>NC_092224.1:60424242-60751742 GCF_036320965.1 Panulirus ornatus | reverse complement strand
TGCGTACTTCATTACAGAAATGTACGCTCGTGTTGCCCCTTCTGTTATTCTATATTTACCACATCTTGGCTCTTATGTGTAGACACACACACACACACACACACACACACACACACACACACACACACACACACACTAGCCTAAGCCACTTATTCACTTATCGACGACCCTGCTAGGCGGATGAATATCCGGGTTGGCTATGAACAGACTGCCGCGCCCAGAATTCGCACCCGAGCGGACTTGTACGTGATTCATGGCCTGCGATGCAAACCACCACACTACATTGTCTCCATTATATTGAGTTCTGCTTATTTCCAGCGAGATAGTTCATGCAGAGGCCTTCTTTCAGAGCCTTACATGCCCCTACTTTGCATTTACATTGGTTGAATTTCAACGTCAATGTTTCATACCAAATTGGAAATTTAAGGTCCCCATGCAGGTTTATGCAATCCTTATCCGCCATTTTACTTCCCGCTTGACTCTGTCATCATCTGAAAACATATTCTGGCATGATTTCAGTCCTTTTGGCAGTTATTTAAATAGAAGAAGAAGAGCTATGGTCATAGAGCCCATGGTACGTCACTAAAGACCCCAGTCCATTACGCGAAGAAGTCTGTACTAAGGTGCGTCAATTTTCGCTTCCATTAAGACAGAGTTTTACTCACCAAAGGAGATTTCCCCCACACTTTTACCTGAAGATCCATCGTCGTTCCCATCCTCCTATTTAGAGTGTTAAATCCCTTTTGTCAGCCTAGAAACACCACTCCAACCATCCGCTTCCTTTTTTTTTTTTTTTTTTTTTGTCTAAAACGAAGCTCATTCTCTCGAAGAAGCCTAAGATTTTGCCACAAATGGTCTTCTTTATATGAATCTGTGTTGTCTCTCAGGTAGTTTCTCCTCTGTGAGTAGTCATCCACTTGCCCTGATTATCTTTTCCAGTGTTTTACAGACAGCGCTCGTGGTTTAGTGCATTTTTCCATGTTCCTCCCTCCCACTTCCATGACACCTTGCGTTTCCTCAGCTGCATCAAACTTTCAAGTGACCTGTCAGATGTAATGGAGCACTTCAACACATATGAAGATAGATCAGGACCATGAGGTTTATGCGGTCATATTTCTTTAAGAGTCTGTTTATGTCTTTTCTAGCATTTTCACTCCTTTCCAAGACCTTCCTACTGTTCCGTCTCACCGGGAGTGGGGGCTACAGTTTCCTCCACCTACAAACACTTTCCAACTTATTATTCAGCTCCTCACACCCATTACATCATCCTCCCCAACCCTTAAATCTGAATCCTTTAACTTGATCAAGGAAAAAAGAAAAAAGGAAAATGACACTTGGACGTTTTTCCTATTGTATTTCCGTAATGTGCCTGCAGGCTGTTGCACCTGGTGGCAGAGGTAGGTACTAGCTAACATGGTTCCCAGCATAATTGTGCCGCAATAAATCGCATAAAATCGCGAGGACGGAATTCAGAATTTCTTTTTTCCATTCCCGATCACGGAAGAAGACATCTAAGTTTGGATTTCTGTCGCTGGTTTGATGTTTTGATTACGCAAGCCGTAAAATTGGATCAAAATATGAGAGGAAACCAGCTAAGGGCTTTCCACTGCCTGACGAGATTCGAGTCTGATATTTCATTCCTATGTGGGTTCTCCGTGCATGTCCATCACACATCGATTACTTAAAGGTATGTGTTTCCTTATTTTGGTAGATGTAGATGAGTTACCATCAATGATAAGAGGAATCATCATGACCCAAAGGAAGTTTCTTGTAATTCCTTGTGAGAGGACCGTCTTCAGACGATCTCGTCTCGTGTGCCCAGCAGACGTGTCTCTCTCTCTCTCTCTCTCTCTCTCTCTCTCTCTCTCTCTCTCTCTCTCTCTCTCTCTCTCTCTCTCTCTCCCTCTCTCCCTCTCTCTCTCTCTCTCTCTCTCTCTCTCTAAAAAAAAAAAAAAAAGTTCCCACTTAAGCTGAGTTGAGTTGAGAGATTTCATTTGGAGATTTTTTTTATTTTTGTATATTTGTTTTCTCTCTGATAGAAATGGCGCTGAGCGTCAAGTAGCTTTCACTCCCTTTTATGTAATCTGATTTGTGGTTCTTGTCAGTACTAATCTTACATCATCAGTGTACCCAAGAGAGACACGCCTAACACCCAGCACCTTCAAAAAGTGTTCATTGAGACTTCTACTGTGAGACTTGTCAGGTCAAGTGACACTATTTACGTCGAATAGCAAATGGTTAAGCTTATCAAAAGTGGGTTAACATAAGCATTCCCAAACTAACAGTTGACACACTCGCGCACACACACACACACACACACACACACACACACACACACACACACACACACACACCACCAAACCCTCTAAGTGTCTATTGAAACAGAAAGACCTGGTGGAGGGGGTGTATAGGGGCAGAAGGGCTTATAATGTAGGAATGTACTTTAAAATGCTTTTAATACAAGAAAAAAAAAGCGTTGGCTGTTTGCTTTCAAACTGATGCTCACTTAGATACACACTACAGTCATTTCATTTTATTTATCATATTCATTTTGACATAAAAGAGAGTAACATTTCATTTCGATGAGTATAATCTGTACAAAAAAAAAGGCGTTCGTTTCGTTTCGCAATACTAGCTCTCAAACAGCTGTTTATATGATACGAAAGTATTTGCCTTCCTTACACAACGCAGGTCATCACTTTATAACACAGTTGTGATCACCTCCGGGATTTTCTATTTCAGTCGTTGGAAATTGACCATTGTTGATCAGTTTTCCAGTTAACGACTTATCTGCATCTCCTGGAGGAGTTGTGTCAAGCCTTGGGTCAGACCTCGCCTCAGGAAGGGCGTGTGATTTGCGCAGGGAAGCCCAGGCCACTCTCACGGGAAGGGGGAATGGCATGGTTGTGTATTCTAAGCGTTTCGGTCGATTACCAGAGAAGAAAAAAAAAACTTAGAGGTGATTCGTTCTTCCCCAGTTAGGGTCTGGGCTTTATGGATATCGTGTATGTCTTATTACCGCCATATTCCTCTCCCATCAACCATCAAGTTTGTCGTATTTGTGCCATATTGTCAGCCGCTTCGGCCGTTCGTCTAGGGTCAATGTAGGGTTAATGCCCACCTCTGCTGGCTGGCTCCTTTCTCATGCTGGCATTACGAGCAATACCGTTTTTTTCCTTCACTGTGGCATGATCAGCTCCTCCTCTAACCGAAAACTTACTCTTTATGAAATTATGGAAAATGGATTTTCTCCTGCCTTGTATACACAGTATTATCTTGAAAGTTTCTCTGTTACTCCTTTGGCGTCTTTTTATTCTCTTTCGTACGTCTCTTGTTCCTTCCAGCTTCTGGCTGGCTGTAGTGCTGTCTGCTTCTCCTCCACAGCACCTCCCTTATCTCGTTTGTTTGAGACATTCTTAGACAACACTCGTGTTGCTCATTTTCTTAGCCTTGTGCATGTGTGCCTTGTCTTTACTCCTGTGTGTGTGTGTGTGTGTGTGTGTGTGTGTGTGTGTGTGTGTGTGTGTGTGTACACGCACAGTAAAAAGGAGAGTGATTACCTTATACTATATGGGGTGAGATTTTTTTTTACACTTGTGGGACCCCCATATCGTGAACAAGTGTGCATTTGTTTAGAGTATATATATATATATCTTTTTCTTTCATACTATTCGCCATTTCCCGCGTTAGCGAGGTAGCGTTAAGAACAGAGGACTGGGCCTTTGAGGGAATATCCTCACGTGGCGCCCTTCTCTGTTCCTTTTGGAAAATTTAAAAAAAAAAAAAACGAGAGGGGAGGATTTCCAGCCCCCCGCTCCCTTCCCTTTTAGTCGCCTTCTACGACGCGCAGGGAATACGTGGGAAGTATTCTTTTTCCCCTATCCCCAGGGATAATATGTATATCTATATACGATTATTTTGTATATCTGTTTTTGGTTACGTATGTGTTAGCGTATGTGTTATTTGTGTGCTTACTTGTGTACATGTATGCTTGTGATATATGTGCTTTTGTGTCTGTCAGATCTGTGTTTAGCCAAAAGCTTGCACATGTATATCTGTACGAATATGTGTTTTCTCTAGATGTGACCTACTTGAAGGAGACGTCTTATACCTGTGCGTGTGTGTGTGTGTGTGTGTGTGTGTGTGTGTGTGTGTGTGTGTGTCTGGTCGTGTTTAATTTCGTGCACCTGACAAACAAAAGTGGCTTCTTCATGAGCCGTGGCCCATCACTGGAGTCCATTACCCTTGCAAATATAAAACAAAGACGCGTCGGGGGTAAATATGATTCCATTTCCCTGAATCATCAACAAAGGGGGACGCTGTCAACTGTGGTCGTCACACTGAAGAAGGGACAGAGAAAAGAGGCAAGATAGGAAATGTGAGGAAAAGAGAATGAAAAGATTCTAGTTAAAACAGCAAAAAATAACTTGGATAGGAGAGGTATGATATTTGTAGGAATGGAGGAAAGAGCAGAGAAGACTAAAGGAAAGACAGTACTCATTTACGAGTAATTAAGACGACATTATGATTGGAAGGGGGAGGGCGAAGCGCTCACCGAGGAAAATGTGAAAAATGAGTCGTGTGAGTTGCGTCAGATATGAGGTGGGGAGGTTATATGTTTGTGAACTGAATGCCAGAAGCCCACGCTTGGGTTGAGGCACAATGAAAAGACAGCAACTTAGGCTAGCAGAATGAAGCTTGACAGCCACTGAAGTAGCTACTCAAGCGAAGGGAACCAGTAGAGCCTCCTTGGAGTGGTGGCTGATCATTAGACACGAGAGAAAGAAGTGAAATTATTAAGGGGAAAAAAAGTGTCACAAAAAAGGATGGTAAGAAAGGAAAGAACAGAGGAGGGAAAGAGAAAAACAAATGTATAAACGAAGACAGAATAACAAAAAATAGAGGAAAGAAAGCAAGGAAACAGATGAAAATTTAAGAAAAAAGCAATTGTTAAGGGATTTGATGGATGAGAAAGCTAAGAAAAGGGGCAATCCGCAGAGAGAAGTAGATGGTAGACTTGAGGGAAACAGATAATTTAGAGGGCGAGAAGAGTGAACGTGTCAGCAGCTTTGATGCACGAGACTGGTATTAGTGATTTGAATGCAAAGGTGAGTAATGTGGCAGTTGAGGGTATAATTGAGGGAGGGGTGTAATCAGCAGTATGAATAGAAATGGTGAACAGCTTGGGAAAATTGTGTGCAGAGAAAGAATTGGTGATTGGGAATACCTGGTTTAGGAAGTACATGCATAAGTATACGTATTTGAGGAGGAAAGATGGTCTGTTAGCGTTATTGCAATACATATGTAATGATAGGCGTGTAAAAGGGAGCCTTTCAACTGTATATGTGCTGAGAGGGGCAGCTGGTGGGATGTCTGATCACTGTCTTATGGAGGCAAGAGTGAGGATTTGTAGAGGTTTTTGGAAAAGATGAATCATTATCGGTGAGAAGAGAGTAGAGCGAGTAAGTGAGCTTCGAAGAGAAACTTGTTTGAAGAAATACCAGAAAAGATTGAATGTAGAATGGTAAAAGGTGAGAGTAAATGAAGTTAGGGCAGTGGACGAGGAATGTGAGGTATTCAAGAAAGCAGTGCTGGCGTGTGCAAGAGATGCATGTGGTATGCGAAAGGTGGGAGGTGGACAGATTCAAAGGGGTAGTGAGTGGTGTGATGAAAAAGTAATGTTGCTTGGAAAAGCGAAAAGAGGGGCATTTGGGCGGTGCTTACAAGGTAGGATTTCAAATGATTGAGAGATGTGTAAGACAAAGCGGTCAATAGTAAGGTGCAGGGGTTGGAAAAGAGGGCAAATGATAGTTGGGATGAGCGAATATCAATAAACTTTAGGAAGAATCGGATGTCTAGGAAGGAGGTTGATAATGTGTGAAAATCAAGTGAACAAATAGTAACTTCGGTGAAGGGGGCAAAGGGGAAAGTGGTAATGGGTAATGTTGAAGTCAACAGAAGATGGAGTGATTATCATAAAGGACTGCTTCATGTGTCTGACGATAGGATGGCAGATGAAAGTTGTTTGGTGTCGGGGTGGTGTGCGAAGTGAGAGAGCCATGGAGAGTAATTTGGTGAAGAGAAAAGAGTTGATGAAAGCCTTTTCGTAAAATGAAATGTGGCAAGGCAACTGGGATGGATGGTACTGCGGCTGAATTTCTTGAGAAAGTTGGTGACTAAGATAGTGCCATTGCATAAAGGCAGGTGAGGATGAACGTGAGCGTTCAGTCTTAAGAGATGTAAGTTTTATTTATACATGTTAAGTTGCATCGGAGAGTAATGAATGAGAGTGAAGCCATTTACAGGGCATCAGATGGGGAGGATCAGTGTAGTTTCAGAAATGTAGAGGATGTGTGGATTAAGTGTTTACTTTAATGAATGTGGGAGAAAAGCTACAAGAGGCTACAAGAGAAAGAAGAATTCCAAATGAAGATTGGTCTGCGGTAGGGGTATGTGATGTCACCATGGTTGTTTGATTTGTTTATGGATGAGTTGGTGAGGGAGGTAAATGCGAGTCTTGGAGCTAGGGGCGAGTATCCAGTCTGTAAAGGTATGAGAAGGCCTAAGAAGTGAGTCAGTTGTTTTCTGGTGATTCAGCACTGGTGGTGGATTCGAGTGAGAAACTGCAGAAGTTGGTGACAGGTTGGAAGAATGTGTGAAAGGAGGAAGTTGAGAGTAAATGTGAATATAGGTAATGTTATTGTGTATAACAGGGTTAAGGGACAGTTTAGTTGCGGTGTGAGTTTGACTGCAGAAAAAATTGGAGGACATAAAGTGTTTTAGATACCTGGTAGTGGACGTGGTACCGAATGGAACCATGGAAGTGGAAATAAACCATAGGGTGGATGAGGGGATGAAGGTTCTGGTAGCACAGAAGAATGTGTGGCAAAAAGAGATCGTTGTGTGGGAGGGCAAAAGTGGGTATGTTTGAATGTATGGTATTCCTAGCTATATCATATGGATGCGAGGCTTGGGCCACAGGTGAGGTTGTGCAGAGGATGGTGGATTGTTGGAAATAAAATGTTTGAGGACAGTATGTGGTGTGAGGTGGTTTAGTTGAGTAAGTAATGATAGTGTAAGTGAGAAGTGTGGTAATAAAGATAGTAAGGTTGAGAGAGCTGAGGAGTGGGTGCTGAAATATGTGTACATATGGAGAAAATAAGTGAGGAAAGGTTGAAAAAGAGGATATATGTATCAAATAAAGGAAATAGGGGGAACGGGGAGACCCAAGTGGGGATAGAAGGATGGAGTGAACAAAGATTTTGAGTGATTGGAGCTTGAACATTCAGGAGGGTGGAAGGTGTGCACGGGATAGAGTGAATTGAACGATGTGCTGTACAGGGGTCGACGTGCTGTCAATGAACTGAGCCAGATTATGTGATGCGACCGGAATAAACTATGGAAAGGCCTGGAGGGCCTGGTTATGGAGAGGTAGCAGTGGTTTCAGTGAATTTCACATGACAGAGTAGGGATGTGAGCGAATGCGGCTATTCTTCTGTTCCTTGCGCTACGTTGCTAACACGAGTAATTAATGGTGATCACGTTTATATATATATATATATATATATATATATATATATATATATATATATATATATATATATATATATATGATTAGAAGACCAAGACAAAAATCATGTATTTTTTTGTACATGGATAATTGGTTTAACAACAGATTAATACAAAACATTCGTTCATACCTTTATAATACTTCTTTTGTGTAACTGAATATGTGCACAGGCAGTAGTAATATTGTCTAGGATATGAGGGTCTGGCTGATAACACGTGAGATTAATTAGTCTGTACTAATCATGCATTTTACGGGTTGTGAGTTCGAGCATCAAAAGAGGCGTAATGTTACCAGGTACTTATCATTATTATTGCGATCTATTATGATTGTTTTAATCATCTTTTATTATTATTACTACCATCAATATTATTTTCAATGATGATAGTAGTAGTAGTAGTAGTAGTATCAAAAAATTATCTAGCTTTTGAGGCCGGCGCTTGGATGCTTTTGCATGTCAGATCAAAATGGTCATCTACATCTTCCATACATCATCTTCACTAACTTCCGTTTCTTTACTAAACCCTTAACTTTAGCACATTCCCATCTTTACCAAACACTCATCGTCCCTACACCCTTATGTTCACTGCAAACTCATTTCATTACAAACTTATCTTCGCTGCACCATAATGTTCACAAAACCTGCATCTTCACTATCCTCTTATATCTGTTACATCTTTATTTTCCAAGACGTCATTATAGGTGCACTATATCCTTTTATCTTCACCTTATTGTACTTTACTATAACCTCATCTTCACGATCCATTTTGTGTTTCCTGTAATCCTCATCACATCATCATCTTCAGTGGAAAGGTCATCATCACTTCACCCCAACATAGAACCCTCATCTTCACTGCACTTCATATCATGGGCGTGAGTTTTGGAACCTGAATGCAAAAGAATGGCTGAGGATGGTTGTGTTGAGATGAAGTGCCTGAGGACATTATGTGCCGTAAGGTGGACTGATCGTGCAACGACTGAGGGTGTAAGAGATGTGATAGCAAGCGGGAATGTGACTCGGACAGCCGAACAGGACTTTAGACATTTGGAAAGTTTAAGCGTAGAGGGATTAAGAGGCTGTACGTGCCAGAAGCGGAGAAAATAAAGGGAGACCGCGAAATAGATATAAGGATGCCGTGAAATGCTTTGAGTTATTAAACCCTGAACATGCATAACGGTGAGAGGCGTACATGTGACGAGAAACTTGGAACAGTGTGGTAGAGAGGGAGTGACGTACTGTCAGTTTTCTGAACCAAACAGTATGTATTATTCAGGGAAAACCACACAATGGTTTGTGGGGCTTGGCTGTGGATAAAGGGCTTTGGTTTCGGTGCACATATAGTGATAACGCGGGAAGCAACGAGCATTAATGATGATGATAATGATACTAATGATAATGATAATAATTCATCATTATTAGTATTACTATTATCATGTTATTATTATCATCATTATTATTGTCATTATCATTGTTGTTGTTATTATTATTATTATCATTCTTATTATTACTATTATTGTTATTATCATTATTGTTATTATTATTATCATTATTATTATTATTATTATTATTATTATTATTATTATCATTATTATTATTATAATTATTATTATCATTATCATTATTATTATTATTATTGTCATTATCATTATCATTATTATTATTATTATCATTATTATTGTTGTTGTTGTTGTTGTTGTTGTTATCAATAGTCTTTGAGTTCGTTTTATTTTTCAAGTTGCAGGGTGAGGTGATGTCTGAGTGTTGAAGTGTCCCAGAAACCACAAAATCAATTCAGTAAACACGTCTGTTTTTAAGGCTCTATTCAATGCTTCCTTTTGTTTTCCTTTTTTTTTCCATTTCTGGTCAGAACAGTAAAATGATTTCTGCTCTTACAGCCATATGTATAGAGTTTTAACTTTGCATACCCCAGTCCTGGTGTATATAGAATTCCCGTTACGTACCCGGCCACCGTGTATATAGGGTAGCAACGTTACATGAGCGGCCGTCATGTCCGCTATTGTAAAGGAAAAAAAATGAAACATTCTACATTCACGGAAACAGAAGTTTGCAAAGAGAGAAAATTTAGCAATATAAACGGCCACCGTCGGAACTTTTTCCGTGGTCAAATTTATCGCGTGCTGCAATTTAAAGTTTTTTCCCTTTCGCCAAAAGCTTCATAATTTTAGTATTGTGACGGAAAACACAAGATTATTCTGGAGTGCTGTGCATGGCAGCCTTGTGTGTTAATTTAACTGTGAGCACACTACCGCGGTGTGTGTGAGGCCTCACCGGAAAGGAAATTATGGAGGAGAAAAGTGGAAAGGGAAGAGAAAGAGTGAGAAGAAAAACAAGTGACGAAAATTAATATAACGAGAAGAAAATACACACAAGTTGAAGAAAAAAAAGGTAAAGACTGGGTAACAGAGGATGTTAACAGAGGCTTGTCGGCTCAAACTGTGAGGGAATCCTGTTATTTGATTCTGTCAACCGAGGGAACAGCAGAAGCAACGGCCAGGGCGCGTGTTTGTGAGTCTGTCTGTCTCTGTCTGTCTGCGTCAGTTTTGTGCCTTGCCTGCCACTGGTGCTGCCCATGATAAGACACTGCGGGGACAGCATGTTGCATGACTTACGCCACGGACGATCACACGGAACTGCACGCTAAAGTCTTAATAAACATACAACTGATAAAGCTGGTTTACCCCCGAGGAAAAAGCTGTGTTACGAAGCGATCTCGAGTCGCTAGTTCGATCCTGGGACTCGAACAGGGACTTTGCATAGCCTTACTGTGCTATATACTCAGACCTCGCCAGTCTGTCATCTAGGGCCACCTGACTGGTATAGTAGTGCCGCCCAGTTCTTAATGAACTGTTATGATTAGACATCAGCGATGAACTGGGTCATTTAGCTGAATGATCCCGTTTCGTCAAAGGAATCGGAAAACTCCATCACCATCTTCGGATGCTGTGTATCAGGTCACCCACGTCTATGACCAGTATGTGATTTCTTTTTTTTTCTTTCATCTTTTCGTTGCCAAACCTTCTGAAAGACGATGGAACTTGACTACGCTTGTGACCCCTTGGTACCCGAAGCTTTCGGTAGCTTCCGCGAAGCGTGATCTGCCAAGTGAATGGCAGCTCCCATGACAGTGCCAGGGTGTCGGGCTGCGAAGGCATAGCAAAATTGATTATAGACAATGACTTCCTCGTACCGTAGGATGACAGCTTTGTTGGCAGGTCCTGCGATGGTGGGTGGGATGATAAAACGAGTGATGGGGAACCTAGGTGGTCGGAATGATAGCGTCTGGTCGTGGTGAGAGACAGGATGATATCATTGTGGTTGAGGTAACAACCAGCGACCACAGAATTTAAGTCGAGTGATACACTGGATGTATAGACTCCTTGACAGCTTGTGGAACGGTGTGGCATGATGATGACTGTCAGCATCGTCATCATAATACTCAACACGAAGTATGCTATTGAGATATACGTGTATATTTGCATCATATTTGAACATGTATATCATTAAATGTTTCTTGTTTGTCTAATAAATTAGGTTCATGTGAAGCATCGGTAAACATCAAACATTAATTTTTTTCGTGTCAGATTTCAAAATATTTATTTAGTAATATGGACTTTGAGAAATGTAGAAAAATAAGAATGTAAATGAATTAGCAAATTACAGGTAATGATGTCTTAGTGGCAACACTCCGTAGACGCTAGATCACTTGGTTATCTCTTCTGGAAGGTTCTGGTGCCGCAAGGCAAAGAAACATTCATTGGAGATGATGTGAACGAAAATATGTGGAAGATTCTCGGATGAGCGAGAAAATTCCACAGAGAAAAACGAATTCCTCATATTCTTATACTAACGATTTTATTGAAAGCTGTTTCGGTACGATTCAAAAATTACTCTCAAACTTTTGACAAGTTCCCTTCATCATACGTTCTAAAGGATTAAGATCTTGAATCAAAAGTTAGGTAGTTGCTCTGTCAGTGGCCAGCCTGCATTAATACACAGCTCGTGTTTCGTGATGACTGCCTCGGGAGGATGGAACAGCTAATGTGCTCTCCTCGCCTTGCATGATCTCACCAGCCTCAAGCTGTGTCTTCTGGATATCTTTCACTTTTCTCAAGCACGTAAAGGATCTAGACTACTTACCTGGCCATTGATACCTTCACTAGGTTATTACAGAAGGTACTCTGTCTCAGCTTCGGGCTTGTGTCTCTCCTTTCCTTTTATTTAACCACATAATATCATTTGTGTAGTTGTTCGAGGACACCATTATTAAGTTAGCTGCATACAGTGTCTCTAAACATGCGTCCAGCCAATCACCAACATAGTCAACCCATTTCTTAATAAATTCAACAGGTTACGTTAGGCTATGGTTATGTAACGGTATGTTTGTTTTTTTGTTTATGTTACGGTATGTTTGTCCTTGACTCCCATATCTTCTCTATCCCTTCGTATGAACCGCTCAGGATTATGATGCCCGCCGGTCACAGCTCTTCTCTACATTGATACCGACGAACGAATGAATGAATCGACCCTTGTGATTATGTTTCATCCCATATGAATCATCTTGTCTTCAGTGATCACGAGCGAGGAAGTTATGACAGGTTAGGTAGTGTTTCAAACTAGATAACATTTACGTCGGATCAGATAATGTTGAAATTTATGACCGTATTTACAACCAAAGGAAGAAGTAAGAACAATTGTGATTTTTGAATCGCATTTTACAAGAATATTAGATCTTTCACGGGTTTATTGAGGTATTTAGGAAAAACTCAAGAAACCTTGACTGGTAAGGTGTGTAAGAATCTTTCTGGAGATGAAATTTCCATATCATTCCTGCCAAAGTCACATGAAGAACTGGATAAGATTATCTATCGAGGTACATCCAGTATGACCGACGTTCAGTGAGTTGTATGCGTTCTTTTAGTCGTTACACCAAGCACATCAAGATGTGGATCCTCTCGAGAACTCCTATTCGTGATAGAAGAGGCAAGCGGCCTGATGGTGTAACACCATATGCCTGGAAGATTGGCAAGCCAAACGGTGTAACGCCAGACGCCTGCCGACACAGCGTTAGCTTCTGTGTCCTCCATATATTCCACCCATTTCTTCCCACTGTTCTCATGGCCTTGTTGTTAATGAGTTATATCACACACACACACACACACACACACACACACACACCCCGGGTATGGACTGATTCCGAAAAGCCTTGATTATGTACTTGATTATATTATCCATATATTTACTACATGTTCATGTCGCTATAAGTAAGAATCCTATAACCAATCCAAAATTTAACTTTGTCTCTGCGTGTTGATAGAAAATGTACAAAATCATCTTAACTCTCATCGTTGTTTTTTTTTTTTCTGCCTCGATCAATTTCTAAAATGGTGTCCAAGACCGGGAGAGTTTCATCCTCCTCCTCTTCAGTCGTCAGCTCAGTCTTAAATACGACTCACACGGTTCACTCGTTCATCTCCCAGATTCAGGTGTTCGGTGTGAGCACCAAGACGTCGCCAACATACCTCGAGGTTTCCTTGCCCATCATGATCCCGGTATGACGACCCTTTTATAGAGGTTCACTGCACTTGGAGATGAACTCACCACAAGGCCAGTGTGCTGCTATCTGAATCGCCTCTCTATGAAATGTGTGATAACAGAACTTTACGCATTGCGTGACTAGTTTAATGTAGACCGTCTTTGAAACTGGCAAACTGTTGACCTCCGTGTTAGTTATGGCTCGCCTCCCAGCGTCGATAGCCCCATCTATGGCGACTCTGGTAGAGAGGATTGTCATATATAAGCTGACCAGTGGTATCGACTCCTCTTAACCTTCCCATCAGGTCGGCTAAGTTCAGATGTGCGTCACTAATAGGTCCTCGCAGGTACAGGAGAGGCCTGCCTAGACTATTAGCCGGCCTATGAGGTGAACTTTACATATACCAGGTTTTTTGTCGTGGGTAAGCTACCTCATTCTTAGTGATCGCAATGCCTCCTTCACTGCACTTAGCAGTTACAAGCCTCTCTCTGTTCTAATGTATATCCTTTACCTTCCTAGTAAACTTTCTCGACTCCCCCTTAACCAGTGCATGTAGTTCTCTGTGATATATTTTCATTATGGCAATAACGCTGTTCATATTGGTGACGTCACCACCTTTATCCGCATATGTAATCACCAAGTTCAGCTTTACCCAAATTTAATTCAAGACTAAAACATACTGTACTGGTAGGGTACAAGGCTAAAACATAGTGCATTGGTAGGGTACAAGTTGTTTTCATATACAGAGTCTTGCAGTTTGTTATCGCTACTTGGGCGAAGCCTTTGTCTACTTCGTCATCACGGTTCACCGACTCGTCAAAGCTATGGTCATTCGTGCTGATGTCAAGATCCCAAATCAATAAAAGGGTTTCCTTTTTCTGGTTAAGAAGTTGCAAAGCGTTTGGTCTCTGTGTCTGTACTCCCGGCTGTCCTCTACCCGCTATTAAGAATGGAAATGATTTTCGTCTCGACATCTCATTTAGCGCACCATTTAGCCTTTTTGATTCAAACATTTGTTGCCACGAAAAAAGGGCATTTTGGATTCCGTCCCTCAATTCACGCATTTTTGTTTTGCTGAATCGCTTTATGCCCCCAGATAAGTTTTCTTGATAATTCTAAATGGTTTCACATCACTGTGCAGCTGTGTCCGGCCCGACTTTGGACGAACCAACACGACTCTGGAACATAAACTTGGATATGTGAATCGTGAATATGTAAATCGCGCGAGACGTAACAATTACTTTACAGTGGAAGAGAAAGAAAATGGATCTCAGTCGCTCTTACGTACTAATCAAGGGTTTAGAATTCGCATGATTTGGAAAACCAACGAGCAAAGATGTCCCGGTGTCACCCAACACCTCTCTCCAGAGGCTCCTCCATTCCAGGGCTGCGCTACAAACAGTAGCGGCGAATTGTAGCCTTCTCATGAACGAGGTGGTCATTGACGAGATTGTACTGTTAGTGGCTCAGCCTCGCCAGAGGTGACTTTTCATACGCGATGTAGCCTCAACCTGGCGCAGTCCAGTAACGCACACACACGAAGAGATGTTCCCTTGGCAGCTGCAGTCTCATATCCTTCTATTCCTGCTTTTAGCGTATCTTCAGAAAATCGGAATTGTAGCCTCGGTTTACGGGGGGGAGAGGGTGATTACTCCATTCATGGGAACGGGAGAAACACCTTTCAGGTAACCCATGCCAATATATACATGCCTTCAATTTCCCGATGAACATTCTGAGCATATGTCAATGTTCAGTGCGTCACCGCCTTGCGAGCATCTCATTTCCTGAATTACATTTAGAAACTCGGCGGAAAGGTGAACTGTTTAATTTGCTAATTACATTGACTTTTTCTGTCTTCTCATTTCACATATCTATCCCTGGAAGGACAGAAATAGACGCACGCACTGCCAGACACACACACACACACATACACCAGTACAGTGCCTCCTGCCATGCGGCAAATGTGTGACAATCGAAGAAAAACTGGACTCTTGTAATTACAGACCCAGGTAATTATCTTTTAGTCCTTGCGTATCAAGTTCGTCAATAGATGGAATTATGATTGTCTCTTTGTCACATTACCTTTTCCTCTCTTGATTGGATGTAACCTTCAAAGTTCACATCAATCAGATTAACAAAACTAGTAACATGTGTAATCACCATTTGCCTTCTGTCTCCGAGGGTTCGAACCCCGGTCCTACAACGCGGTGGGACCGGGGCTCGAATCCTTGGCTCCCAAAATGAATTATCACCACCTATATCACGAATCCAGTATATGTTGAAAGATATTCTTACAGATTTATCTAAAGCTAAGTAAATCACAAAAGGGCATATGATTCAGGAATAACCTGTTAGCCACGAAGTAGATGAAACACCGTGTTTCATTTAGCGTGTGGCTACCATTATATACATGTATCTATCGAGAGATATTGAAACACATGATTCTGATTGGCCCAAACCTTTCAAAAATGAGAAGTGCTATGTATGAATATACCTGTTCCCCATTCCCCAAAGGATTCACCTTTTACACCAACCTCAAGTCGAGAATTTTTCATAATTCACAAATGGCAGGAACAAAAGCAGGCTAATTCTTATTCGTGTTCTCGTGATATTTACGCGAAGACATTTTCTAAAGTTCACCCTACCTCACTGGGGAGACCATATCACATTTTCTTTAGTTTTTTCATCTCTTTTTGGTCTTCCAGGTGTCTATATTATTCGTGAACTAAAGAATACGATGACATTGAAGGGAAATGTATATTGTGTAGACTGTGGATAGTACTAAAGTCAAGCAGGAGCTGCATGAGGCAGGAAAGATGTATGTGATGAGGGTAGACAAAGAGACCAGAGCGCCTCGGAGGTGGCTGGGAGCCAAGCTTTGTTCACACTGACAGACAGGCAGGCACTAAGGCAGCAGCAAGACACGAACTGCTACTCAGGATCCAGCTCTCATCGTGTGCTCTCGACGTGTCTGCAGTTGTCTTCCTATGGTTTAACTCAGATTGTGGATAGCAGCTGTCGATGTGTTGAGAGATGTATCCTGGTTAGCAGCTCTTGTCTCACCGCTGCCTCACCTCCTGGCCAAGCACTTCGTCCGAGTCTGAAGCAGATGTGATTTATTTCATCGTGTTTGTTTCAACATGACGCTGCAGTGGAAAGCGCTGTCACAAATGATATGGATGAGGAGCTCAGCAACGGATTACCAGGGCTGAGCTGCAGGTCGAGGAGCATGGTATCAGATGGTGGTGAAGGAGCCTGGAGGAATGTGCTGAAGAAGAACTCGTACTTGAATGAAAATAGAAATGGAGTCTTGTTCTACGAGAAGTTTATGTACGTCACAGCATCTGTGAAATATTGAAAACTAGGGAGAGTTCAATTTTTGGCCAACACAATTTATGTAACATTGAGTAGAGACTGAAATATGTGTTAGAGAGAAAGGGGTCATGATAACATGAAGAGAGAGCTTTAGAGGCAATTAGATACAAAACAAAAAATACGAAGTACGATGTAAGATGCACTTCATAGGGTGTAATGCGCCTCGCACTGGTGTATCCAGTTGATAATGGATAATCGAAAAATTGCTGCTAGTAGATGTACTGTTGAAGTGTATGATGATATAAGAGTGAGTAAAGTGGTAAGGGACTAGAAGGAAGATACGGCCCAGTGAAGGAAATAAGAAATATAAAGTAAATGACAGTGCGATAAGGTGGAATGGCCCTCTGTTTAGAACGTAAGTGTGGATGTTAGGCTGAGTAAAAGAGAATATCCTACTGAGGCTGGAGCGTTCTCGGAAGAGCGAGAAATCCGAGGCAAAATTGGAAACGCAGTGTGAGACTAAGCCTGTCAGGGAGTCAGTCACCTGTGATCATGACTCAAGTAAGTCTGAAAGACTCGCACGGCTTTAAGTAACGGGAAGGTCGAGCTGGATACAAATAGTGAATACAACTCATCTCATTAAAAGAATATTCTGAACGATGAAGTAAAATGATCCGACCAGTAATTATTCCCTAAAATGTGAGACACATCCTTGTATGATGGAGTCATTAGTAGTATGCTGTTGGTAGGGTATGTTTTTAGGTGGGTTGGCTGGTTGATTTGAAGAGTGGTTGTTTTGGGGGTAAAGGACTTGTAAGGTTAATTCGTATAGAGTGGTAGCCGAGGAAGGTTGGTTTGTTAATTCGTACAGTGCTTGTTTCTGGAGCGTTGGATAGTTGAATCATGTTTTATAGGGTTGGCAGGTTGATTCATGGATTGGTTGTTTCTGGTTGATCCATAGAGTGGTTGTCTTTGAAGAATGGCTGGTTCATTTAAGTTGTGGCTCTTTAGAATGTTTGGTGTGTGGATTTTGAGCATGGTTACTTTGGAGGAATGGCCGTTATATTCTTATTCATTCCTTTGTCATGGTGATACCTTGTAAAAGTTGGTATGTTAACTTTAAAATTGGCCCTGTTTGTTCATGATCTGGTCTATAAGTGACTCTTTACAGAATGCTTTGAAAGGCTGGTAATTTAATTGGTGTGTGTGGTGACTGATGAAGTGATGAGATGGTTCTCATTGCTTTGTGGGTGGATAACTCGTCCAGTGGTTCTTTTGGATGGCAAATGGTTCACCAGCTCAGCATTTCTTCTGGAGACTCCATTGGTTGTTTAAGCAAATTGGCTTTCGGCGACTTGGCTGATTAACTGGAGAAAAGGTTCTCTTTGAGATTTTTCCTGACTGAATGGCAATAGGATTTTTTTCTTTTTCTTTATTTGTAAAGTTTGGCTGATTGATGGGGTAAATATTTCATGGGAAAAGGTAGTTGAACTGTTAGGTTCTCTGTTTTTATCGTGATGATTCGCTTGGTAGGCTGGCCTGACTGAAAATCGTTTTTAGGAGGAAGATTGGCTAATTCATTTATGGATTCATTTTCCCTTTTCGAAACAGTACGAAGACCGAGTGACTGTGAGTTTCCCTGGTGGGTTATGGTACTCGATTTATGGGATAATTTCCTGAAAATCTGACTGATGGATATATCTGGAGAAGGAGGATTGATTGTAGATGAAGGTGTATTTTCCTAAGAGTGGTTGATATATAAGGCTAGGATTTGGCTGGAGCTGGTTGGTGTTTGGACGACAGAGAGGTTACTTGGTGGGCGAGAATTTCCGCTGTGGTCATCTGTAGAGGCTGACTTGCTTAGTTTGTTTTCTAAGTCGTCGGTCTGTAACGATGCGTTACGACCCGTGGTGCACGTGCCATTAGGCACCCCGTTACGGGTTTATCAGTGGTAATGCAACAACAGATCTCAAGCGCATTCTGTATTTACTTGCATGTAATGACCAAGGTGAATATTATTTACCATGTGTCTTTAATGATGATAATCGGTCCATCATTATGTGATCACCTGAGGGGATATTTTTGGATTGGAGTGGGAGGGTGACTATGTCACCTCACCGTTTGAGTTATTGAATCTTTTTTTTCTATAATCTCAATAAAGGTATCAATGAACAATCATTTATTTAAGGAAATTACATTAAGACATCAAATAAAACATGTTAGTATAGATACTGATCATATGTTTAGAAAGAAAAGTGATGTGGTTCACATCATATTTTTTAAGGAAATAAAGGAATAATGAAATATCATCGGGGTTTCACCTGAGAAAACTGAGGCTTGCCAACTATATCGTCTGTCAGTTCTTGTCCAGCAGACGCCTCGTAATGGTAGGATGAGTACAGCTGCAAGTGTGCAACTCGTTGCTCAGCCACGACTGCTCATTACAGTACGAGTGTTAAGAAATATCTTTTCGCGTTAGTGGATGCTGCAGCCTATTGCGGCGTCGTCACTGAAAGACCAACTTTGATAAAATATTTCCATCGCTTTACCGACGGCGCCAGTTCATAGGATAACCGATTGAAAAAAAACGAAAGTAAAAGTGATTCTTAAGCCCACGGGGTTACTCGGGATGTTGCAATGAGCTTCCAGGGGTACATGTCGTGGAAAAATTTTTGCAAAACCCTTGCTCTACAAGAATACCAGGATAATCGGATATCAGTCATTCAACATTTTTCAGACAAATCGGATTCCTGCATTTGCTGAATATTTTCGCTTGCCGGTTAGTCTCGCCGGAAAATCAAGGAGGATCGGAAAGATTACCCCCTTTCAGTAGTGCAGGGAGCTGGGGTCCGTTCCACCCGTCCACCTGCCTCTTACCCGCTACTCCTGGAAGCAAGTCTTTTTCGACCGGTCCAGTTTTAAGAACTCTACACACAACCTTTTGCTGTTGTTGATAAACAATTCGGTTGTTATGCTCCAATCACTTGATGATGGTATACTTTATGATTCTACCTTTAGTTTATATTGTGGTTTGCTTTGTTTACACAAAAGGATTGATCCGTCCTTGTATGGAGTGCTGCTCTCGCTACTGGGGTTGTTCTAGCTCTGCAACCTTACTTGACAGAGTTGCGTCGAAAGTGGTCAGAGCTACAAGCTCTCCCGGACAAACCCACATGCCTTGCACTGCAATGGTTGTTGTTGTGTACAATATCCACTGTAAAGAGTGCGATGAATTTTACACACCGGACAAATTGGTAAGGTTCTTAATGTTTGAGTTAATTTTCATGAAAATGGTTTTAAGTATGGTCAAGAACCTAAACTAATATTCATCCACCTTACAGATTCTGGTCAAATTATTTAGTTCACTGTTAAGGTTTCCGCATACAATAACTCGGTGATGGATATTGCTGAATAGTCTCTTATCAATCATAGTAGAGATATGAATCAAAATATTGATTTATCTAATTAGATAACTAAAGTGAAAAAAAAAATGATATAGAGCTTAGGTTAACGTGAGTTTGTGAGAGAGGTCAGGTCGTCGATGGTGACCTGTGCCCAAATTCCTTCACCTGTTTTTTAATTCATTCGTCTGCCCCGACCAGTGGCGGCTGGTGTATTATATTCTCGCTTCCTCTATCTGTAGTCAGTTTTCACGACTTAATAGTACGAATGCGCTTGACACTTCGTATTTTCCGTTTCGATGTGAATCTATCTTCATGTTTTGGATTCGTAGCTGAGCACCAAATGGCGTCCTAGCTACGTGTCTTCGTTGTATATCAACTGACTGTTATATTTCTTTCTTGTATCTTAACTGATGATGTGATTATTACACGAAAGTGCACTTGGGAACTCATCGTGTTTCATTCCCCCTTCCAGACTCTGCCTGCTTATGGTTAGGCCTCGAATGAAAATTCACCTTCAGCAAGGTTGATACGTATCATCGGAAAACAGTCTCTTCGAATAACTTTCCCTGCTAATGACTGTAGCGCAGCCTTAAATCTACAAGGACACCTGGAAAAAGGGTACTGGGATTACACACACACGCACACGCATGCACACGCGCGCGCGCACACACACACACACACACACACACACACACACACACACACACACACGTGCTTCTGTGGTGGAGTGCTCAGCATCTCTGACCGTAATTCACACCCAAGTCCAACCGGATATGAATCCTGGGGTGCGGCAGTCGGCTCACAACCGACCTAGTTGTACATCCTCCCTCCTGGGCTGGACCATAAATGGATATCTGTCTTAGGCGCGCGCACACACACACACACACACACACACACACACACACACACACACACACACACACACACACAGTCGTATCCATGACTTGGTGCTCAACTACGGATCCAAAACAGACAGACGCAACGCGCATACTGGACACATAAAACAAAGACGTACATAGCCGACACACACACACACACACACACACACACACGCACACACACACACACACACTTATGCATAAACATGAATTTCTCCACTCGCAGCGGAAATTACATTAAGGATGAAGGTCTATACTTTTTCACGCCAAATTTTGTGTTTGCTCTCGGTGGGGGTTGTTGGGGGAGGATGACTAGGGAGAGCGCACCATGCAAGAGTTTCATCCAGACTCCCGTAATAAACAATGATAATTTCAACTAAGAACTGCTTTAGGCTCCAGGTGTTTTCAGATTTCGGCGGAGCCGAGTTCGGCACAATTGCTGTTTGGGTCGAGTTTGGTCGACCTGTCATACCAACTCGTTATTCAGTTGGATGAAAAGCTGACTGGTCGACTGGTTAGTTAACCGTGTTCCTGAAGATATGATTGCCTAATTGCTATTTTTTTTCTCCTTTTTTTCTTTTTTTTTTCTTTTTTGCTTTTGATTGGTACGTTGATGAGTTAATTGGCTAACTAGTCCTTTGGCTTTCATGCGACCTTATTTGCTGATCTGTAAACTGTTTTGTTAGATGGCTGCATGACCGTCTCTGTCACGAATGATGATTTGAATAAGCTAAAGTTTTGGATTTGTTGTAGAAAAAAAAAGAAAAGAAAAGAATTTGATATTTTCAGCGTTGTGTAACTCTTAGGTTTACAGCCTTATTTACAAGGCAGTAAATGATTGAACTCTATTTTGTCTGTTTCCTCCGAGTGGACAAGCTTTTGATGGGCTGCACAACTTTATACACGAGTCGCTGACAACCTGGAAATAGTTTAGATGACTGACGAACTGTGCTTTAACTCTCTAGCTTTAACATGTATACACACACACACACACACACATACACACACACACAACGTCCATTTTACACATTCGGCTGAAAAACTTGAACATCTTTTTAGCTGGAGCCTCGGACCTCTGTTATCGTAGGCCAGGCGCTGCACGGGAAGGCTCCGGTTTCCGAGTCACCTCAGCCATTTATCACAGCCATTGACACAAAAAGCCACTCTCCCTGTAAGCGTAGTTTAGGCTGGCTTCTTTTTCCACCCAGTCCCAGTTAAGGTTTGCCCCACCTTTATTAAAAGACGAGTTCTTTTTACAACGTTCGGCAGCGTGAGAGTTAAGGTTCGTTTTCATGCAACGAGAGTGTAGTCTGGGTCGTCCTTTTTTCAACTCTGGTCCGTTTTCTTTAAGGGAAAAGTGTTTCGACTGACACTCTTATAAGCCCAAGTGGTGGGTCCACTTTTGTACGGGAGTTGCTTTCATACACCACCATATTTACACAAGATTTTCGCAGGGACGTCAGGAATTTAGTCTGAGTTCACTTCTCTACAATTTTGGGCACGGCTGTACATCCATAAGCGGTTAGTGTCCTCCCGGATTCATCTCTATATATCATCAGCTTAGCCAGTTTTCATAGTCAGACAAAAAGAGCATTTAAAGCCAGCTATTGGTGCAGCTGGGATTTAGATTGGTATAAAAGCAGGTTAGCCTGGATTCATTGTCAAACGCTAGCAATTTTTACCTGTGATTCTTCGTCATGGATCGCAACAGGTTGTATTCTTTTAGAACAGGAGTTTATCAAGGACTTATTTCAAGAGAACTTGAGTCTTATTTTAAATTCGCTTTCAGGCAGCTATATTTCGTATTTCAGTTTAAAGCAAGAACACACTCGGTTGGGTTTCAAGCAACAACAGTTCAATGTAGGATCATTGCTATATGAGAGCCCTTTAGATTGGATTCAGTCTCTTAGGCAAGTTTTGTAGTTTGGGTTCAGTTTCAATACACCACCACTCTGGGGTGGTACTTATCACCTACATTTTCTGTTTTACACGACAGTGCTGTAGTCTGGATTGATTTGTGCTGGGCCGGTCCGCTTTGGCATCATTGCCCAACGTGCTCAACTTTTGACCTCTGTACGCTTGTATGAAATTGAAATCAAGTTCTTTATTTTCATTGCGAAAAGACTTGTCAGATACGGATTTCGTAACGGTCAGCAGCCATCAGATATTGTATCTTTCTCTACAACGTTTACTGAGTTGAAGATCTTTTATGGATGAACGTGACATTATTGTTGAAAGATATGTTTGATGCAAATGAAAATGACAGAAGAACAAGACAGTCTGAAATATACAAGAGTTAAAGGAATAAGGGGCACCAGAGATCATGAGCTAAGATTATTGATATATTTACTGCAAAAGAAAATGACAGAAGAACAAGACATTCTGAAATATACACGATTTTAAGGAAAAAAGGACACCAAAGATCATGAGCTAAGATTCATGTCACACCCTGTAAGAAAACGAAAAGAAATCATATTCATCCCAAGATCAACTGACGTTATTTTGTCTATAGAAAATGAGCGTCTTACTCTTCCAGCGGGCAGTGTAGTTTACAGGTTTTTTAACACTTTAGTACGTTTGCAAGTTTGACTTTTAAATGGACGACCATTTATGTCTAACTTATGCTCGTTAACACGAATGCAAATTATTATGCACGAGGTAATTAAATTGTGCATAATTATTCTTAACAAAGGTATGACAAGAAAGCTTTCTGTGTATTAGTCACGTTAATGAGTGGAGATGACACGCTTCCTTTGGCATTAATAACAAAATGTAATCCCTGAACATCTCGAGCAGGTGGAGGTAATTGTTGCAAAAAAATACACTTGTTTGGCTTAATGCTGTTCAAATGTTAATCGCGTGTTAGTATAATCTTTGCTGCGATACAGAGTCACGTCACCTTGGGCTCTGAATACGTGTTGTTAATCTCTGCAATTCGGAAATATTAGCTCAGTATTCCTGGGGCTGCAAAGCCTCATTGTTTGTGCTTCACATCCTCGAAAATCCATAAAGACTTTAAGAATAACGTAAATGGTTATCCTACATCCCATTTCTTAAACTAATGAGCATATCGGTTTAAATACATCTTCAAAGAGCCAGTATTCATTCTCTTTTAATACGCCAGTACCCATCACCTGAACTGTGGAGTGATGGCAAGCCTATAAGTACTTAGGTTCACAGGTAATTCGACAGAACTCGTCACTTTCCCCCCTGGTATTTATGGGCAAAAGGGTTACAATGACGCAGACGAGCTTCGGGCGTTTATTAGAGGAATTGGAGCTACCTGGGAAGGAGTTCAGTAGTTATTGTCGAGAGAGGCAGGGAGCATTTGCCGATAATGCCAGCACTAACGCCATCAAAGACACTTGAACCACGCATTTTCATCATTACTAACGGGCCACATACATAGTGAGTGTATGTGGTCTTAGAATGATCTTTGGCACCTTCTTCAGGTGTTAAAGATTTTTCGGCTCGTGGATATATGTAGCTTAAGGTGATGGCCTTAATGACCTTAGTAGTTGATGGGCCTGAAGCCCCCCAACCAACCAATCAAGCATCACTCATAGCAGTGAAGAGCTGCGGTGCGTAAATGAACGCCCTCGAAATGATCCAAGCGTTATCTACAGTGCCCAGTCTGGTAGTAGGTCATGCCTGACCCAGGGTTTAGGGCGATAGCGAACGTTAGTGAGCCTAGTTTGCATGAAGTCACTTGTTCCCTAAACCAACCATTCATTTTCTTTGTTTAGTCTCTAGCCGCTGCGCCTGTTCAGTCGACCTCTTACTTTATTTAGTTAGCCATCTATTTAGCCAGTTTTCTCCTGTGACTATGTAAGTTAGTTTGTTGGTTCAGTCGATCATTTAATCTGTCAATTCGTAACTCGATAATTATGAATCTTGGATGTTGTGGTTATGTTACATCTCTTCATTGAAATTAAGCTCTTTGTGTGTATTTTATACAGGTTTATGATCAGTCCTGTACTTGCTAAACAGAGGATTTATAATACGAAGTTGCTGGCAGACTTGAAATGTATGAACCTAATCAGACAGGTTTTATGAGTGTTAATCCTTCTACATGTCAGTTGACTTGGGCTAAACGTACCCACAGCACTGTATGCAGACAGATTAACGAAATTAGGTTTCCTGTACGTTTACGTAGCAAATTTTAGATACCTTTTTTTTCCATCCACATTTGCCTAGTTCACGTGTGTCATTTTCCGTAGTCCAACAGGGTTTAAGAAATATCTATGAACACTACGGTCATGGCACTTCATACAGTCTATCTAAACTTTATCTTCATGTTATTTTCCACATTACTCGCGTATTTTGTATCTTTCTAAAATGTTTCGGTCTCATTATGTCCTCACAAACATCCATACCACTTCTGCATACCATTCTTTGCTCCTTCAAATTCTTCCCTTCACAGTTCTTTGAATTCTCAAATTTTTCGGTCTCATTATGTCCCCACAAACATCCATACCACCTCTGCATACCATTCTTTGTTCCTTCAAATTCTTCCCTACACACTTCTTTGAATTCTTCGAAATTCAGTATTTCCAGATGTGTTTATCCAGCTAATTCCAAACGCGCTCCTTCGTAGATATCCAACCCACTCACTCCCACTTTGCTAGCCAACCATCTCATCCAGAAACACGCTGCACCATCATGATTGAGTCGACCGCCGCACATTTTGCGGCTTGAAAGTTTTCCCTTACATTACGAACGTCAACATGTCAGTTATGGATTTAAAACCTTTCCTTTAGCTTTTGAGCGTCCAGTTAAATTTCTGTAATTCTTTTTCCTCAGACATGACTACCATCTCATGAGTTTCATTCGTATGCAGGTTTCTCCACATGTTCCTCCTTTAACATTTCTCTGTATTTCCATCTCTTGTGTAGACTTTCCCCAGTACATTTACTTTATTTACATGCTACGTGATTGGCTATCAGTTCACTTAGTTCCTCCATTAGCTCCTGTATAATAGCCATATCATGGTAGTTAATGTCCTTCTAACTGTACTATCTCATAAAGACTCGGTACCCATAGTCACACGATGAGCGTACCTGACTTTACCATTTATGATGCAACATTATACGTTCAGAAGTTACGCTCAAAGACGGATGTCATCCATGAAGCCAGACCTTAGATGAAACATAGAAAGCCGCCCCCCCCCCAAAAAAAAATAATTTGAGTGACAAAAAAGAAGGAAAAATGGGGAAGAACAATCTAAATCCACGTTCTCCCCACCTCCAGACATCCATGGTACAACAACATGCACGCCTGACTCGACCTTCTCCCCTCTCCAGTACACCTGTAATTACATGGCACGCGATGAATGACTCGGTCTTAGCCCTCCTCCTGCCCCAACCATGGTGACATGACCTGCACTCTCGACTGCACCCTGGACCACAAGTGTCTCAGTTTTTCACCACTTCCGTTGCATATGATCCAGTGTTTCTCTCTGTAGAGTATTCCACTCACACGCTTTCTAAACGAACACTTCTCTCAGCGTCTGTTGCATGAGCGTACAATCACCAGGACATTTTCCCGTATCTTTTTTTTTTTCAGCGCGAATTTTCACGACGATGATGATATTTGCAACGAGACTATGTTCTTCCAATTATCGTCTCTCAGCTCAGTCCTGCTGGTGACGTCTTGCATCAATTTCTTCTAACTCTCCTAATGTTGACTTTTTTTTTTCTTTTTTTCTCTGGCTCCCGGGTCACTGCATTCCGACGGGTTTGGTCTTCTCATTATTGATTCTGCGGCGTTGGAACAGGAAGTGTGACTTACTTAAAAGTCAGTTGATGCTCCACACCACAGTGACTCCAGTCTGTCATTCACGTAATTAAGATTACCGAAGCAATATTCAAGTGCCTCTTTCATCCCAGTGATGCCTGAGTATTGTCTAGGTGAATCAGTAGACGTCATGATATGAATCGTTATCTTGTATAAGAATCTTTCTGAATCCACCGCATGATGCACACAGATTCACGTGAAAACTACAGTCACAGGAAATATAGTGTTTTATCAGTGTTATGGTTCATGTATCCAGACTAATCGGGGGACTCTGTCTGAGACAGCTGGTATCGTATTCACAGCAGCAGTGACTTTGAGTAAACCCCTTGCCTAGTGCGCTGATCAGTTCACTGCTTTGGTAACTGGAGCGCTCCTGTCTCTCCTCTGTCTATATTTAAAGGCGAATGACTTGCTTAACCTTTCCGTCCAGCTGGAGTGATTCCTACGCGCCAGACAGTACAGACATCCATTATGATTCTTACACCATAACATCGCTTTCAGGTGTCTGATAATGCCACAAGTTCTGTCGCCTTTTCATGTGTCAACTCTGCTACAACCATCGTTCCTTATGACTGGGACGGAGAAACTGAAACAGTGGTTAGCAGTCAAACATCAGAAGTCAGCAGCAGTTTACTTAGAGCATCAACTGAATATATATGTTACGATTCCTCAACCCGATCAGTTCTGTGCTCGCTACTGTGTGCGTCACGAGAGGAGAAGATTAATTGTTCGGAGAGAGTTAGTTCAAGTTTTCTATCGAGTGGAGTTCTGTCATGAATAGATTTTAAGACCGTTAACGGCAGTATGGTACTCCGTACTTTGAACATCCACACACGACAATGACATACCATGCATAAACACCAGGGAGCGGGCGGCCAACAGGCAAAGGCCCATGTCGGACCAAGCAGAGGCTCGCCGATCTTTAAAAGAAATTGAGGTACTCCATGTGAGGGGAGATTTCCTTAACATATACATCCTTGTCGATGGAGAAGCAGTTGCTGCTCTGCTGAATAGATCTATTTATGTACGTTCCAACTGAGCTGATTTTTCTGCACGATTCCCTTCACTGTGGGTCCGAGTTCCTCCTTGGACAAATCCCCTTCGTAATCCCAGTCTTGTTCGCGCCTCCATTAAACTGCAACATTGAACTGTACCACGAAACTGTACTCCATATTGACATGATTGTTTGAGCATCCTCGTACCTCACGGGAGACAGGTTCTTAGAATCACATCTTGAAGTTCGATGTGAAGTACAGCCAAAAGACAACAGATCTCACCAAAGAGGGTTCATTTCCGCACACTCGTGTGGTTCTGGAGGAGCGCTTCTTTGGATACTCAGACGGACGCTTTGCATAAAGCACATCTGATGTTATGGTACCAAGCAGAGAGATGCTCACCCAATCCTGAAATTCAAAGCTTTTCAGCTCCCTGGCTCTTGCAGACTGTTAGCTAACAAGTACGTGTGATCGCACAAAGAGGATTAGTGAATCCGTTGCAGGTAAAGAAGAAAATGGGTTTATTAACGGAAATTTAGCAGGTAATGGGAAGGTTATAAAGTATAAGAAGAGGAGGAGGCTCTAGCCATGGAGTTTGAAAAGACAATGTAATACGAATATCACAATAGCCTTACGGAAGGTTCTAGTCGTGCGTCAAAACATACGGAATGATTTATGATCAAGAGTAGTTGGAAGCAGCGCAGTTAGATAGGTTTCAGAACAAATCTGGCAAATACTTCTCTTCAGGTCCGCTGTTGACATGAACTGCTCCTCCTTTGTTACACACAAATCTCATCAGTATTTCTCCATACGTTATCCACATGTTTTCGTGCACTGACAGCACTAATCTCTCCTTTTCTGATTTCTCTATCCATTATAAACAGCTTGGAAAGGAACCAGTGGTCTTTTGTTTTAAACTGCTTTGAACTCTTTCAAACTTTATGTATGATACAGGAGCTAACATGGGAGCCGCCCATGTGAGAGTCAATGTGCGACGCACTGTGCCCGCAGAGTTTTATACATTCTGCAGAGGACACCCAACTTGCCACCAAGACGTAGGAGAAAAAATCGAATGCATTTAGAATTTCGAACTTTAATTTTGCCTGGTAAATGAGCATAACGCCGGTTTACGATAGGTGAGCTTCGGTGTTTAGAAATATAGTTTTTCACTTGATTCATTTTCCTTCCCCTCCTCACTATTCATCGTTCTTTTTCATTCACTGAACATATCTCCTCTCTTGGTTCGGACCTTTGCATCACCTGGGGATGGAAGGCAATAAAGATACTAATATCGTGCAAAAACATGATTTGTACCCAGATGTATCTCTGAATATCACTCGGTACATACTAATTAGATTCCAAGCGTTATAGTTCAACCTTGCAATACCATAAACATGATTGGGCATAGTCGTATCATCCAGCACTGCCTTGCACCATTACATCATAAGCATCGCAACATCTGCGTCCCAAAAGCTGAGGGAGTGGTAGGGTGTGTTGTATAGGTGTCGAAAAATAATCATCTAGAGCGGCAACTCCAGACCTGCAGAGGTCTGATTTCTTTCGGCATGGAGCAGCGCCTACATATGTTAGGATGACCCCCCCCTCTCTCTCTCTCTCTCTCTCTCTCTCTCTCTCTCTCTCTCTCTCTCTCTCTCTCTCTCTCTCTCTCTCAGTAGAATCAAAAGCCTTCCGTGCCATTACCTTTCCTTTCATCACCTGACGTTCACCACTCCTCTTCGTCCACCATGATGCTGCTGCTGCTCTCTCTCTCTCTCTCTCTCTCTCTCTCTCTCTCTCTCTCTCTCTCTCTCTCTCTCTCTCTCTCTCTCTCTCTCTGTTCTGCATGTATTATTTCGACCACTGCCTTCCTGACGTGTCTGCTCCTGTCCCAGCCTTAAGCTTAAGGTCGGGGCCTCTGGTACGCGATTGGCTACTGTTTCCCATAGTGGAGACTAACTGCTAGAGGCGCTGTCAGGATACCTCCTTCTTTCCTTGAGCAGCGAAGATGTGGAGTTCTCTTCATTCTCTTGTCTCTACCTCATACTAATAGTCTTTCCAGCTTTAAGATCAGGTCCACAGCACTTCAGGATGTCATAATAATCGTTTATTCATTCTTTATCCTCGTAATCCTTATTTTTTATTTCATCCGAGATGACCTTTGCTTAAGATACGTTTTTTCTGTATGCCGTGTTGGCTGTTATAAACGAAAATCTCTCTGCATGTAGCTGGGTTCATTGCGGAAACGCAATCCCAATCAAAGTATAAATCATTTGAATGTAGCAGAGAGAGAGAGAGAGAGAGAGAGAGAGAGAGAGAGAGAGAGAGAGAGGCTGATCTTCAAGTTTTCTCATTAATACATTGCCAGCCTTCCACTGGTAATGAGCCAAAACATCATTAAAACATTCGCGAAAGTTCCTTCATTACTCAAACACTGAATGAATCAACAAATCCAGTGACCGACGGAGCAGACAAAGTAACTGGTGTGCACACACATGCACACACACACACACACACGACAAATTAGCTAAGTTACCAGCTGACTGAATGATCACACTGGTTAAATAAACAGTCTCTGGCCGGCTGTTGACTGAAGGAACACAAGTAAATGGCAGGCGAAGGCATCCTACAGGTGTGGGTACTGGCTGACTGCGACTCACTCGTAACCAAGGTATGATCCTTGGCCGTATCCCTCTCCAGCCGGCACTTAAAGTTCACAATAATAACGCACGTATCTCCAGCTGGTCTTTCTGTTGGTGCTTTTATTATTATATATTTGCCATGTCTCATCACGGTATTTACCTCAGCATTAATTCCCTCCTAACCTGCCATGAGTCTGGTGATAAAACGCAATGTTTATTGAGGCAATTATGTAATTTTTTTTCTCTTTTTTTCCCCGCAAACGTGAAGAAAAAAAAACGGTAAATCCTGGGCGAGGTTGTTGCTTTACAACGACTTGTGGAACCGAAGACATCACGCACTTTAGAGTATCGCCATCTGACGTTGAAAAGTTGGAATACATCGGAGCTTTGATATTGTATGTTGTACACTTGCATGTTGGCGGGATAAATCATCTTGACCACTTGAAGTTTTGGGAACTCTTTCTGGCGAATATTTGTCGATATGAAGCAAGATCAGTGACTGTGAATCCCTAAGTTCCGAAATGACAGTAAGAGCTCCGTTTACCGTGACTTGACTTCCCAACATCCGTTTTCTATTGACGAGTGGTTAAAGTTTCACGAAAACGAGAGCCGGTGGACTTATTTTTCGTGACAGTTACTGTGTATCCACCTGTTTGACCTTCCAGATAAAATTTCTTTTGATAATGCCAAGCAAAGCATGTCATTTAGGACTCATTTATACACGTTAGCGATAAAATGAAGGCTTACGACTTATCCTTCTGTTAAGAAATTAAGCTCCGTGAAATTAGCGCCACATAAAACTATGACCGTGCGAAACCACATTCGTGTGCCGGGGCAAACGAGCCAAATTGCTCTTTCTTAAAAGTCATACTTAACAAACTTTTTCCAGAATGCTAATTAACCGAAAATAACCCTCGCTGGTGAGAAGATTAGGAAAGTAATTCCTTTAAAGGTTGTAATAGAATTATGTTAAATCTTTGGGGTAATAAACCATTCTTTTTCTTGTTTTCTCGATTTGTTCTATTTTGAAGATGAGTAAGTGAAGATTTTTCAAAATTAGCGTGACGAGGTATTAATCAGATGATCAATCCATCATGCACCGCTTGTAGAGTGAGCGCGTGTTTAATCTTAGATTTATTTCTAACACTTGAAGAAGGTGTTAAAGATTTTTCGGTTGGTATATATATGCGATGACGCTGACGTCACTAATGATCCCGGCAGTTGTTAGGCTTAAAGACCCAACAGCCAACCAACCATCATTGCAGATATATATACCAGTTAATGTGTATAGTTTCTTCAACATGAGCAGTGAATGAAATGTTCCAACGTGGAAATATAAACTCCTGTCTTACCGCAATTTTGTGCGAAAGTGTGTCAGGAAAGCAGGGCTTTTGACGAAACCAGACCCACTCAAAATTACTTTTTGTTCTGTGGAACCAAAATTGAATTATTCTTACGTAAACTGTAAACCTGAACTAAAAGTCGTCTTACGTGAAACTTAACTTACATAGAGACTACAGCTGTCAGAGAGTAAATCCAGATTACATTTCTGTTCTGCCGACATCAGCTAAAGGCGAACTCCTGTTGTATAGCAGTAACCCCAGCTGTGATTTATGACAAGAGAATTCCGATCATACCATAAATCTTAGACGTGGAATATGAGCTTACTACCTTTTGTATGAAGATGAACCTTAGCTACCCTATAACTCCTGCCTCTTGTGTGACTGTCAACGCTTGGTAAACTGTTGACGTATGACAGTAAATTCCCTGCTAAGCTGGTGGCGAATGGTTGGTTGTACGAAGGTGAACCCAGACTAAACTGTTAACGTCTGGGGTGCAGATTCTGAATGACTATGGGACTGTGTGAGTGTTACCTGGAATTAAGCAGCTGGAACCATCCCCACCAGTTTTTTGTAGAAGGTTATGTGATGAAACGTTTATACTCTTCGATTTGACGTCATGATCACTGATAACCATTTTTATTCGTTTGAATTGGATTGAGAACACCTGGATATCAAATTAACTGTAGAAAAGGGAAGATGTCAATTTAGGTTTTTATTGCGCTCCATATCTACTCAGAGTTCATATCCTCTGACAAAGAAAGATGTATTTTTGATAATTTTTGTAACAACTCATAATTACCTTATACCTTTATTTCGTCAAAATGTTTTCAAAACATATCAACCTGCCAAAGCCAGCTATAATGCACCAGATAAGTTATGAATGAAATAAAAAATGTCAGAGTTCCATGTTGTTGTTAAGTAATAACTTCAAGGAGTTAACAAAAGTTTTAGTTCTCCCATTTCGTAATAAGTTTATCTTAGTCCTCAACTTGCTGACATCCTTCAATGTGATTGTAGCCTTCAGCAATAACAATATCTTAATCTTAATCAAAATCCCAGAAACTTCTGCGGGTTGTGTTCACAGAATACCTTGTAAAAGCTGTAATATGTTTTATGATGGGCAGACTAGTAAGGGTCTCTTTATTAGGCTTAAGCAACATTACTATTGTATATGAACAGGACAAGATTCAAATGTTTTGCCTAATCATGTTAGAAATTATAACCATTATATTGACTAGAATAGAGCTGATTGAATTATAGACTGTAAGTCCTTGACCAAGAGAAACATCATTGAATCTTCTCGTATGAAATACACAAAGAATTGTAACATGATTATTAGTGAACGTGTATAAAAACTGAATGGTTTTGTCGCAGGCAAAATTTGTGAACGGTATCCTGTCATGTCCACATAATTGATTATATGACAGGCTCGATGCCAGACCAGAAATCCACAAACCAAAAACACGAGTACTAACGGCGTCTTAGCTTCTCCTCTTGTATATATACTGACTGTTCAGAGCCTCCTGTTTCATTCCTGCATCTTCCCTGACGGTGTGATTACACGGACATGCACTCGGCCTTATCGTGTTTCCTATATATATATATATATATATATATATATATATATATATATATATATATATATATATATATATGTATATCTGGGACCCCTTGTGCAAGAGGCAGGCATGCTAACCGCTAGGCTAAGGGACTGTATAATAGGAAACAACTATTCGAAATGCCTGCCTCTTGCACAAGGGGTCCCAGGTTCGATCCTGGCTGATGGAGCTTTGTATGTTCTATGAAGGTGCGCGTTCATATACACTTTATTCGTATTCATATAACTCCGCGTTGTACAGCCAGGTTCGGTAAAACGCTATCAGCTGGCTATGTGTTCTGTTCGGAAACAACCGATAGACCCCGTTGCTCACCATAGTGAGACGAAGGGTATTCGAGTACTTAGTATTTCGAATAGTTGTTTCCTATTATACAGTCCCTTAGCCTAGCGGTTAGCATGCCTGCCTCTTGCACAAGGGGTCCCAGGTTCGATCCTAGCTGATGGAGCTTTGTATGTTCTATGAAGGTGCGCGTTCATATACACTTTATTCGTATATATATATATATATATATATATATATATATATATATATATATATATATATATATATTCCTATGAGTCCACGAGGAAAACGATAAATTCCCAAGTGCACTTTCGTGTAATAATCACATCATCAGGGGAGACACAAAAAATATAAGTCAGTTGATATACAACGAAGAGCCGTATAAGAACTCATGCAACTAACATAGAGCAAAAATTTCAAGATTTGATCTATTCCGTCAGCAGGTAATGTCTTGCAGAATATTATGACCACAGTATGAACAGTGTTGTTATGATGCGGCAGTTTGTATGTCGTTTGTATCTGAGTGTTTAATTAACTTCCGGTATGAAACATGTCGAACTTTTCTTTGACATGAAGCCTCGTGTTTTGTTGCCCCTCCTTACAAACATACCAAGAGTCTGTTTAATTAAGCCCTCAGGAAGCAGAAACTTGACCAATTAGTGTTATTTATGTGTTACCTTCCAGGAGCTGATCAAAAGCAGCTCAAGACCTGAGCGCTCAAGACCGTGTCATATCTTTGTGGGCAGGAACGAGTGTGCCTTTACCTCCCGAGGATGAGTTGGTCGTCCTCGACCTGTTTGTTGTCTTCAGTCAGGACGAATTTCACCATATGTGGAAGAACTTATGATTCCCTCTTTTCTTTTTCCCCTCCTTTGGTTGATATTTGTATAACTTCTCAGCGACCCGGGACGAACTGGGAGAGGAGGAAGAGGCCCCAGGTGTGGCTGTTATTGGGGAGCTTTGATAGAGAATAGGTTGACGTAGTGAGTGCAAGACTCACGTGTGGGAGGCTCTATATTTCACACCGTGCTGATGATTAGTGCTGTATTTAAACCATTTGTGTATGTTGATAGATTTCTTCGCTAGGAATCTTTGAAGTGGATCTTTTTTGGGAACCCTTGATAAGAATGTGAATAGATGACGTCAATTGTTTTCATAGTAGATGCTGATTATGTCACTCAAGAATCCAGGCGGATTTATCAGATATGAACGATTTCGTCGAAAATCATCTGTCAGTTGTTTATTGAATGGTGATCGTCTTCGTGGTATACAGTCTTCTCGCCACTGGTGGTTTCCATGAGTCTTCCAACACTGGACCCGACTCGAGCTAACTGGGTGATATTTTCTGGTTTGAGATGTATCACCTTTTTAATGTATTGATGTTACATCGGCAAACTTCTAATCGTTTGGAACTTTTCCTGCTGCAAGTGACCTATTCAACAAGAAGAAAAAAGTCTAGGACTTTACTATCTCATTTTTTTATTCTTTTTATGTTAGATGCTCCAGTCAAGGAGTCCACATCAAGACCGGGCTTTAATTGAAATATAGAGAGGTTAAAGAATGGAAACAAGAAGAGACTCGTCCCATTTGATGCTGACAAAATATATCCTGTACATTATGTCAGTATGTTGCTGAATGTTCTGAAGGTCCTCAATTGTAAATTTGGATGGGAAGAGAATCGAGAGTTTTGCCATTTCTTCGTTATCCTGAATGAAGTCGCCGTTTTCTGTAATAAGCTTCCGTAACTGATGAGGGCCAGCATGTTTGGTAATGACTTGTCTCTCCCATAACTTAAAATTTTCTAAAGGTTTCTCTTGCTGTTTATTATAACGTACGCTTCCTGCAGACATTTACTTTGATGTTAAGGTTCTTTATTTGTTTTTCTACGCAGTTCTTGCTCTTTGTTACTGTTGTGTTTGAGTTCCTTAAGTGAGGTTCTAGAGTCGAGGAGGACCTAGATAGTAATCCATTCTTTACTTTATTATGCCATCATTTTCGCTTGTCTCGGAGAATGACCACCGGCGGAACACTGGCATATGTGCTCCATCCTTCGCTCGTGAATGTCATACTAAACTTTCTCCCCAGTTTAAATCCGTATCGTTTCCATTGACGATATCATCTTAGCTTATCCTGTCAAGATTAATGTGAAGATCATTTAGAATCCTCCGATCACTCCGTATCACCCTGATCACTGGAGTGAATGCTGTACATACGTCAGGATGCATTTGATAACGCTCCTACATGTGTGTGTGGACCTAAGTCCCTCGATGACTTATGGCTACACGTCTTCATGAAGAAGGTGCTCCTGGTGCTGATCTTGGCGAGTACTACTGAAAACAAACTGTTCGTTAGTGTTGCTCCAGGAACAAAACAGAAAAAAAAAAGCCGGCGATTCTTCTTCGAAAGCTGCTCCGAGCGTTTCACGAAGACGTTATTCTTACCACATGAGCATTGCTGTCGCCACCATCACAGACGTCCTGTAATGGGATGTCGTTTGTGGCAGAGGGGGTTCGTAGCGCAGAATTTCTCCAGTAGACCTGGGATGGTGATGCCTCAAACCAGCCTAACCTCGCGATATTTTTTCTCTGTGTAAATGACAACAGAGGCGTACGTGTGAGAGGCTTTGCACGATGCTGCGCCAGTTCAAGAGCTCTGTCTACCGTAGTAGAAGAAAGATTGGCTTCTGGTGCTTCAACACCCACGGTGCTACTGCCTGATGTGGCTCGGTCACTCCTTGGCACACCCGGCAAACTAATTTCTGTGGACTCTTGACTATCAAAGAAAGTGTGGAACAAACTTCCTAGCACATGTTACTCTCTTCTTCCTCGCTGTTCGCAGCTCGTTTGTTCCCTCATTGTAATACAAGGTTAATCTGAACTCTGATATCCAGTTAACATGAAAAACAGGTTGCAAATTGTCGTGATGTTTTCTCTATAATTAACAGGTGTGATGTTTAGTGTCTCACATAAAAATTTGGTGGTGGTTCGTTGGATTACCTGATATTTATTTATTTCGTCTGTGCAGCATCAAAACAATCTCCTTTGTATTCTTAATCAAAAGTATATCAAAAACCGAATGATAAATACTTTAATATTCGGTAGAAACATGGTTATAAGAAATTTCTCTTTCGCAATGCATTCCTCACTAAATCTAGATTTTTTTTTTCTCCTTTTAAAAGGCAGTTAAGACCAGACTTTGTTCACAGGTAAGAGAGAGAATCGCTCTTGTCCTACAGTGCTATAAGAGTATAAAACCTCCCTTCGTGCATTTTCCCCTGACCCTCTTTTAAAATGCCGTGGCGAGCATTTTCTCAGTGTTGCGGTATTTGGTCTGGACATTTTTGCCCCATGTTATGCGACTTGTGCAGAAAAAATATATCCATGTACCACTGAATCCAGATCGTCTTGAGGTCTTTTACTTTGGCACCGAAGGTATTATTAATACCCACTGAAGTGCTTCAGATTTAGCATTGCAAGGAAGCGACATGACCTTTGAATAAAACGTTTACCAGTCATACCTACTTATAGTAATCTAATCAGGTCTTGATTACCATTTTAAGCGTGATTTTATAGCAAACCAAACCAATTTCTCGAGGATTGTCACACCACAGAAGGAAAAGAGAGGTAAATGCCATCTTTTTTTTTATCATTTCTTTGAGTAAGTAAAGCGACAGACTACTCTGGTGGCAAGCAATTATTCTAACATATTTGGACGAGTGATAAGATCCTGTGGCGAGAGGCATTCGTGCTCATATCCACAATGGACTTAACTCGGCTGCCTCCTCTCTCTCTCTCTCTCTCTCTCTCTCTCTCTCTCTCTCTCTCTCTCTCTCTCTCTCTCTCTCTCTCTCTCTCTCTCTCTCTCTCTCTCTCCCCCACGCGCTTCCTTTGTGTTCTGTCTGTTTCCGTCTCCACTTTGATCCCCCGTCTCCCTAGGAACTAGAGGCTGTTGCTCTCAGTTGGTTGGCTTTCTCTAGACCGCCACGGGGGAGATTTGTCAATATCAAGTTGGAAGTTTCCCCCCCTCATTTTTTTTTCCTTTTTCCATCAGAGCGAAAAATATTGTAGATACATTCAACGAAAATCCTTTAGATTGATATATATATATATATATATATATATATATATATATATATATATATATATACAGGTGTTTCAGAAAAAATTTATGCACACTTTGAATTTTTATTAGTACAGGGTTAATTAAACTACATACATGATTTATAATTCAAATCAAAACGAGGACAGATATGTAATTCAACTATCGCATGTGTTCAAAAGAAAAACAAAAAGATGTATACACACTTGATGAAAATCTGCCGAACAGATAAGTGAGCGAAGAGGTTAGCATCGAATCCCTTCCCTGTCTCACCAGACTTCACGCCAATAGATTTTTCTTATAGGGACACATAAGAGATGTAATGTTTATCGCGCAAAACTGACAACGATCGATGAGATTATAAAAGCGGCCATTGAAAGAGAGCGCGTCCAAACCCCAAATGAACTGCTTAATGTTGTTTGTAACTGTATGGAAGTGCGTTATCATCAGTGGTTGGGCCAGAATGGCTATCAATTTGGACACATGCGATAGCTCGGAATGATTACACATCTGTCCTCTTTAATTTGAATGATAGATCTTCGTTGTAATTTAATTGACATTGTATTGATAGAAATTCAAAGTGTGTATGCATTTTTGAGACACCTTGACGTGTATGTATATATATATATATATATATATATATATATATATATATATATATATATATATATATATATTTATACACACACATATGTATGATTACCCCAGGATCCATTCCTAGGACCTCTTTCTAAAGACTCCTGCAATGAAGGAATTGCACTACTTCCTGTAGCAGGTAAATGTGGACTCCTTTGCAGTGAGAAGCTCTTTCACGAGACTATACTTAAAAACGATACAGCTTCCCCAAAGGTGTCATTTCTCTCGCGGTGGAGTACGGTAAAACTAACATATATACATATATATATATATATATGTATATATATATATATATATATATGAATAAATAGATAAATATATATAGGGGAGAAAGAATACTTCCCACGTATTCCCTTCATGTCGTACAAGGCGACTAAAAGGGAAGGGAGCGGGGGGCTGGAAATCCTCCCCTCTCATTTTTTTTTAAATTTTCCAAAAGAAGGAACAGAGAAGGGGGCCATATGAGGATATTCCCTCAAAGGCCCAGTCCTCTGTTCTTAACGCTACCTCGCTAATGCGGGAAATGGCGAATAGTATGAAAAAAAAAAAATATATATATATATATATATATATACATATATATATATATATATATATATATATATATATATATATATATATATATATAGAGAGAGAGAGAGAGAGAGAGAGAGAGAGAGAATATTGGGCTGAAGAGATTAGTGAGAGTAAGTGAGCTTGGGAAGGAGACTTGTGTGAGGAAGGACCAGGAGAGAATGAGTACAGAATGGAAAAAGGTGAGAACGAAGGAGGTAAGAGGAGTGGGGAAGGAATGGGATGTATTTAGGGAAGCAGTGATGGCTTGCGCAAAAGATGCTTGTAGCATGAGAAGCGTGGGAGGTGGGCAGATTAGGAAGGGCAGTGAGTGGTGGGATGAAGAAGTAAGATTATTAGTGAAAGAGAAGGGAGAGGCATTTGGACGATTTTTGCAGGGAAATAATGCAAATGAATGGGAGATGTATAAAAGAAAGAGGCAGGAGGTCAAGAGAAAGGTGCAAGAAGTGAAAAAGAGGGCAAATGAGAGTTGGGGTGAGAGAGTATCATTAGATTTCAGGGAGAATAAAGAGATGCTTTGGAAGGAGGTAAATAAAGTGCGTAAGACAAGGGAATCGATCGGAACTTCGGTGAAGGTGGCAAATGGGGAGGTGATAACAAGTAGTGGTGATGTGAGGAGATGGAGTGAGTATTTTGAAGGTTTGTTAAATGTGTGTGATGATAGAGTGGCAGATATAGGGTGTTTTGGTCGAGGTGGTGTGCAAAGTGAGAGGGTTAGGGAGAATGATTTGGTAAACAGAGAAGAGGTAGTAAAAGCATTGCGGAAGATGAAAGCCGGCAAGGCAGCAGGTTTGGATGGTATTGCAGTGGAATGTATTAAAAAAGGGGGTGACTGTATTGTTGACTGGTTGGTAAGGTTATTTAATGTATGCATGACTCATGGTGAGGTGCCTGAGGATTGGCGGAATGCTTGCTCAGTGCCATTGTACAAAGGCAAAGGTGATAAAAGTGATGCTCAAATTACAGAGGTAAGAGTTTGTTGAGTATTTCTGGGAAATTATATGGGAGGGTATTGATTGAGAGGGTGAAGGCATGTACAGAGCATCAGATTGGGGAAGAGCAGTGTGGTTTCAGAAGTGGTAGAGGATGTGTGGATCAGGTGTTTGCTTTGAAGAATGTATGTGAGAAATACTTAGAAAAGCAAATGGATTTGTATGTAGCATTTATGGATCTGGAGAAGGCATATGATAGAGTTGATAGAGATGCTCTGTGGAAGGTATTAAGAATATATGGTGTGGCAGGCAAGTTGTTAGAAGCAGTGAAAAGTTTTTATCGAGGATGTAAGGCATGTGTACGTGTAGGAAGAGAGGAAAGTGATTCGTTCTCAGTGAATGTAGGTTTGCGGCAGGGTGTGTGATGTCTCCATGGTTGTTTAATATGTTTATGGATAAGGTTGTTAGGGAGGTGAATGCAAGAGTTTTGGAAAGAGGGGCAAGTATGAAGTCTGTTGTGGATGAGAGAGCTTGGGAAGTGAGTCAGTTGTTGTTCGCTGATGATACAGCGCTGGTGGCTGATTCATGTGAGAAACTGCAGAAGCTGGTGACGGAGTTTGGTAAATTGTGTGAAAGAAGAAAGTTAAGAGTAAATGTGAATAAGAGCAAGGTTATTAGGTACAGTAGGGTTGAGGGTCAAGTCAATTGGGAGGTAAGTTTGAATGGAGAAAAACAGGAGGAAGTAAAGTGTTTTAGATATCTGGGAGTGGATCTGGCAGCGGATGGAACTATGGAAGCGGAAGTGGATCATAGGGTGGGGGAGGGGGCGAAAATTCTGGGAGCCGTGAAGAATGTGTGGAAGTCGAGAACATTATCTCGGAAAGCAAAAATGGGTATGTTTGAAGGAATAGTGGTTCCAACAATGTTGTATGGTTGCGAGGCGTGGGCTATGGATAGAGTTGTGCGCAGGAGGGTGGATGTGCTGGAAATGAGATGTTTGAGGACAATGTGTGGTGTGAGGTGGTTTGATCGAGTAAGTAACGTAAGGGTAAGAGAGATGTGTGGAAATAAAAAGAGCGTGGTTGAGAGAGCAGAAGAGGGTGTTTTGAAATGGTTTGGGCACATGGAGAGAATGAGTGAGGAAAGATTGACCAAGAGGATATATTTGTCGGAGGTGGAGGGAACGAGGAGAAGTGGGAGACCAAATTGTAGGTGGAAAGACGGAGTGAAAAAGATTTTGTGTGATCGGGGCTTGAACATGCAGGAGGGTGAAAGGAGGGCAAGGAATAGAGTGAATTGGATCGATGTGGTATACTGGGGTTGACGTGCTGTCGGTGGATTGAATCAGGGAATGTAAAGCGTCTGGGGTAAACCATGGAAAGCTGTGTAGGTATGTATATTTCCGTGTGTGGACGTGTATGTATATACATGTGTATGGGGGTGGGTTGGGCCATTTCTTTCGTCTGTTTCCTTGCGCTACCTCGCAAACGCGGGAGACAGCGACAAAGCAAAAAAAAAATATATATATATATATATATATATATATATATATATATATATATATATATATATATTGGAAAGGATGACAATTTTGCGCGTGATCAAGTATATTCCTGTGAGTCCACGGGGAAAATGAAACACGATAAGTTCCCAAGTGCACTTTCGTGTGATAATCACATCATCAGGGGAGATACAAGAGAGAAATGTAACAGTCAGTTGATATACAATGAAGATTATATATATATATATATATATATATAGAGAGAGAGAGAGAGAGAGAGAGAGAGAGAGACAGAGAGACTAATCGTAATATTCGTTGCTTGCGCGTTAGTTAAAAAAGTCAAAATATTGTCAGCACAAGTTGTTAGTCCCCCACGCACGCTCGGAGTGAGGAGTCACCATTCATTCACCTGATGAAGTAAAAATCCCGGTGGGTGCACCGCGAATTTTGGCGTGCTGCGCTGTGATTGCAGTATATGTTTTCTAGTAAAGAACAATGAGGAGGTAAGGCATATTGTTCTAAAGTGAATGGGGGAAGGGGACTCGTGAAAGAAAGAGTTGCCGTGGGGAGCGCGAGGGTATCTGTGTGGATTTGTGTGGCGCTTAAACACTTTCTGTTGTTGGGCCAGAAATGTAAAAAATGCACTGAAATTATTCGTGGGATCACAGACAACACAGATGGAGTTGTATTTCGTATTGAGGGTAAGTTAGAGACTGTAAATGTTCATGTCTTTTTTTTTTACGAAATCTTGGGAAACAAAAAATATATCTTTCATGCGATGATATTAGAGGGAAGTGGTGGTGCATTCAGGCAGACGGTGAATGGGAGTTGATATGTGTATATGGCTATGGAAGTAGTAAAGGAATTGACCCATATTCCTTACATATACATACTCCTTGGTTATGGTGAACGTTATGTATGCATGTGTAGTTGGTGTGGTCTTGCCGGTTTAGTCGACAGACCTACTTTGTGTCTTTGTGTCTTGTCTAAAAGCATGGTTATCTACCTGAGATTATTTTTCTGCTACTTTATTTGTTGTCTTCTTCATAACATGTTGTTGTTACACGTACTTTTCGTTTCGTTTCCTTAATAAGTTAATCATTTGATAGTCATTCGGTCATTGAAAAAATGCAGTAAACTCCTCCTTTTCCTCTCACTTTTGAATGGGGATGTTGTTCAACGCTCGTATGTGCAAACGCGGTTTCTTACCTAAGACAGAAAGCCACATCATCAGACCATATTGCTAGATGATGCCAAGATGGGTTTGAACTTACCTGTAGAACTAGGTAGGCACGAGCTGTTGCCATCGGGTGATGCAGAATCTTCTTATAGATATCGATGACTTGCTCAGTGTGTCGAACAGAGTGTGGAGTGTGGGATGCTAATGTTCCCAACGGTAAGTTATTCCCCGGAAGGAACTGTGTAAGAAATTAATAGCTGTCTTTCAGTTATGAACAACTGCACTTTCACTTGGCTGTGTTTCCCTTTTCATTCATCGGCAGATTTTTGGATTCTGTTGGCGAGTCCTGCCTCGTGGTCATCGATGTACATGATGAAAAGCATGGGTCCCAGGACTAAGCCTTGCGGAACTCCACAAGACGCGAGAAGCCAGGCAGTTGCTCCTACATTTGATACCACTCTCTGATTCTGACGAGAACGCCAATCCGTTATCCATGCGTAGATTCGATCTCCTCTGCCATGAGCTATATCTAGCAATCTCATGTGTGGTATTTATCATAGGCTTTACGAGTGTCAGAGTATACAACATCTGTGGGTATTTTGTAGCCCCTTGTGAATTTTATGACGAGAAAATTCATTGTCATTCGTTGAAAATGATCTTTTATTCCGGAAACCAATTGATGTTCGATTATTTATCCATTTTCTGAAAAAGTCTAACAATCTAATCTCTAAATATTGTTTCTGTTGCTTCAGCTAGAACCGAAGTGAGGCTAGTATACATTTGTGTTACCGTATTCCTTCTTTTTGGGGTTACACCACGCAAGAATGGTCACGTTTGGCGATGCTGTATCATCGTCAGGTGTAGACACTTAAGTATCGTCCCGTCAAAGAACTTCTCACTTCAAAGCAGTCCATTCTGTCCCTGCTACTGAGTGCAGCGCAACCTTGGGCTACAGGAGCCCCTAGAAAAGGAGTCCTGGAATAACCATTATATATATATCTATATATATATATATATATATATATATATATATATATATATATATATATATATATATATATATATATATATACCTGGGGATAAAGAAGAAAGAATACTACCCACGTATTCCCTGTGTGTCGTAGAAGTCGACTAAAACGGGAGGGAGCGAGGGGCTGGAAATCCTCCCCTCCAGTTTTTATTTTTCCAAAAGAAGAAACAGAGAAGGGGACCAAGTGAGGATTTTCTCTTTAAGACTCAGTCCTCTGTTTTTAACACTACCTCGCTAACGCGGGAAATGGCGAATATGTATGAAACAAAACATCTTAGAAACACTTTTGTGTTGATTGTGCGGTTGCATTGGTCTCCTCATGATGTAACATAGTCCAAGGCAGCGTCTTGATTGTGATATATGTCCTGTGTTTAACTATATTTTCGTGATATTCTTTTTTTCTAACGTGCCTCATATTTTCTCGTTTTCAGTGCTACGTTTTCGTGCAACACACGAGACACTGACACCTAGCCTTTCCCCAGACCTCTGGCTGCTGTCATGTGTCTCGCAAGAGACCGACGTGAACCTTCGTACTGGTCTGTGCTTCGGATCCTCGCTGCTGTTCGGTGAGTACTCGATACCTTTGATAGTATATGTAGTTTTACAATGGGTATTACAGTCAGTTTTATATATCTTTTTCCCTCAAGGACGAAAGTCCTTATCGATGTCATCCCTGAAATGAAACGTTAAGAGAAGTAAAGACATGGATGAGGTGAAATACTCTGCGAGTTTTGGAGGAAGTAGGATACCTAATATTTGAAAATAGTGCAGCTCTTAGCCATGAGGAAAGACATGTAAAGTTAAAAGAGTTCCAAAGTTAAGCGGTGTAAGGGAGGAAACTAACATCACATGGCTTACCCTAAAGCTGCCAACATCCACCTAGTGGCTTAACCAGTATCATTTGGTCTAACTAATTGTGTGAGGGCTCAGTAGCAGACACTTCCTCTTTGATTAGCGGTCTAAATGTACAAACGCCACTTGGAACCCGATAGTTCAGTTAATCTATCCTACAAACTTGTCAGTTAACAAGACGACCGACTTGTCTCCTTCGTCTCCTTTGTCTCATCGGCTTCATTACAGCGCTGTCATTGACGTAATAGCAGAGTCTAGATAACCTCTGGAAGATGAACTGTGTGGAATAACAACAAAATATCTTGCGTATTCCTCATCTATATCAGACCAAGAAGTGAAATATGCCCCATCAGTAACATTAGAATTATCCTGCAATGATTTCAAATAATGTTTCCCTCTAAATGACGAGGATTATAATAACAGCGATCATTTATTTATGATTTAACTGCCGCTTGCTAATTATCGCATCAGGAGTATAAATTTCTCACTACGGCCAGCGTTGCGTGTGGCAATTACTGCTGATTCGCTCACTGGCATCAGCAGGGATGGGTTGGGAGTGAGATTCGCATGTAAAGTACATATTTGTTGCTGCGGAGGAAGACTGTGAGAACACAGAAGAAAAGATATGAACTTAATTGTGGTATGATTTTTGAACTGATGGAGATCATCATGAGAAATGTTGATCATTTGTGATCATGATAAAAGAAATTGATATGTACGTGTGTATGTGTGTGTGTGTGTGGTATGGGGAGAAAGTTTTACTCGCGTGTTGCCTTATCTCATCCTTGAATACACACACACGCACCCCAGCCTGCATACACACTCACACTACGAACCAGTGTGGGCCCAAGCAGGCCCATGCTGACTCTTGGTGTGTGTGTGTGTGTGTGTGTGTGTGTGTGTAATGATGATATTAGTCCCGACCTTATGGTATAGATGCGAGTCCTTGGACTTGAACGCAAAGGACAGGAGGACTGTGGATGTATTTAAGATTATATACCTGAAGATGATCTGTGATGTGAGACAGACTTGTAGCGTGAGGAATTACAGTGTCACAAAGAGGAGTGGCTGATAGTGCCGACCATGGTGTGTGGAGGTGGTGTAGGGAGAAGAAAGACTACGAGGATATACGTGTCAGAAGTCGGGGGAGACAAGGGAGACCGAAAACGAGATAGAAGGATTTAGGTCAGAGAATCCTGGGTGTATCGTGGTCTGAACAATCAAGAAGGTGTGAGATGCATTGGACAAAACGAAATGGATCGGTGTGATTATCCGAAGGGGGACATGTTTGGCGCTTGTCAGATCCAGGGCAAGTGAGGTGCTGAAGGTAGACCATGGAGTGGTCGGTGGGGCTTGGCTGAGGATGGGAGACTCTGATTTTGGTGCATCATACACGAGAGAGGCACAGGATGTGTGCAAGTGAGGCCATTGTTCGTTAATCATTAAGCTAGCTCGAAATAGTGGTAAAGGTGGGCAAATGATGATAAAGATAGTAGTAGTATTAATAGTAGTAATAATGATATCGTAATAAAAATGGTAACCTTCCTTTTTCACCATAAATTCGTAGCACTTTCCAAAATGCATCTTTCTCAGCCCTATCATCATACGCTTTCTTCTCGTCCATAAATGTCACTCACCAATCCCTCTCTTGTATCCAAGTATTTCTCACACAAAATTATTAAGGTAAACGCCTGGTCCACACGTCCTTTACCACTTCTGAAGCCGCAGTGCTCCTCCTCAACCAGGTGATCTGTGTGTAACAATATCGTCTCTCAATCACCGCTCTCCCTTACACCTTGCCAGGTATACTCAACACACTTATGCCCCTGTAACTCGAGCAATCACTCTTACCCCACTTGCTTTTATGCAGGGGTTTATTCAGGGTTTCTGCCAGTCATCAATCACCTTAACTTATACCATGCATACGCTGGAAAGCCTGACGAGCTAATCGTTACCAGTCATCTTCTTTCTTAAGGAAATCGGCTGCAGTCCCACTCACTCGGGCTACTCCACTACGCTCTTATGCATGGCCTCCACCATCTTCCCTCCTGCCGCCACAATGTTGGTCATGACTACCACGCTCCGATACCACTTCGTCCTAAACACGTCACAACCGCCACCGTGTCCTCTGGCACATTCCGTAGTCCGTCAAAATACTCACTCCATCTCTTCCTCACGTCTTCGACTGTTACCACTTACCCATCTGCTCTACCATTATCGCCCCCATTTGATCTCTAGTTCTTCTCATGCTGTTCACCTCGTGTGAAAATCATTTTCGTGTTCTCCCTAAAGTCCCCTGATACTCGCTTATCCCATTTCCCATCCTTCCTCTTCTCCAGCTCCTCTACCTTCCTCTTGACCTTCTGCCTGTTTCTTATGTACACCTTCCACTCCCTCCCATTCATTGCCTGATGATACCAACCATACACGTCTCTGTTTTCTTTCATTCGCAATTCAACCATCTCATCCCATCTCTCATTAGCCTCTCTAATTACGCCCACATCTCACCTTCCGTAAATCGCACACTTCATCTACACGTGTAAAGAACTGCTTCACTAAATACCTTCCGCTTCTAGCACACTTTCCTTGATTTATTTACAGACTCATCAGAAACACTTTGCTCCTGATTGGCCAGTGATTGCTAATAGCTCAGAGGGGAGAACTCTGATATGGAACATTCAGAACTGTGGGAGGTTTGGAGGAAATTATCCGAATCTGAGTTTTATAGAATCGAGAAATGCATATTCATACGTGATATAGAAATATTTCTTCTGTTTGCCTTAGATATCCCACAGACAATAGTATGATTGGAATCTGGAATTGGTAAGGGGTGCAAAAGCTAAGTAAATTATCTGATTCATTACCAGTTTGATGGTGATTATAGGGTTTGTCAGGATGAAGTAAGGTTTGGACCTCTTTGTCATCAGTGAGATTAAAGGTGAGGTGGGGTTCAAGTCTTTCATTATAGCTAGGAACTGAGCAAACTACTACCAGTGCAATTGTGTATGACTTTGTACTTTCACTGATTTTGTCAGTAACTTGAACTATTAACTTGCTTCACACAGTGTTCCCATAGGATATATGCCAACAATTGTCTAAACTTCTCGATGTTTGTATGTATGTAATGCTTCTAACGCTACGTGGTATGTGGACAGGTCGGCTCTGGGTGTGGTAATAGAGTTATTCACGGTTGGGAGGGAGAGTTGTCGATACTAGGGTTAGGGGGGCGTCGCTGTCCACACTTGGGTCAGGGAGCCACCTGAAAAGTATTTAGGGAAAGGAGAGGGAAGACTCTGATCTTCAGATCAACTTTTATGACTAGGGTTGTATGTTTGAAGACAGAAGTCCTGCCTCTCTCTCTCTGTTTTACTTAATGTTATTCTCGTTGTTTGCGCCGCGACAACGAACACCTCTCGCTTCGAAAGGCTACTTTTAGGTCTCCGGAGCAACGTAAGCAAAGAGTTGTAGCGCATAGATCATCGCCAACACGCATGTTCTTTGCTGCGTCCACGAGATGCATCTTATCCCTGAGCGGTGCTGAAATCTTCGACGTTGTCTTTTGCTTCTGCTCCACATATCTGATATTTTCAGGTGCTCATCTTGGGAGGTGTGGTGAAGTGCCAGTCAGTCACGGCGACACGAACTTATTTTTTCATGAATAATTCCTTGACAGAAATTATGCATGGCTCTTCAGCCTAACCTAGTTCAAGTTAGATTAGTTTCAAGCGGAGCTTTGAGGTGAATGTTTTATCAAGTCTATTTTTATAGATGTTGCTCTACCCATGAAAACAACTTCAGTTTTCTAAAAAGAGTCGCTTCCTGGTGGATTTAGACGCGTATGTTATTGAGTAATTTGTTCTGAAATTCCTCTACGATAGTTACAGTAGCCACTATCGCTGGCTCATGCCATCACCCAATGTCATAGTGGTGTTCATACCTTCACACATTCACTGTCCGTGGTGTATAGAGCGTTATTTGATGTAGATATGCTATATTGGTCATAGAGACAATCCTATTATTGTTGCTGCAGACTTAAAGATGCCATTCCACCTTCACCTGAGGCTCAGATCTTTGAATATTAGATGAAGCAGTTTCAGTCACCACAAGGTCGGTAGATGACATTCCTGCACAATAAAAAAGGCGGTATTTACGAAGGAGATCTCCCATAGGAAATTTCTCAGGTTACATGTCCGTGTCTGACTCCAGAGAATTGAAAAGTGTTTGAGTAAATGCAACTTAAACTACCCTTTAGCTAAGCTACTGAATGGGTTTAGAGGTAATACAAATCTCACAGTAAACCTATCTTTATTTCTTTAATCTCAAAGATTCTTTAAATTACATCTTTGACGTCTCTCAAGATTTTTCTTTTTTTAGTCTCAGAGTTCTGTTTGACCTTCCCGATTAGCTGTCTTTGATGACTACCAGATTATTATCAAGGCAAATTTCTTTTCGATGAAGTATCATCTAGAAGGAACCCCTGAACAGATTCCCGTTATGTTTGGGAGTCTCCTTTAATTCAGAAGGTACCGGTGGGCCGTGGAAGACTTTACACTAAACCAAGTCCCGTCATTAAATGCTTTTTTTAACCGCTTTGTCCTCAAGCAATCAGGGGACAAAGTCCACAGATCTCATCTTGGGATTCTTCCACAGTAAAGATATTAAGTTGGTAACACCATGCCCGTGATGAACGCTGAGGACCCTACAACTCTCAAAGAACTTGCTCTTTCAATTAATCCCTCAGTAAACATTCACAGGTGTACGGTATTTGCACCTTTCAGTGCTACGTGTCCAATATTGGAATTCCAAGTTTAATTTTAGCTGTTGATTCAATTATCCTCCAATTGTCAGCCTTCTGATCCCTCCGAAGCCTATGAAGGGGAACGACTGGTATTCGTAACAGAAGAACGTTTGACACGAAACTTGTTTCATAAAAGCTAGTTCTGCAACCAGTGGTACCATTGAAATCCCTTCAAATTTCAGTGTTATCCCACAAAGGTGACGTTCGGTCTTAAAGCCATTGTGTAGATCACTCCTTCTCTCCCTATTTTCAGCCTTGTTAATCCAAAAGAGATCATTTTCTTTCCTTCAGTCTCGCTAATCTTCCAGATAATACCAAAGTATCTGCGATACGTCTGTGGAAGACGAACAGAAACGTCTTCAGCAGCACCCATGCACACGTTACTGAGAGAACAGTCATTCCAACAACACACACACACACACACACACACACACACACACACACACACACACACTTTCATTAATCTCATAATGCCTCAGCTTCGCACCCCCAGAATGGCAATGACATCACACCAGGTCCTTAGCCTCATCGCCTTCGTTCTCAAACGTCTTTTTAACTCCTATTGGAAGAGCTGAACGTATATGATCGAGACGCCTCCCAGCAGAGATCATTAGACATTAATTCCCGATGGGAGGTTGGGAGGGTGATCGTGCCCATTGCAAGTCCTTGACCACAGCTCGCTCGGCACAGGGACTTCATAATCGACACGGCCGACAGAACAACCAGCTGGACTTGCAGTAGGAGGTTAGCAAGTCCGAATTACCCGCCACCTTCAACCTGCCAGGGGGGAGAGAGAGGAAGGGGTCAGGGTGCTCGGTTAATCCCCCGTAATAGCGCGACGCATTATCATGGCTATCCTCTCATGAAGTGTGGATTAGAACACCTAATCCTGACAATTACTGCCGGTAGCTGGCCTCCCTCTAACGAGGCACCTGAGATCTAATCATCGTCAACTGAACTAATCGTCTCACACTGAAATGATAATTGCTCACTGTACTAATGATACTTGATTGTTCATCTTCATTGGCTTAATGATATCATTGAGCTCTCTGAGGCTTAATGATCCATAGAAGATTATATTTTCTGGTACATTTCTTATCTATCTTTATCTAGTTTCATTTATTTGTACAGGTTGTATGAAGTCTGTCCAGGATGGACGAACACCATTATCAAGTTTATTTTCATGTTAGGTCAGGATATGCGACTGTGTGTGTGTGTGTGTGTGTGTGTGTGTGTGCTCCGTGGAGAAAGTATTACACTCGTGTTGCCCCGTCTCTTAACTGTGTATACAAGTACCATATCTTTACTGTTACATGTACACACACACACACACACACACACACACACACACACACGGTAGCCTAAGTCAGGTACCCATATCTTGACCAGCCCAGAAGGGAGGATGAACACATGGGTTGGAGGTGGGCCGACTGCTGCGCCCAGTAATCAAACCCATGCGAGACCAACCGTTGGCGGAAAAGTGCTGATTCATGGTCAGTAACGCTAACTTTTACACCACGGAAGCTCGTATGTGAAATAACCTAGTTAGCATTTTTTGATTACCTATTTGTACAGTACGGGAAGGGAGTTTTACACTAGTGGCGTTCCATCTGTTGATCATTCTCTCTTGTTATACAGTTTCTGTGATTTATATTTGCTGTATTCATTGTTCACTCACTGAATTCCATTCACCCACCATCATTGCAGTAAAAGTATTTTCTACATTATTCTGAAGTGTCTTGCTTGATTTCATGTTGTGTCCTCTGGTTGTTCCATCCCTACATCTCTTGAAGAACTGTTCTCTGTCTACGTCATCAATTTTTGCAAAAACCAAGGGCAGTGATCAGGTCTCCACTCGCCCTTCTCTCTTCCAAAGTGGGCAATTTTAAGGACCGTAGCTTTTCCCTGTAATTCAGCCCTGGTAATTCTGGAAGTATCTTTGTTGCTCTCCTCTCTAGACCTTCTGTGTTGGGTCTTTGCTGCTTCTGAAGGTGCGTAGACCAAATCTGAGAAGCATGTTCTAGATTTAGCCTTAGGTATGATGTGACCAGTCTGCTGAATATTTGAATATTTCCTTAACTTTAACGTTAGTCTTGCAAGCAGACAGTTACTCTCCTTAACTACTCTTCTAAAGTGGGACTCTGGTAACAGGTTGGGGTCGACGTCGAATCCCAAGTCCTCAAATACAGATTCCTGCACCTTATTTCCTGCTTGATGGTAACAATTTCGAGGCTCCCTTTCGCTATGAGCCATCCACACTACATTTATCCGATTTGAACTTCATTAACCGTGTACCGGACCAACTTCTGTGCAGGACAGTCCTCCATACTCTTCAATTCCGTCATGGCTCTTGCATCATCTGTAAGCATCTCGTACCTTCTGGCGACTTAGTTCCGTATACTAACGGTACTAAAGCAGAATTCCGGGGTACTTGCATCATCTCTAGGTTCCTTTATGAATTAATGCAGTTCTCATCCTTCCCTACATCTCTCATGCCTTTAGTATCATCTGTAAGCAAAGTGAGGTGTGAATCAAGTGTTTCTGGTAAGTCATTTTCATAGACAAGGAGTAGCAACCACCTCAAAATTGAATCTTGCGGTACACCATTGATGACGCGAACTCGTATAGAAAATGCCTCCCTGATGTTCGGCCTCTGTTCCCCAACAGTACGATAATCTTCGATCCACTGAAAGAATTTCTCCCTTTTGCCTGCCTGAACCAACCTTCTGTGCGGGACATTGTCAAATGCCTCTTGGTAGTCCAGGGACACACAAGGCACCCATTCAACTCGTTTGTCTGACACGTATCTCGCTCTTCCACATGACTTTAGGTGGATTTGCTACATATGATATTATTCCCTGACTTCATGTTGCCTATCACTTGGGTAGTTTCTCCTTTTCAAGTAATAATGAATTCGCATTTATTCATCTTTTCCATCGTTACAGGGATCACAATAGTCAGATACTTGCAGCCTGTAGCACAATGCAGTATCCTGACTCTTACTTTTGAAGAGTGGGCACATACTCCCGCATACGATGTTTTGACCATTTTCATCGGCCTAAGTGCTTCTGTGCGCTCCTTGCCTACAAGTAGAGTTACGTCATCAGGACCGTTCCCCCTATTTGGATCAAGCCCTTAATCTAATTCTGTCTTTTCCAACAATTTCAATAACTCCCAGGTTCTCTTCCCCATCTCATCTTGCTCATGTGGTGTAAGTGTCCTCTACTGTGAATACTAATTTAGATTCACCATTCAGTTCCTCACGTATCTTTTCATCGGTTTTAGCAACCCTTCCTTCTGAATCCCTCAACGTGATTAGCTTGTCTTTGATCGGTAGTTGGCTCCCAATAATCTTGTGGAATAGTTTTAGATTACCATCTACCCTTTCCATTTTTTTTTAAGTTCCTCTGCTCCCAATTCCATAGCTTGTTTTTCTCTATTCTCTCCCTTTTATGTCTTTTAGATAATCACGGTTGTTTCTCCGCACTATATCTTCTCCATTGCTCCTTCTTATGCCTTTATACAGTGGCACTATACATGCATTCCGCCAATCCTCAGGAACCTAACCATGATCCATACATGCGCTGAATATCCTAACAACACAGTCACTTCCTTTCTCAAGAAATTAACTTGCAATACCACCCACTCCAGCAGTCTTGCTGCATTGCATCTTATGCAAGGCTTTCACCACCTCTTTCCAGCAAACCGCTCTCCATGGATTTCACTTGGTATACCACACCGACCCAAACACCCTGCATCTGTCACCCTCTCATCAAACACATTCAACATTCCTTCAAAATACTCACTCTATCTCCTCAATTCATCACTACCTGTTATCACTTTCGCCGTTTCCCCTTCACCAATGTTCCCATTTGTTCTCTTGTTCTTCGCAGTTTATTTTACCTCCTTCCAAAGCATCTTGTGCTCCCTAAAGTTTACTGATACTTGCTCATCCCAACTTCCATTTTCCCCCTTTTTCAACCCCTGCACCTTCCTCTTGACCTCCGGCCGCCTTCTCTTATGTCTCTCCCAGTCACCTGCACTCCTTCCCTGTAAGTACCTCCCATTTATCTTTCCTTTTTCTCTCACCAACAAGTTTACTTCTTCATCTCACCAATACTACTCTTTTTAATCTGCCAACCTCTCACTTTAACTTTTCCGCTTTTCCGAACACCTCTGCTAATCTTTACCCTTGTCTCCACAAGGTAATAAGGTAATAATCAGATACCCCACCAGCTGCCCTTCTCAGCAAATTCATTTATATAGGTCACTCTTTTACACGCCTGTTAATTATTGTGTGATGCAATAATGACCAGTGACCATCTTTCCTACCCACATGCGTATACTTATGCATGTCCCTCTTTTTAATCCAGGTATTCCTAATGACCCAATCACCAGTCCTTTTTCAACACACAACTCCACAAGCTGTTCACCATTTTCATTCACATTGCTGAATATCCCATCCCCCCCAATTATACCCTCAACTACCACATTACTCACCCTCTCATTTAAATCATCCATCGCTAATACTCGGTCTCTTGCATCAAAACTGCTAACGCACTCACTCAGCTGCGAACAACTTTGATTTTTACCCACGTCTCTTCCTTACACTCTTTCACACACACAACCACAACTCCTGCTTCGGCAGCAGTGCTACCCCTTTGCGAGCTTTTGACTTTACTCCCAAGACATTTTTAATCCATTTTTCCCCTTTACCCTTGAGCTTCGTTTCACACAAAGCCAGAACATCCAGGTTCCTTTCCTCAAACATACTACCTATCTCTTCTTTCTTCTCATCTTGGTTACACGCATTCAGACACCCCAGTCTGAGCCTTTGAGGAGGGTGAGCACTCCCCACCTGGCTCCTCCTTCTGTTCCCTCTTTTAGAAATAAGAATACAAGAAGGGTAGGGTTTCCAGTCCCCCGCTCCCTCCCCCTTTAGTCACCTTCCACTCCACCGTCTTTCAGTTTTGGTTTAGCTCGTTAGGAATTTGTCCACTTACATGTGAGTGGCTCTTGTCAAGGTATCCACTTGTGCTTTCGTACATTGGTTCTGAATACTCCTTACTTTACAAAATCTATCATCAGATGCTCCATGCAATTTTTTTTTCTGAGTCTTGTTTATAGTGGTTTATTGCCCTCTATGACTTAGTAAATTCATACCCTCTCATTTCAGTGTTCCCTCTACTTCAGTGTTGCCGACTTAGTAAGTTCCTACGTCCCTTTTTATTCAACGTCTCCAATTAGTAAATTCCTGTATCACCTTACTTCAATGTTCCTAACTTAGAAAAAATTCCTACGTCCTTTTGCTTCACCTAGGAAATTCATAGGTCCCTTTACCTCAGTGTTCCGAACTTAGTAAATTATCATGTACTTTTACTTCAGTGTTCCAAACTTAGTAAATTACTATGGCCTTTTACTTCAGTGTTCCAAACTTAGTAAATTACTATGGCCTTTTACTTCAGTGTTCCAAACTTAGTAAATTACTATGGCCTTTTACTTCAGTGTTCCAAACTTAGTAAATTACTATGGCCTTTTACTTCAGTGTTCCAAACTTAGTAAATTACTATGGCCTTTTACTTCAGTGTTCCAAACTTAGTAAATTACTATGGCCTTTTACTTCAGTGTTCCAAACTTAGTAAATTACTATGGCCTTTTACTTCAGTGTTCCAAACTTAGTAAATTACTATGGCCTTTTACTTCAGTGTTCCCGGCTTAGTAGATCATTATGTCCTTTACCTCAGTGTTCCAAACCTAGTGAATTACTATGTCCTTTTACTTCAGTGTTCTCAGCTTAGCAAACCATTATGTCCCTTTACTTCAGTGTGCCCCACTTAGTAAATTCCTTTCTAACCTTTACTTCAGTGTTCCTTGCTTAGTACATCATTGTACCTTTACTTCATTGATCCCAGCTTAGTAAATTCCTGTCTCTTTACTTCACTGTGCTCAACTTAGTAAATCATTATGTCCTTACTCAGTCTCTTAATTCCTACGTCACCCTTACTCGTGCTCCAACTTAGTAAATCATTATGTCCCTTTACTTCAGTATGCTCATCTTAGTAAATTCCTATGTCACCCTTACTTCAGTGTTCCCAGCTTAGTAATTTCCTATGTCCCTTTACTTCAGTGTGTCCATCTTAGTAAATTCCTATGTCACCCTTACTTCAGTGTTCCCAGCTTAGTAAATCATTATGTCCCTTTACTTCTCTTTACATTAACTAGTCACTGCTCTTGGTTTCCTCTTCTTCAACTCTACATTTACTCCTATGTCCTGACCCCCGTTTCTCTCCTTCACATTATAATCTCCATGTAATGAGCAGTTCTTCTAACTGATCTAAGCCCTGACTTGCCTGCTCACTCTGACATTGGCCAGAAAGCGCGCTCTATTTTTCTCTGGACATTGTTAATCCTCTCGTTCACTTTGATTTACAATTACGTCCCAGGGTTTCCCGGTATTGTCAGCTATATGCTGACGCTTCATCTTTGACGATATATCCTAAATTCAGTAATTCCTCGATCCATTCGTTGTACCTTTCCATCGTTAATCCATCATTGCTAGAATGGTCTCTGTCGCTAAGGTCACACCTAGTCCAGCATTCGTCTAGCTGATCTGGTGATGATAAGTTTTGTGTTTCGCCTCCATGTGTTAACGAAGGCTCTCTAACCTAGCGTAGCCTTGCTTAGTCTTACTGATCCTCCTCTGCTTTAACTTACCACTACAAGTGAATATAACTTCCATCTATATAAACTTTTTAGTCCATACTGTTTACTGAGACATAAAATTGCTCCCAGCCAAGCTCCTGTACCGTTAATGATCATATTCTTTTAAAATCTTTAGACCAGATACAAGTTGAGAACAGCTGTCTGCCAGCACGGTTGCCTGTTACCAGCAGAGAACATGTATTTACTATACGTTGACTCATTTCTTTTGTTTCCTATTCCAAAAACTGCGCATGCGCCTCATTTTTTTTTTCATATCCTTTTAAGCATTTTGATAGGATGATTTGGAAAAAAAAAATCAGTGTTACTCGCTTGGCATCTCTCGTAACCTAGTCGATTGTAAACAATTCAGCTTCCGACAATCAGCTCTTCCAAGGTGCAGTCCGTAGCGGGAGTGTCTGTGGCTTTAGAATTGTCCTGAACGCATGAAAAATGCTGTTTCAGATTTTCCGTGAGGTGGTTATACCGTGATGTACGCGGCCTTAATGATTCTGGCACTTGATAGGCCTAAAGCCTAACTGAGTCTATTCACACAGATAAATCAAAAATCATTTCATTTATGTACGAAAAACTCTTCCTCAGGGACTCCATGATAGCACTTCCTTTCCCGTGCGCGCAATATAGGCTTGTGGAAATAGAATTTCCTCTGTCTCTTCATCAAACAAAAATTGTAATAGATTGGACCATCCCACGCTGTGTCAACGGTAATTACCTCCTTAGGGACCTCTGTAGTGTGGCGGGCGATTGGCGTTGCTGACTGTTGGTTGTGGCACTCGGTTGCTCGTGCCGTCTCATCTCGATGAAAATAAAATGCCAATGTGAAATAACCTATTTGTACTGTAGGGGAGAGGGAGTTTAACACTTGTGTGGTCATATGCTTGAACTTTCTCTACTATCGTACAAATTTCTAAGCTTCTGTATGCTGTTCGTATGTGCTGCTTCCTCATTCAGTTTATTCCACCTCTCTTAAGCTGTAAAAGTACTTCATTCTGTCTTTTTTTAACACGTTCCTTCATTGATTTCATGTTATGTGTTTCATTATTTGTGACTGCGTTTTTGTGCCGTTTATGTGTAAGTGTACTTGTGTATGCATATGTGGCGTGTGTGTGTGTGTGTGTGTGTGTGTGTGTGTGTGTGTGTGTGTGTGCGTGTGTGTGTGTGTGCGTGTGTGTGTGTGTGCGTGTGATTATATATATATATATATATATATATATATATATATATATATATAGAGAGAGAGAGAGAGAGAGAGAGAGAGAGAGAGAGAGAGAGAGAGAGAGAGAGAGAGATTCAAACTCGTATGGAGTCTCATCCATGCCCTTACATTTGTCTTTTTTTTCTTGAGTTTCCCTTTGCTTCTTGCATTCACTTCCTCTGTGTTCAGTTTGCATCACGTGTCTGCTACTTATTTGTTGCGGAAAAAAAAACTTTCTTCCATGCGTCATTTCTTGTGTTCTATCTTCGTATGTCCTCTTGGAGTGAAGTGTTTTCGTACACAATTTCAAGACGCTAGGAAGAATGCCATCTGATCGCTGTGTGTTCTTTGTTCTTTTGCGGTAAGAGGCTATAAGAACGGCATAGCATTAGTAAGAAATGTGTCAGCGGGTGAAGAGATTTTTATTGTCATAGATGGGGTAGTTAGAAAAGAAATGACTATCAAAGTGAGCTGTTTTGTCATTAGGGAGGACAGCTGGAGTATTGTCGAAATGTATGAAGATTTAAAAGGTACTACGTCAATTCTTATACAACTTTGGCTAAAGACCAGACGGACCTGTTAATGAAAGAAAAAAGAGTTTATCACACTTCTTTGGATAGAGAAATGCCTAACCTGAATAGATAACTCCCTTGCAATGAGTTTGGGCGGAAATGAAAGCTAAATGCAATGAGGATGGATAGATTTTCTTCGTCCGGTATGTCGTGTCCCTAACTGCATTGGCCTCAGGAGAGTAATGGTTGATCCAAACGCTAGAAGGAGAGATAGCCCCAAGAGAGGAAGGGTTACTTGCAACAGTTTCCCCTGCCGAACGCTCAGTAGAGTGAGCAGCATCACTCGAGGAGAGGTAGTAATGTTACCAAGGAAACTCAAAAATAGAATTTTCGTAAGTCAGAGTTGTCCGTGTTGATAAGATGCAATAACTGGCATTGAAATGGGGTTGTTGGAGGAGGAAGGGTAGCGACTAAAGAGACTTTTTACAAGTATGAGGTCAGACGGGAGTCCTAGATTGTATTACTGTATAGCTATAGCGCAAAAGATTATTTAAGCGAGACAGATCCAGTGCTGGAAGAGTGGATGTTACAGTCCGGAATATGTGAGGGTGGATAATGACTTTATTCCAGATCAGTACAATGGAAAACGTGAAAACCTTTAGCGTCCCCTACCACAGATATATCTGTAGGGAGCATTTGGACCGTTCGTTATTGGGAAACGTTGAAATCTCCCGTGTGCATGACCTCAACTCTAGGTCTAGGAGATGTTCTCGCCTCGTGTCTGGAATTTCGACTGTCAAAGTGACTTATATACTTCTTGAGGATGAAAGAATAGAAAAGAGGTCTTGGAGACATCTTAAGACAGATGTCATGTTTAGACAGCTAAGGTCACACCGAGCACGCAACAGACTGATTGACATTAGGAATAAGAACGTGCTCTTCTGAAGTGGAGTCATAATCAAAGGTTATACTTCGGAAGACAAAAGAAATTAGAACGACTTCCAAGAGGACCAGGATATAACGAACGGTACTTCGTACAAGGCGTTCGACAGAAGAATGGTCAGGAATATTGGGTAGGATGATTGCATATGACGTCAGTGTATACCACGTAGAAATATGAATATACAGCGCAGTTCCAACTCTGATTCCTAACCCTCTGTGATTCCTGCAAAGTTACATGATTGCATGAATAAACAGAAAGAGCCAACAAAGTTGCAGGATTTGCAAAGGGAACTTCAGTGGTCGCTGAGACTAATTTGCACAGTTGTAAGCGAATCTTGGAGAGCAACTCTTTGCTGATGAGAAATATATCTTTAAACAAACCTTGGCTCTTCTAAGATTATCTTCGACATTTCATTCGTTATAAATGACGCTTATATTTCATCATAGTATGCAATTTTACTTTGCTGTTAGAGAATTTCCAAATTTTGGACAAATATCACATTGAGGTTTCACTAACACTGGTGAGAGCACGGACTGGTATTCGACCATGGATGTTCGAAAAAGCATCTTTGCACTTATTAAGATGAATGGTAAATGGATACGTTTTGATGGACAGTTCCCTTCAAAGGAGTTAAGAATATTCGAACCTCTATCGCTGGAGGCATACTAAAATGAATGGTAAATGGATACGTTTTGATGGACAGTTCCTTCCAGAGGAGTTAAGAATATTCGAACCTATATCGCTGGAGGCATTCCAGAGCAAAGCTATCAATCCGTACATTAGATGGATTCATTGCCATACAGATATTGGTCGTATTCCTCGATACTAGAATTTACGGTTACACAACATATTCTGTATCCTCATTTACAATATACTCGATCTTTCTACCTGGGATCTTTCCACTATATGCAAATAAGACATTGAAAAGAACATCATAGAACTTTTGCTAAAGAGTTGCTGCACTGGTACATGTTGGGGCGTCCCAGTACACGACATATGATGGAACGAAATCAATAGCAAAATAAGGGAAGAATTTATGCACTTGATAAACCCTCCCAATGACCACCATCCCATTATTGCTTAGCTGGAGAAGCTGTTTTGAAGATGTTAATGACAGAAGATGTAACGTGAGCAACAGATGTAGCGTGAGCAACATTAGATGTAACGAGAACAACAGAAGATGTAGCGTGAGCCACAGAAGATGTAACGTGAGCAACGGAAGATGTAGGGTGTGCAACAGAAGATGCAATGTGATCAAAAGAAGACGTAATGTGAGCAACAGCTCTAATGTGAGCACTGTGAAGCACATCTTTTTCTGGAACCAGCCAGTTAATCCAGTGATGAATCTCAAATACTTTTCACTGGCAGGAGGACACAATGTACCTCAGGATGATGAGAACAGAGCCATTACGGTGGGTATCTTTGACCATTTCTATAACCTTAGTCCTCTATACAAAGAACTTGGCAAAGGAAGTGGTTAATTTTGGTCTTACGATCGGCATGAAATGGCTGTATAACATGGAACGATAATCATTTCAAATAAATGTTTGGCAATAAGATATCAACTCGAAAGACCACTGAGAGGGTCTGTTCATAAGCCTGTTGAAGCTTGAACGAGAGATTGGCTACCCAAAAGGCCTACTGGTGTAATAACATCATCTCTAGGGTTAAGATAAACCATCAAAGGCTTAGAAAAAATTTGTTCATATCATCCTGTCAAAATTCTCGACTTGAGATTAGAAGAATATTTTCCCCCCCTCGAGTTTTTGGGATATCATCTGGTCAATCCACTGGTACACGGTCACACTTGGTTATTTTCCTAAGCTTCTCGAAGATGATGGAAAAGGCAAGAGTGTCTGTCACGTTTCTTTTCAAGGGCTAAAAGGGTTCAGTATATCCAGAATGAGATCTCCTTTCCCTCAGTGTGGGTTTGATTTCCTCCTCCACTCATTCTTTCGTAAAAAGGGAGGGAATATTACTACCCTCTGACATGATCCTCTTCAATTGATTTAATCGTGTTTAATTAAATCTATATGACCTGGTTTATCTCTAAAAATCAATCTGAAAGTTCATTAAGTACCCTTGATAATCTTTATCCTTGTGTCTGCGGTAATTCAGGATTGACCGTCACATTGCTGCCATCTCCTTTTTCTTCAACATATAGGGTCTGAGGTCATAATTCGAGTTATTACTCTCTACCACTAATAAATCATCTACATCACATTCACCTCACCTCCAGATATTGTAGCAAGCACACGGAAAAGACTTTCCTCTTTCTTAAGTAGGTTAGCATGAAAGATTTTACATACCAATCCCATCTTATCCTATAGTCTAGCACACCACACTTTCCAGAAACCTCAGTGAGACGCTTTCCACGAAAACAGTAAATGATAGCAGTCAGTAGGCATCAACACCAAAGTGTCATACCACGTATGATCTCTTTCTGTTGTCGTAGTGAAGTTTGTGATTTCCAGATGACATCCATGAATATTGTTGTACCAATTGATAAATTTCTCGCAACATTTTACTTCATATCATTACTTATCTATATCTACTGTATACTGCACTTCACCATCTCCTGTTTACGAATCTCTAAACAGCTTAAGAGGTCGTTGCACAGTTCGTCCAAATAAAGACTCGAAAGATGAGAACCAGCTACTGATATTGAGTACCTACCTACACTTTACTTAGAACTGCAGGAAGATACTAGTCCCAAGGTGCTGTAAGTTCTCGACACATCTTCCACAGTATTGCTTTGACGTTCCCATCACATTTTTCATTCAAGCCACGAGACGTAGGATAGTAGGGAGTGGTGAATACTTACTTGACATTAGAACGGAGATTCTCCATCACTTGATGTATCCTTCGAAAATCCTAGTATAGAAAATATACTGAAAAGTTCTTCTCCTACCCTTTCAGTATCTACCTCAGGGAGATGTTCTACCCCTGGCCACTGTAAACACAGTCAGCTGTTGGTAAGGTATATCTTACCTGAAGAATAGTTAGGACAGCCGGTTTATCGCTTGACATCACTTGTGCCTCAGCTATATGATAAGTTTACGGGTCTTAATCTGAAAAATCTGAATGCCTTGTTTACTCCTACCACACTAATCCATGAGTTTCTGTTCTCTTCCACTATCACAAACGACCTCGTTAGGAGTCAGTGGTCTGATGCTGTTTTAATTCACTCGTATTCGTTTGTAAATAACAACTTTCTCAACAGGATTTCATTCGGAAACTTCGCTTCTATATCCTTGTGGTATATTACTGATAATTATGAAACGTTACGACACCATCTCTTGATAAATCCACCAACTCCTGGCAGATAATACCCATCTAAAATTCTGTCCGCCATATTCTTTGCTCATCAGTAGCTTCTCATTGATGAAGCATGCAAGAGTTAGAACCTTGTTATTGGTAAGTTTTGGTACCAATGGCTGTTTGAGACACCATTTTCATCTCTAATACTCTTTACCACAGACGCTTGTTGGTATAGATAACGTCCAACTTCCTCCTCATCCTTCCTCTTCGATCTACTCCACTGAGGAATGTACTGAAGGATTCGTTCATTAGTTGCTTCTTTTAATTAATAGGGTTTTCTTGCGCAGCGTTGTCCTCGTTCCTCTTCACCATCTGTTGTCACTGAGCTCGTGTCCGCACTCCTCCCAATGATTCTATCAATTATTCTTTTTATATTTAGATGCATAAGAACAGTGCATCACCAATGCATCATCTTCTGCTGACTTGACATCTTGTTTAACCCTTATCGGTTATCTCTTCAACAGGAATAGTATCTTCCTGAGTAGGAAGAATGTTCATCATCAGCAGAGCTTTATGTGTTGGTTCTATATCCCCCTGCTGAAGAAGGGCTTCGTGGATACTCCGTCCTTCATGTAGATTCCATCATACGTCCTCTGTGGAGTATGGAGTTGTGATTGCGTGCAGTTGGGCATACCCGTGATATGTCGTCAGTGAGTGCACTCCACTTGAAACTCTCATCCTCTACTCAAGTTCAAGAGAAAAGATAGCAGCCTTCGCTACTTGAAAATCCAGTACAGCTGGTCTCGAAGCTCTCTCACGGACTGGTTACTCACGTAGTCTCGGGTGTCATATATCCTGCTGTAGATGAATCAAAACCAGCTGTCAAAAGTACAGCGTCCCTTCATGGAAATGTAATATCTCGTTCGAGCTAAACCATGTACACTGCTATCATCGTTTTGCTCATAAATTTGTTGTTTGTGGGAATGGACTCCGCTGATACTCTTTCTCCTGATGTCCAACTTTGTCATACGAGAAACACTTGCTTTGTCTAATTGTCTGTTCCTTGTGTGTGTAATGATAATGTTAATGAAAACTTATAGAGGAAATAGATGCAACATGATACATGGGGGCTATAGAAAGAAGGATATCACATGTACTATTTTTGTGCAAATACAAGGATGGTAGTTGATCTACTGTCTATCAGTGATTACTGATGATGCTTACAGTAGTTGGGATGGGGCTGTGCTTGTAGTGATACGAGCATGTATGGTTTCGATGTGGTTGTGGTGCTGAACTGCAGCCCGGGAACGAGGGATTCCAGGTAGCTGGAGTTGACGGTAGCGAGAAGGTTAGAGAGAGGTAGGAGGTTCATTGTGGTAAAAATGTCCTTATATACACCTTCTTTAGCAATCTCGTTTGTGTATTGAATAAGGAGAGCGGCATAGTGAGTGAGGCATAGGCGAGTTTGGGAAGAAAGTTGTGTAGATGATCTTGGCTTTGGGAACGTAGTCCGTGTCTTCGATAGACGAAGATTATGAAGACGTGAGCTGAATTATTTGACGATAATAATGACGTAATCTCTATAGTATAGTTTTCCGCCCAGACTAAGTCCGAGAAGCTTCGTGGACGGAACAAACTGTTAAGGGCTAGAGCCTAACAGAATAGGAGGCGGGTCATATGTGAAAGTGAGGATGACATGAATGACAACGATTTTGGTTTAGTTAATGGTGACGTGACTGACGGGAGTGTTGTTCTGTAAGTTTCTAAGGAGTGTTGTGGAAGGTGGTGTCAACGTTAACACAAATAACAAAGATTTAGGAGTACGTCCATCGAACTGATGAAGCTTACATCAGCGACAGTTTAACTAGAGTCTCTGTAACTGTTGCCATGTCTCAAGCGGTAAAGACACTGGTTGAGTAAAGCGCTGGAGATGGGCGCTTGCTAACAAAGGCTGCGACTCCTCTGTGTAGGTCGTCGGCTCTTGCTGTGTTGTCGCTGGAGGAGGGAGAGCGTACTCCACCACACTATTCAGGTCTGTCACTCCGCACGTTATGCTTGCTTCGTGTAGATCACGAATATATGTTTAGGCACAAATCATAAATAATATTTAGGGAAGGTAAGATGTCGTAATGATATAATTAGTCCCTTTAATCCCAGTGTGCTCTGTGACATGCCGGGTATACAATATTTTCTTAGAATTTTTATTTTCTCAGCTGTCTGGATGAGGGTCCAGATATTCAAAGTCCTCTTCATTACAACTGATATTCCCGGTCATGAGGAGCTTACCATGGGTGAGAAGTGCGTGTTGCACTGCTTCATGTACCATCCTGATTGGTCGTGCGTTGTTGTCATCGTATATTTGCTCCGGTTCATTACCTTGCTGACCTGAATGCCACACAAGCAGGGCTTTTCCGTCCCTTTGCCTCGTTTGTTGTCTCGTTTTTTTGGCTTTTTTTTTTTTTTTGTCCTCTTGACTGTCTTCATTGCTTTTCTCTCCCCCGTTCTTTTCTTGTTCGGTCACGTCTAGGGGATTACCCTACTGAATTCCCTCATGTTTTTGTGATTATTCTCTAGCCTGCCTAAGTCCCTCCCGGCTGGATGACTTTATGTAGAACGTTCTCCATGACTGGTCGTCCGCTCACGTCTTGATTACATGCACCAGTTCTTTTCTTTTATTGCAAAAGTTTTTATATTCTTTTTATTGCAAAAAAAGATTCAAGTTGCATCTCTTTAGCCTCTGGTGTTCCTTTAATCATCACTCTCTTCTTCTATTACTTTTTCTTCTCTTTCATCACTTATGTATGTGTCTCAACCTCCTTTACTAATATACCCAAGTTTGGTGCCTCCCATTTTTCTGCATGCGCGCGCGCGCGTGTGTGTGTGTGTGTGTGTGTGTGTGTGTGTGTGTGTGTGTGTGTGTATGTGTGTGTGTGTGTGTGTGTGTGTGATTACTACTTATGATTACTATAGATGGGTCACAGAGGGAGAGTTATCGACTCCTTTGGCCCCGTTTATTAATCATATACATGTGTAACATGTCTTTACTCCTACGTGTATGTACACACACACACACACACACACACACACACACACACACACACACACACACACACACACCAGGTTATACCAGGTACCGAGGGGATGATGAACAGCTGGTGTTGGTTGTGGTCTGACTGCCGCGCCCAGGATACAAATCCATGCGGGTACGACCCCGTCAGACCGATTTGTGCTTCCCCATAGTCATTGTGCACTGCTTGTAGTCCTGGTTGTAGTAGTCCTGGTTGTAGCACATAATCGAAAGCCATCCTGTATACAAGTAAAATTCAGTTTGACACGTTGGTGGGGTACAATAGGACGTATGCATATCCGGAGAGCTGGAGGCGTAGCGTCAGCCGTAGGCGAAAACCTGCTCGAAACTACCTCTGACTCTGCCCCTTACAACCAGTAGTAGGGCTTTTATAAAGGGTCGGTGTTGAGAGCATAGGGCGCTGTCTGTGACTTATTGATGGTAAGTCAGGAAACGTAAGCGTGAACAAGCTTGGGGTCGCTATCTGTGACTTATTGATGGTAGGTCAGGAAACGTAAGGGTGAGCAAGCTTGGGTTCGCTATCTGTGACTTATTGATGGTAAGTCAGGAAACGTAAGCGTGAACAAGCTTGGGGTCGCTATCTGTGAACCTATTGATGGTGGGTCAGGAAACGTAAGGGTGAGCAAGCTTGGCAGAATCAGCTCATCCGTGATGTCAAGAGGTCGTATTATGGTGGCTGTATGATTCCGGTGACCCCGGTAAATTTATCGTACACCCCATGCTCATCCTGTGAGTGGTAGCGCAAAAGGGTTTACCGGGCAACCGGTCCTGTTTTGAAAATCAGCAAGTCTAGCGATAACCGAGCGTGGAAGCACTTAGCTCCTTGTGAATAGTGCAGTGAGTGTATAACTTTCATGACAAACTGTGTATAATATTCAGGGTAGTCTCCACTGTTAAGCTTCGTCCTGCCTCGACCCTACCACCGAGTCGTTAAAATTACCGACTCTCCCAGTTCCCTTATCTATTGCTAATGTACTTGGCTGGAGTGAACGTTATAATTAATGTTAACCACTGCACCTCGGATGCCTCCACTCCAAGTGTGTGTGTGTGTGTGTGTGTGTGTGTGTGTGTGTGTGTGTGTGTGTAGAGAGAGAGAGAGAGAGAGAGAGAGAGAGAGAGAGAGAGAGAGAGAGAGAGAGAGTGTGTGTGTGTGTGTGTGTGTGTGTGTGTGTGTGGGAGTGTGTGTTGTACACCCGTGGAGCCCCATATATTGAACTTCCAAAATATGCAATACACCTTTTTAAAAAAAAAAACTATGCAGTCAGCATCTATGGTTTCCACCCTTAGTTTATTCCTCCGCTAGTGTAAGTTACAATGTAAAAGGACTTTTTTGCACATTTTTTCAACGTTTGTTCTTTGATTTCGTGTCATAGCGTCTGGTTCTATCTTTTCATCTTCCGTAGATTGTTTACTGTTGATATTTTCATCTAGGTTTAAAGACCTTAATATTTTCGTCAAATTGACCCTTATTCTTCTTTCTTCCATGAGACAAATATTTCGCCTCTAACTTCTGACTGTAATTCGGCTCTTAATTTTGATACCATCTTTGATGCCTTCCTCTGGACCTTCTCTAATAGTGAGTTCTTTGTTCGTCTGTAAGTGCGGTGATTTCTCATTTTTCCGGTGTGTGTGTGTGTGTGTGTGTGTGTGTGTGTGTGTGTGTGTGTGTGTGTGTGTGCTAGTGCTCTGTGGGGCCCCATCTCTAGAACATTCTCTAACGTACAACCGTTTGAATTTCTGTGTGCTGTCCGCATTTACTATATCATTACTCGGTTTACTCCGTTAAGCCACCACTCTTACACTATAAAACTTACTCTTCTCTTTTCCATTGTGGACAAAATTCAGGCCATGAGCCTTTCCCTGTAACGGCTCGCTTAATACTGTTATCGTCTTTGTTGCCCTCCACGGGGCCTCCTTCGTCAGCTGTGTGTGCTTCTTTGCGTGCTGTGACCGAACTTGAAAGCACATTCTAGTTTGAGCCATACGTAAGATCTGAAGAGCTTACTGAATATTGCCTTAGCCATATGCTTGAATGCTATTATAATGATCGTCATGAGACAGTGTGTCTCCTTTGCTATTTTCCTAAAGTGGGACTATGGCGACAGGTTGGGGTAATGTCAACCCCGAAGCCCCTGTAACACACAGATCTCTGCAGCTTATTCACTGATATTCACATTGAGTCTCTCTCTCTCTCTCTCTCTCTCTCTCTCTCTCTCTCTCTCTCTCTCTCTCTCTCTCTCTCTCTCTCTCTCTCTCTCTCACAATATGTACTGTACATATGTACAGTACAGGAAGGGAGTTTTACAGGGCCCCGTCTCTTGAACATTCTCTGCTGTCATACATCATCATAAATGTATGTAAGGTGTCTGCGCTTACAGTGTCCTCAGTCATTCGGTTTCATTCGTCCACCACTCTTATACGATCATCGTGATTCTTTACATCTTTTTCAACAAGTTTCTTACCTAATTTGATGTTGTGTCACATAGTTGCTCTATCCCTGCGGCTGTCGAAGATCTGATTATTGTTCACGTCATCGATCTAATTTAAGAACTTCAAAGGTGTGTGTGTGCGTGTGTGCGTGTGTGTGTGCGTGTGTGTGTGTGTGTGTGTGTGTGTGTGTTGTGTGTGTGTGTGTGTGTGTGTGTGACTGTCTTATGTACGTGTTTGTGTTCTTTGATAGGTTCTTGATTGCATGATTGTGTGTACATGTTTGCAATTTTTGTAGGAAAATGAAAATGACTGAGTGTTTGTGGTATTGATGTATGTGATTACTGTTTGTGTGTACAGTGGAGGGAACTTTGCGTTCGTGTTGCCCCGTCTCATAAATTTTTGTATATGTACCGTGTCTTTACCACTGTGTGCGTATACACTCGCACCCTAATTTAATTGTGTAAATAAGATTGATAAATGAATAACGGAAATTGGGTTTAGGTGGTCATTATAGTTACCAGTTAACTGATCATACAAGTGGTAAAGATTAGGGAGTGCTGGATTCATAGTTCCACACTTTGGATAAGAATATGAATGAGGTACATCTAGATAGACAGGGTGGCAGATATATAAGGAAGTCTGATTTATATACATTCTGACTTAATTGAACATTAAGTGATGAATAGTTAGTGTTGCTGTGGTTGACATACCACAAATCCTAAATAAAGAAAACTGAGCTATTCATGTGCATAGATTGTTTACGAAGTTCACAATGGTAGGTACGGGTCTGTTCCTATATCTGTCTCTACGTACTCTGGAAGTAGTCGTTCATGGTTACGGGCGACGGTGGAGGGGGTGTCTTCCATGGCGGGGTTTCAGCAGTTTATTGCCCAACTGCCGTGTGAGCTGACGGTGCTGGGTGGAGATGGTGGACAGGTTCAGCGAGGTGAGGAATTCTTGGTAGGTGGTGTAAGAAGGACACAGGATGACACCGTGTGTGTGTGTGTGTGTGTGTGTGTGTGTGTGTGTTCGTTAGTGGGTATTCCCATGTATGTTCTGCGTACGTGTTTTTTCTAAGTGAATGAGGATGCACTTTAGTATACGTCTCCCCCTAAGCATGCACGTTTATTTCCCGAATATGTATATGTGTTGTGTGTGTATGGGTCTGTGTACAAAATTTTGTAATTTCTTTTTTGCACAGTAGTGAGAGAGAGCAATTTTGGGGGACCCCATTTCCTGACATTTCTTTGCCGCCAAGTAACCTTTTAGATATACGTGCACTACTGGCATTACGAAGTTGTTGTTCAGTCTATACCAACCATCCATCCATCGTCTGTACAGTGAGCTAGTATCTTTTTCTTTCTTTTTTTCTTACTTCTTCCCCCACAACCTTCCTGACCTGGTTTCTTGTCACGTCCTCTGGGTGGCTCTGGCATTGCACCTAAAGTTGACGTCACTCGGCTAATCTAGACGGTTGAAGGCTGGTACAGTTAGGTCATTCTCTCTCTCTCTCTCTCTCTCTCTCTCTCTCTCTCTCTCTCTCTCTCTCTCTCTCTCTCTCTCTCGTCCATGGTGAAGAAATGCGTTCCTTTTCACTGCAGCTGAGCTCACTTCCCCCGCACCATCTCGGATGCCTTTGTTTGCTCGCGTGAGTGTTTGACCTTCAAGTCTCTCTACAGTGATTGTATCGAGTCGTACCTCTGTCACAAATGACACCAGTTAGACACCATTGAGGGTGGGGGGGGGGGGAGACTGAGGGGGAAAAACAAAAGAAAATGGAGTACCGTCGTGGCCAAAATATATTCCTGGGCATGAGTCACCAGACACCCATCACGTACATTCTTGAGACAATATCATGTTTAGGAGAGGACAGGTGAAGGTGCAGCCAGCACACCTTTAACCTGGAGAGAGAGAGAGAGAGAGAGAGAGAGAGAGAGAGAGAGAGAGAGAGAGAGAGAGAGAGAGTGAGTGTGTGTGTGTGTGTGTGTGTGTGTGTGTGTGTGTGTGTGTCCCAGCAGAGGGGCATATCGATGTTGGGGACAGCCACCGAGACCCCTCCCTCACTCAGGGGCTGCAGGCTGGGGCCAAGGCCATCATCTACTGCTGTCGCCTGTCTTATTATAGAAAAAAAAAAAAGAAAATAGAATCTATTTTCATTAACTCGGCTCTCTCTCTCTCTCTCTCTCTCTCTCTCTCTCTCTCTCTCTCTCTCTCTCTCTCTCTCTCTCTCTCAGCAGATGTTAGGTAGACAGCCACTGACCAGGGTAGTAATACTACCGGACCTGCGCACGGGGAGAGTTAGTGACGGCCGCGCAGTGAGCCAGTGTTTCAGTGGCTATCAAGTGTCGTTCCTTTGGTCAAGGTAGCTACCTTTTCATCCTACCTCACCCATACGTACATAGCTGGCTTTCATTCTCCTCCTTCTCATACATAACGCTGAAATAACAGAAGATTCACGCAGATCTTTCTTCATTAACTCTATATTTTTTCTGCAGTGAGTGCTGCGCGGTAGCACTGCCTTTTGGTAAAATCTCGTCGTAAGTAATTCTAAGTAATAAAGCACTTGTTCTTCCTCTCTGAACGAGAGAGAGAGAGAGAGAGAGAGAGAGAGAGAGAGAGAGAGAGAGAGAGAGAGACTGTGTGTGTGTGTACACATACGTATGTACAATTATTCTTAAGCGTGCATGCACGTGCTTGTGAACATGGTTTTGCCCTTTAGTGTATATATGTGTGTGTGTATATACTTTTATGGGTATGTGCCTAAGTATGTATGGGTGCATGTATGCGCATGTTTGTGTGTATGTATGTGTGTTTATTGTTACATTTGTGTGTGTGTGTGTGTGGTGCGCCAGCATGTTTGTATGTACATGTGTACATATATATATATATATATATATATATATGGCCTCTGTACGAATATGTTTGTGTGTCTATATATGTGTACATTTGTGTATGTGTGCGGGTGCACGCGATTATCATTTCTCATTGCCATGTGTGTTACGGAGAAAGAGTTTTACACTCGTTTTGCCCCGTCTCTTAACTTTGCTCATATACCACACATCATCCTGATTCATACAGACACACACATACACACCCCAGCCAGGTAGTACCCATTCCATCGACCAGCCCCAAATGGGACGATGAACAGCTGGTCTGACTTTTGGCAGACAGCACTGTCCGGGATTCGAACCCGGACCACAAGACTGTGGTGGTTCCAGCACATAAATACCCATTTGTTGGTACTTGTTTGTGAGCTGGCTTGTGTACATGTGTGTGGTTACTCGGGTGGATGCATCCAGCGCGATGAGACAGGTGGAGGCATCCGTCGCAGTGAAACAGGTGGATGCATCCAACGCGATAAGACGGGTGGAGGCATCCATCGCTTTACTGTGCACGGGAGAGGCACCTCCCCCCCCTTTCCCTCCCGTGCATTGTTCCGAACTGTAAGGGATTTCTCCACTTGTGATCCCCCATGTCTTTCACTTTCTCTGCTGTCGTACACTTTCTTCAACTCTGAGACTGAGCTCATCCGTGGTTGGCAGATTCAAAACCTCAAGTCTGTCCCTGTAAATCCGCTCTCTTAATTCGGGTGCCGTCTTTGTTGCCCTCCTCTGGACCTTCACTATTAGTTTTCTGTGCTTCTGTAAGAGCGATGACCAAATGAGAACAAGATATTGTAATTTATGATTATTATTAGTAGTAGCATCAGTAGTAGCAATGATACTGGTTTTATCATAATCATTATTATTATTATTACCATTATTATTATTATTATCATTATTATTATTATTATTATTATTATTATCATTATTATTACTATATGATTATTATCGGTATTATTATTATTATTATTATTATTATTATTATTATTATTATTATCCCTGGGGATGGGGGATTAAGAATATTTCCCACGTATTCCCTGCGTGTCGTAGAAGGCGACTAAAAGGGGAGGGAGCGGGGGGCTGGAAATCCTCCCCTCTCGGTTTTTTTTTTTTTCTTTTTTTTTTTCCAAAAGAAGGAACAGAGGGGGCCAGGTGAGGATATTCCAAAAAAGGCCCAGTCCTCTGTTCTTAACGCTACCTCGCTAATGCGGGAAATGGCGAATAGTTTAAAAGAAGAAAAGAATTATTATTATTATTATTATTATTATTCTTGAAATAATTATTATTATTATATCATTTGACAAGATTGTTCTCCGATGATCCAGTCTCGCCAAAGGTGACTTTTCCCCTAATGGTTTCATCTAAACTACGGACCAGTTCTTTGTTTGCCTTCTGCTGGACACACACACACACACACACACGCACAGAGAGAGAGAGAGAGAGAGAGAGAGAGAGAGAGAGAGAGAGAGAGAGAGAGAGAGAGATAAATTTCGAATACATACTACAAAACTTCGCTGGGAAATATTGGCTTCATTAGGGCAAAAATTTCCCGCACTTCCTAAACTTAGTTTAAACTCGATCTGCAACTTTGCACACAAAAAACACACTAAATGAGTCTTAGATTTTCCCCTGCATTAATATGTAATCGAACGCATGGAAACTCCTCCAGGATGCGAGGAAATCTTGTGAAACAGTTTATGGCATGGAAAGAAAAAATGTCGAGATGTTTGCAGCCCGAGAGAATACACAATGCAGGCCACCTGAGAGTTGAATATGGTATTAACCTTAGCTTGCAGGTGAAATCGTTCTCTCTCTCTCTCTCTCTCTCTCTCTCTCTCTCTCTCTCTCTCTCTCTCTCTCTCACACACACACACACACACACACACACACACACACACACACACACACATACACGTACACATACATACACACAGTGGAATAACGCTGCTGTGGGGGTATCATCAAATGCCCCATGTCCTCCACAGTCCTCGCACACCATCACAGTTTGGCTGCCAAGTGAGCGAGGGAGTCACGATAGGGGCTTCACTCAGTGTTCTCTCCACACTTCACTAAGTTAATATGAAGCTAAAGAATCGTAGGAAATATAAAGTCAGATACAGTGGTTGAGTTTTCATATGTAGCATCTTATTTTTTTATAGATATGTGTATGTGAAAATTCTGTTTCTTGTACATTAACGTGTGGTGGAAAATCCGTTTGCCGTTCATTGATCCGCATGCGCCTTTGTGTCCGTATGCGTGTATATGAATGTCTTACCAGTACATATATGTGCGTCTTTCCCCTTCTTCTCTCTGGCATTTCACCCTTACACCCGCCGGCTCCATAGTATGTGCAGCGCCATTAACCTGAATGAAGTTCTCCAACACAGCCGAGACGCCGACACATACACGCTTACTCCCTCCTTCCTCCTGTGGTGGCCAGGGGCTTCCCCCGGCGAGGGAGGGTCACCAGGCATGCAAGACTGTCGCCCAACATGCCACGAAGACCATTTTACGCTTTCGCAGCCGTCGCGTCTCCCTCCCACCGCAGAACACGACCATGTCTGGGGGTCGTTGGTTCGCTTCGCGCTTCGCTTACTGTCAACAAGGTGACGGTGTCCATTGTGTTTTCTTATTGCGGTGCTGGGAGGACTAATCTTCGACTACCTGCCCCTTCCACTGAGGCTCTGGAGGTTCAGGTGGCGGCGCCGAAGGGGTGGGCGAGTGAGGCAGGTGTTGACAGCAGGTTAGGTGCAGATATGTACTAGTCTTGTGATTTATGTTGTATGTAGGCGACATTGATTCCTCTTTTACGGAACGGTTGTATGACTGTTTCCTTTTTCTACAACATTCCCCGGGTTTGAACATTATGAGAGGAATCATGAATAAATGAATTATATATATATATATATATATATATATATATATATATCTGGGGATAGGGGAGAAAGAATACTTCCCACGTTATCCCTGCGTGTCGTAGAAGGCGACTATGAGGGGGAGCTGGGGACTGGAAATCCTCCCCTCTCGTTTTCAATTTTCCAAAAGAAGGAACAGAATAAGGGCAAGTGTGGATATTCCTTCTTAGGCTCAGTCCTCTGTTCTTAACGCTACCTCGCTAACGCGGGAAATGGCGAATGTGTATGAAAAAAAATATCATATATATATATATATATATATATATTGTGCGAAACATTTTTTGTGTGCAAAATCATCAATTATGTACAGTACAGGAACCGAGCATTCAGCAGCGTATATTTTCCAGCGTGTTTTGTGGTTTAGGAAATATTGTGTGGACACATTTTTTTGGGGGGGAGGCGTTTTTCCCATGGCTTGACGGTACGGTGACGTGAGTGACGAGATGAAGAAGTGCGAGTCTGCAGGTGTGGCAGAGTGTCCTGCATGAAGGGGAGTAGTTTGCACTCTTTTGAATATCAACTTATGAATGTGATCATGTGAATAAGAATATGAAACTGAATGAAGAGATCGATGTATGGATATATGAATGTATGTGTCCCAGGTCCCCTTTCTTAAAAGTGTCTTGAAGGTACATCTGGAACCTCATCTTCCAGGAGTTATTGCACCTCCTAAGCTCCTCTACTTACAGTAGCAGGGAAGTGATGGACTCCTTAATCGTGTGAAGTTCTTTGAAGAGACCCCGAGTCGTTAAGCCTCGCCAGAGGTAACTTTTCACTGGTGGTGTAACCTAATTCAGGCAAAATATATAATATAATATAATATATATATATATATATATATATATATATATATATATATATATGTATATGTATATACACACACACACACACAAAGTGCACAAGTAGCGAGTATACATAAGATGCAAGTAAAACCGTAAGGAAACTGAAAATACGAAGTCAAGCGCTTTCATATATTTACATTGCGAAGACGTGAGTCTTGACAATGTAGATACAGGCCATCGCATGAAAAGCACTAATGATTTTACTTAAGGCTTTTTGTAACTTCCGAACACATGTTCATTGTTCTTGAGTAATTTAGAGAAGTGAAATCCAAGATGCCCCCGTCACTATGTTTTAAGAACAGTGAGCTTTCGTCCTTCTTAGAGTAACATTAGACGAGTCAAACTGAATTAAACAAGACTTTGAAGATACTGAATATGATATATGCATCAAGAGGAAATCTTAAGTCTTGGGGACAGCTGTGAACTCCATGACTGCGAGAGGAGACTGAGGCTTGTCAATACAGATGGCCTGTTCACTAATGTTCCTGTCACTGGAACCATTGATGATATGATTCTAAGGCATGTATGTATGATTATCAACTGAATGATAGCAGCCTTTGAAGTTCCCTCATCTCATTGTAAACAAAATGTTCTCAAGGCATGCAGAACCTTCAGAAGCCCAGAAAGTGAGCTTTACTGCTAAATCGAAGGTATACCTCTGGGTTGTCCCCTCGGACCAACAGTCACTTCATTATACATTCGTGAAATGGAAAATACCGTCCTCCTAAATGAAGACTTGTGGCCTTCCACCTACAGTAGATACGTGGATGACATGTTGTCGTGAGTAACGAAAAACATCTGCCGCGTGTACAGCGAGCCTCAGAAGAACGTTCACTGTTAAACGTCACCTATAAACTCAGTGTGAATGGCTAAATTCCCCCTCTAGACGTATTAGTTCAATCAGAAAATGACCAGCATACCACCAATGTCGACAAAAGAAAAAGAAAAACAGACTTGGGTATGTGCATGATTGCAGTGAGAGTAACTTCCGCGATGCAGGATGAGTGTATTCAAGCAATACATACGCCTTGCCTACAAGAATAGTTCACCATGGTCATACTTCAACGCTGAACTGTCAAGGGAGTGAACAACCACTGATAAATGATTAATACTCGAACAAGGACTTTTACCATGAAGTTCCCAATTTTCAAACCCCGTAACCACACTGCACAGCCACAAGACCGTTTGAGTAATACAGAAACCAAATATGATAAACACACGAAGATGAAGAACGTGTAATGCAAGACGTTAAGAGAAAATGTTCACTGCAGCAACCTTAATGATACTCTTGTTATCTACTACAGTCGTCCCTGAGTAAGTAATTACGTAACGACAATTAATGTGACGCAAGACCAAAGGCTCCTGGAAGGTCACCGAAGCTTCCTGCAACCTCGAGGCTACACTAGTCTTAGGCAGTAGGGACAGCATAGACTCCTTTGAAGCGAGCAGTACTTGGACTCTCGAGAGGAAAGAAAACTTTTCTTTAACTGGTCAATATATCGACACACACACACACACACACACACACAGAGAGAGAGAGAGAGAGAGAGAGAGAGAGAGAGAGAGAGTTAATCTGTTGCTGGAAGTCAGACGTCACGTTTTCTCTTGTGGTGATCGTTTTGATGTGAGTGTAGGTATTTACCGAGGCTCCTGCCGAAGCGCTTTTGAAATCACAATTAGAGAGACTTAACATCGCGATGCTGAGCTGCCCCTTAACCATGATTTGTTCTTTATACTTATTCTGTATTTTGCGTAATACCTTCTTCGTGTGACACAAATGAGCGGTCCACTGCCGCCAACAATTGTAAATTTACGAAGTGAATTCTTTGGAGCGTATTTTTGCGCTGGGCCCTGCAATTGTCAGCTTGCACTGGTGCGCGTGTGTTGATGACGTTTTGTTCGCGGTCTGTGAACAAAGATCCGTGATCAATTTTTTTTTTTTTTTTCAAACTGCTGAATGACATGGCACAATGGCGTCGGATACAAAATAGAACAGGAGATGAATACTGTAGCTCGTTGCCCTATCTGTAATGGGGTCATTATGAGAGTAGATAATGGTTGGCTCTCCGCCCTGAACTTTTACGGGAATTCTTAAAGTCGATTCTTGCGTTCGAAACTTCTCCAGCCAATTTGTTTCATAGAGACATATGAATCTTCACCGGACATGTGTCTGGGAAGTGTGAGGATAAGGAGTCCGTTATCTTTAGGCGAGAAATATTAGTCATGCATGAAACTGCAATGATGTTTGTGTGTCTCTGATTTAATAAGTGGCACATGTGTAATTAAGAAAGCCAATGATATATCCCACGCGAAATGCCATTTTCTCTTTTGAGATCATTCTGGCTTCTCTGTGCCAATATCAGTTGGCTGATAATATAACGAAAAGCAATATCCTTCTAAATAAGTGTTGAATTAGAAGCCTCTCCAGTCCAGAAGTCGAAGTAAAACTAAAGTTCGCCAATAACAAAACTGAATAAAACGCATCAGCGATGAATAAAGCGCGTTATTAATGTAACCAGATTGTCACGGGTCAAAAAGTAATCTATTCTTGTTTTTCGTTAAAAGAAGAAGGCCAACCAACCTCTTGCCCCAGCCTTATCGTATGTTAGAAATACTTGGAATCTGAAAGGAAAAAGGAAAGGTTGAGACGCGTTGGACTACTCCATGATGGATGGCCTCGAGGCCAAAGTAGCATTTAAAAGATTGTCATCAGCGTTATCTACCTGACGGAAATCCTCAAGGTTTCGAGCTTTGTATATTCTTGCTTCAGAACTCAGGATTTGCCGCAGTAAGATTCACCCTTTGTTTTCTAGGAACTGAAAATGTTTGTGAGAAAATATAATGAATATGTTGGTCTTCACTACTTGTGTTCTGTGTTTGGTCATGAAAACATCTTGATGGAGGAAACTTAGATCTGCTATTCACCTTTTCCTGATTCATTGGAAAGTGACACACACACACACACACACACACACACACACACACACACACACACACACACACACACACACACACACACACACACACACACACACACACATTCCTCCCTGGTGTAGCGTTTAGTGTTACTAGTAGCTCAACACCCCTTCACATTTCTCTCTCGTATAGCTTTTAAAACATCTGCATGATGTTCTCGTATAGCTTTTAAAACATCTGCATGATGTCCACATTTACTGTCTCATGATTCAGTTTACTCGACTCATCTACTGTCCTCATACTAAAAAAGTACTTCGAGACATCATTCGTTAATCGGTTTCTTGCTTAATTTCATGTTATGGCCTCTGGCTCCATCATCTTTGCATCTTTAGAATATATGTTCTGCGATGACGTCGTCAAGATGGCTGAAGAACTCGCGTCATATCTCATCCACTTCTCTCTTCCATGGTGGATATGTTGAGGTCCTCTAAACTGCCACAATCAATCAGCTATCTTAATTCTGCTATTGTCTTTGTTGCCCTCTTCTGGACCTTTTCTATTAGTTGTGTTAGTTCTATGTGGCTTTTTTAAATGCGAAGACCAGACTTGATGCGATTATATTTAAATTCCTGCCTTATCTCCTCTGTAAACTGTTTGCTGAAAATTTCCTAAACCTTGCGTCCATGTACTTGGCTGAGATTCAAATATTTGCCAGCAAACACTTCGCCTCCTTTACAATACCTGGCGACAGGTTAGATATGGTGTAGAATCCCAAGCTCATGCATATTACTGTATGTTCTCTTTATAATACCTTTGTTAAATTTCTCTCAAAAATCTCTGAGGGTCTCAAATCTTCCAGTACCACAAACAGCATCGAAGGAACTCAGTGGTCTGTTGGTGTTTGAGATTCTTTCTATTTGTATTCTTTTGTATACTTTCTTACCAAGAAATGGATGATTTTCGATATTCATCCAATATTCATTTTCATTTATATTCGTATTTTTTGTCATCGTTACGCAAGAATGAAAATTGATGGGGAAAGAAATTTTGGTCAGTAATGTAGAACAAAATGTAAAAAAAAGTCTTATGCAAGCGGTTAAAAATGAGGATAGAAGCTCTGTTAGGTAACTGAATGGCTCATTTTAATTTTTTCTTTCTTCTTCTAAGTCAGTTAGAAAGTATGAAATAGAGAATGGCTGTGAAGCTCTTTTTCTCAGGAAAGTATATTAGTTTTGAATATGAATACCTGACACATTGCATTAGGCTGAGGTAACAGTCTCGTAGTTGCCGTGTAACGTAGATGGTTCAGTGATTTTTTTTATATTCACGTTTCTTCTTGTTTCATTGTAGTACGATTATATGTCCACAACCACAGTTCTCGCAGTGTTATTGCAGTCGTTGGCCCTCAACACTTCATTCATCGTCCTCATATTCCTGTTAACGGGTTCACGTGAGTGACCTCTCCATGCCCAGTGGTATTAATAATAACACCAGAGTCAAAATTCTGTTAAAAGATAGAGTGTAGACATATGTGTGATTGGCCTTCGGCCGAGGTGTATGCTGATTTAAGTCTGCGTATGAAGGGAACTGCTCAACTGCAACTGTTTCTAGGCAGTATTTACCAGTCAGTACCATACCTCACTTACACCACCCCTTAGATACCTCAGAAGTGTTCCAAAGTATTCCGAGATTCGGTGCCTGATGTTTCGAAGCCCCGAGAACGTTGGGTTAATGTACAGTCTGTTATTTTCCTCAGAACTATGATATCTGATAGGCTGTCTTACCCTGCTTGCTTGGAATGTCGCTCCACCGATTGAGGAGTTCATATGTTTTCGAGGCCTCAGAGGATATCCATGCGTCGGTAATCACAAGTAAGCGATGATCGGTGGCTGTCACCGACCAGTGGAACTCTTGAGGTAAATACTTCCCTGAAAATATGGTGATAAAAATCGATCTGATATCGAGTAGGGAGAACCCGTGCGTGTGGGAAGGTGTATGTTTGACTGCGCGCTAGACCTGAATCCAACCTGCTGACTTAAGTGGTAAATATTATGGCGCCGAATAGATTCTCGCTTTCTGTCGTAGCAAATGTGTTGTGGCAATACGCTCCATCTTCTTACTGCTGTTCGCTCTATCTTCCCACTGATATTTTTTCCGATGAGAAACTAACTGCAGGTTATATATATATATATATATATATATATATATATATATATATATATATATATATATATATATATATATATATCGTTATGGGATGTCTATGAGTCAGGCATGCAGTTGACCTTATCATCTTCGATACAAGTTAATCTTTGAAAGCGGGAAACGTTCCTAACATTCTATGGACGTTGATGTTTACAAGTACCCGCTATCTGGTTTCGTGTCCAGACCTTCAGCAAACGCTGTGGCTTATTACGAGGGTCTGCATGTTGTTCGCATGAGCACTTTCTGGTGTTTCTTGGTTTTCCTAGCAACACAGGTTTCACATTAAGTGCCTCTGTAAGTTCCACATCACAACGAATGTACACAATTATACAGTGTGTGTTGGTGCTTCTGAGGATTGTCTTCAGACGTAATTGCTGATTCTGAAACATAAACTTTAAAAGATTAATAAGAACTAGATTATGATCTTTGCTTATAATTACATATTTGTAATCACCTATCTGTACAATATAGGGAGAAAGTTCAGCACTCTCAGGGGCCAATCTTTCGAACTTTCTTGTTTATGACGAGACTTTGCCATTAGAAGGAGCTCGTGCGCTATACAACCTCATGTAGTCAGTACAACTGCAGGCTCATGCGGTCAGTACGACTATACAACCTCATGTAGTCAGTACAACTGCAGGCTCATGCGGTCAGTACGACTATACAACCTCATGTAGTCAGTACAACTGCAGGCTCATGCGGTCAGTACGACTATACAACCTCATGTAGTCAGTACAACTGCAGGCTCATGCGGTCAGTACGACTATACAACCTCATGTAGTCAGTACAACTGCAGGCTCATGCGGTCAGTACGACTATACAACCTCATGTAGTCAGTACAACTGCAGGCTCATGCGGTCAGTACGACTATACAACCTCATGTAGTCAGTACAACTGCAGGCTCATGCGGTCAGTACGACTATACAACCTCATGTAGTCAGTACAACTGCAGGCTCATGCGGTCAGTACGACTATACAACCTCATGTAGTCAGTACAACTGCAGGCTCATGCGGTCAGTACGACTATACAACCTCATGTAGTCAGTACAACTGCAGGCTCATGCGGTCAGTACGACTATACAACCTCATGTAGTCAGTACAACTGCAGGCTCATGCGGTCAGTACGACTATACAACCTCATGTAGTCAGTACAACTGCAGGCTCATGCGGTCAGTACGACTATACAACCTCATGTAGTCAGTACAACTGCAGGCTCATGCGGTCAGTACGACTATACAACCTCATGTAGTCAGTACAACTGCAGGCTCATGCGGTCAGTACGACTATACAACCTCATGTAGTCAGTACAACTGCAGGCTCATGCGGTCAGTACGACTATACAACCTCATGTAGTCAGTACAACTGCAGGCTCATGCGGTCAGTACGACTATACAACCTCATGTAGTCAGTACAACTGCAGGCTCATGCGGTCAGTACGACTATACAACCTCATGTAGTCAGTACAACTGCAGGCTCATGCGGTCAGTACGACTATACAACCTCATGTAGTCAGTACAACTGCAGGCTCATGCGGTCAGTACGACTATACAACCTCATGTAGTCAGTACAACTGCAGGCTCATGCGGTCAGTACGACTATACAACCTCATGTAGTCAGTACAACTGCAGGCTCATGCGGTCAGTACGACTATACAACCTCATGTAGTCAGTACAACTGCAGGCTCATGCGGTCAGTACGACTATACAACCTCATGTAGTCAGTACAACTGCAGGCTCATGCGGTCAGTACGACTATACAACCTCATGTAGTCAGTACAACTGCAGGCTCATGCGGTCAGTACGACTATACAACCTCATGTAGTCAGTACAACTGCAGGCTCATGCGGTCAGTACGACTATACAACCTCATGTAGTCAGTACAACTGCAGGCTCATGCGGTCAGTACGACTATACAACCTCATGTAGTCAGTACAACTGCAGGCTCATGCGGTCAGTACGACTATACAACCTCATGTAGTCAGTACAACTGCAGGCTCATGCGGTCAGTACGACTATACAACCTCATGTAGTCAGTACAACTGCAGGCTCATGCGGTCAGTACGACTATACAACCTCATGTAGTCAGTACAACTGCAGGCTCATGCGGTCAGTACGACTATACAACCTCATGTAGTCAGTACAACTGCAGGCTCATGCGGTCAGTACGACTATACAACCTCATGTAGTCAGTACAACTGCAGGCTCATGCGGTCAGTACGACTATACAACCTCATGTAGTCAGTACAACTGCAGGCTCATGCGGTCAGTACGACTATACAACCTCATGTAGTCAGTACAACTGCAGGCTCATGCGGTCAGTACGACTATACAACCTCATGTAGTCAGTACAACTGCAGGCTCATGCGGTCAGTACGACTATACAACCTCATGTAGTCAGTACAACTGCAGGCTCATGCGGTCAGTACGACTATACAACCTCATGTAGTCAGTACAACTGCAGGCTCATGCGGTCAGTACGACTATACAACCTCATGTAGTCAGTACAACTGCAGGCTCATGCGGTCAGTACGACTATACAACCTCATGTAGTCAGTACAACTGCAGGCTCATGCGGTCAGTACGACTATACAACCTCATGTAGTCAGTACAACTGCAGGCTCATGCGGTCAGTACGACTATACAACCTCATGTAGTCAGTACAACTGCAGGCTCATGCGGTCAGTACGACTATACAACCTCATGTAGTCAGTACAACTGCAGGCTCATGCGGTCAGTACGACTATACAACCTCATGTAGTCAGTACAACTGCAGGCTCATGCGGTCAGTACGACTATACAACCTCATGTAGTCAGTACAACTGCAGGCTCATGCGGTCAGTACGACTATACAACCTCATGTAGTCAGTACAACTGCAGGCTCATGCGGTCAGTACGACTATACAACCTCATGTAGTCAGTACAACTACAGGCTCATGCGGTCAGTACGACTATACAACCTCATGTAGTCAGTACAACTGCAGGCTCATGCGGTCAGTACGACTATACAACCTCATGTAGTCAGTACAACTGCAGGCTCATGCGGTCAGTACGACTATACAACCTCATGTAGTCAGTACAACTGCAGGCTCATGCGGTCAGTACGACTATACAACCTCATGTAGTCAGTACAACTGCAGGCTCATGCGGTCAGTACGACTATACAACCTCATGTAGTCAGTACAACTACAGGCTCATGCGGTCAGTACGACTATACAACCTCATGTAGTCAGTACAACTGCAGGCTCATGCGGTCAGTACGACTATACAACCTCATGTAGTCAGTACAACTGCAGGCTCATGCGGTCAGTACGACTATACAACCTCATGTAGTCAGTACAACTACAGGCTCATGCGGTCAGTACGACTATACAACCTCATGTAGTCAGTACAACTGCAGGCTCATGCGGTCAGTACGACTATACAACCTCATGTAGTCAGTACAACTGCAGGCTCATGCGGTCAGTACGACCACAACCTCATGTAGTCAGTACAACTGCAGGCTCATGCGGTCAGTACGACTATACAACCTCATGTGGTCAGTACAACTGCAGGCTCATGCGGTCAGTACGACCACAACCTCATGTAGTCAGTACAACTGCAGGCTCATGCGGTCAGTACGACTATACAACCTCATGTAGTCAGTACAACTGCAGGCTCATGCGGTCAGTACGACTATACAACCTCATGTAGTCAGTACAACTACAGGCTCATGCGGTCAGTACGACCACAACCTCATGTAGTCAGTACAACTGCAGGCTCATGCGGTCAGTACGACTATACAACCTCATGTAGTCAGTACAACTGCAGGCTCATGCGGTCAGTACGACTATACAACCTCATGTAGTCAGTACAACTGCAGGCTCATGCGGTCAGTACGACTATACAACCTCATGTAGTCAGTACTACTACAGGTTCGTGTGGTCACTACGACTACAGCCTCATGTAGTCAGTACAACTACAGTATTACTACAGATTCGTGTGGTCACTAAGACTACTGTCTCATGTAGTCAGTACAACTACAGGCTCATGCGGTCAGTACGACTATACAACCTCATGTAGTCAGTACAACTGCAGGCTCATGTGATCAGTACGATTACAACAGGCTCACGTGAGGAAACTAGCCACCATACCTTACCCAGTTCGTGATCAATATGTCATCTGGGAAGAAGTCACAGTTCCTCAGCCGGCTAATGGTCATCACGACTCTAGGCTTACGTTAGAGGAACACCTCACCATTCCTCACTCAGCTCGAAGCAGGTATTACCCCAGGAACAACGAGGAGGAGCCACCATTCCTCACCAGGTTACCAAGCATGAGATCAAGGGTAGAGGAAGACCATAAGAGAATTGAAAATATGAACCTTGAAATTTTCTTTCGTTACTAATCTGTGATATTTTGGATATTCATCACTTTTTTTTTATTCCACTTCCTTTGGAATCGCACACAGACCCATGGTAATGTTACCTGAATATTCATTGGAACGGAAACAAGCACACTTGCTTCATCTTGAGAGCGTGAATGCTTTCCCGGAAGGCAAAGTTTATGTCAAAATTTGACTTTTAGATTCAAATACTTAGCCTTCAGATGCGACTCTTTATCCTCTATTTCATTTTTCTTCTTTTTCATAACGGAATTGTTACGTGGAGTCCCTTTCATATATGACAACTTTGTGTTTAGAACAATCCGCTTTTCGACGTAACGAAAGTACTATGATCACTCGAAACGTTGTCGGCTGCCTTAGGAATAATATACAAAATGGACACAGCAGCGGATAAACCTGCAATTAATTAAAAGCTCTATTCCTTTATAGGAAACATCAACAAATTTGTTCAGAACTCTTCACTAGTTCAAAGGGAAATCCTAGTGCAAATATCTGATATATTTTGGAGACCTGTGATGAAGCAGTACCAGCCTGGGCAAAATAAACTGTTGATTTATGTTACTCTGTATTAATAACGCACATTTATCCTGTGCTACACGCTAATTTAGAGTTGTTTGCGTAGTTAGCGAGGGAGAGGAGGAGTGGGGGGACGACAGCTGCTTGCTTCATGCAGGAGGGAAGGTTGGTGCCAGACGCAAGAGGGAGGGAGGCTAGGTGTGTAGGTGGATGGGGAATATACTACATGAAGGACAGGAACTGGGAGTACTTGACGAGAATATATGGTATGAAGGGAGACGGAGGATTGTTGGATGGCCATGTGGACGTGCGAGGTAGAATGCTCGATCAGGATGTGGAAAGGGAGACTGGAGTGCAGGACGGAGTTGCTGAAGAGGGAGAAGAAATCACTGGATGGAGGAGCTATGAAGCGGAAGTGGTGGGAGGTGGTGTACTGAACTGAGATGTTCATAATGTGATAATGGATAATGCAGGTTGTAAGATCGGACGTACTGGATGGAGATGGATAGCTGGATGGTTGTGTGGACGGACATGAGGTGTTGTGTGGATAGTGTGGGGCGGTGGCACCAATTATGAATTAGATTAGATGATGTACGGTCACTAGATAGAGGGAAGGGTTACCTGGAGTGAGCGAGATGGAGTGAATTGGCCAGAGGAGGATGAAGAGCACTCGGGTGGCGTTTAGTTGGACGTAATGCTTGAGGTCGGGAGGGCGGAAGGGATGATGACAGAAATCAAGTGCGGAAGACAAACGAGATATGACGTCGAGAGATAAATGGGATGAGAGAGAGAGAGAGAGAGAGAGAGAGAGAGAGAGAGAGAGAGAGAGAGAGAGAGAGAGAGAGAGAGAGATCAAGGAGATCAGGTATAGAGAAACGTGAAGGGGGATCAGACAGAGAAGTATTGGTAGGATCAGTTAGGTTGAAGGGCAGAGGAACAAATGAAGGGGAAAGATCAAGGGGATTAGCTTAAGGAAAACATAGAATGGATGAAGTGAAGAGTGAAATATAGATCAGTAATTGAAAAGAAAATAATCAGATGTAGGGAAAGACAAGGAGCTAGTTGGGAGGCGAGATAAAGACAGTCATTGTGGTGGGAAGGATAAGAGGGAACGTGTTGATGTTACTGTGAAGCAGACTCAGGTGGAAAGGAAGTTGAAATGGATCATGTGGAGGTGATGAAGGGGGACTGATGGAAGCCAAGATGAAAGGGGCTGATTTAGAGGGGAAAGGTAAACGGGATCAGATAGAATAAAGGGTAGTGAAGGAAAGGGGAGAAGTAAGAGGGTATGACGGAGGCGATCAAGCGTATGGGGAGGTGGAGGGGGCCGGATAGAGAGGAAGGACTGTGTCAGGTGAGGGCAGAGCAGCTGATCAAGCGTTGGAGAGAGGTTGATATCAGTTGAATGATGACAGTTGAATGATGTGAGAGCTTGGAGCTGAGAGGCAGATGATGACTTGGAGAGGGTGGATGATGAGGCTGTCTTGACTTTCACCACTTGAAGCAGCGAGGTAGACACGCAAATTTTCTCTAATGTCAAACCAAATCTTTAATCTTGCTTTATGTAGGTGTAGCTTTGCTTTAGATACACCATGAACGCCGTCGTCAGCAAGGGAGACATTGTATCGTCAGTAGGTGTAAAGGTCAGTGATGGCTGAATCCTCACTTGTAGTTCTGCAAGTGAGGTGGAGATTTCTCCTTTGCGTGAGGAACGTGATGTCTAACCGTGGCCGATACTTTATCTCTGGCTCTCCTTGAGGTAACTGAATCACGGTCGTCCCACTTACCACCTCCCCGACGCTGCTGACGAGTCTCACTCCGTCGCCATGTGTACGTCCCCAGGTTTGCCATGATGTGCTCAGAGTTGCCATGATATATTAGCCTTGTTGCGCTGGGACTTGTCATTTCTACCCAATATTGCCATGCTGCAAATAATTTGTGGCAGCCTCTTCTCTGAGTTGTATTAAGTGTGTATCTTCGTGTCTGGTTGAGTTCTGCACTATATGCTGCGGTCTGATTGTGCTCACGTATTTATATCATACAAATGACACAACCTATCTCAGTGCCTTCGAGTCCCGTGGTGTTTTGATGAGCTACGCACGAGACATGATCCCATGTCACCCTTTTGGAATCTTTGTTGAACAAAGACTAATGGGCTTCCCCCACCGCCATCACTACCATTCATCCCTTAAATGGTGCAAAACAACCACTCTAGTATCCAAAACCATCCGGGGTTGTGCTGTATCATCGCTGGCTGCCAGTCGTTACTTGACTGTCCATTCCTTCCTCGCCATGTGTGTGATCCTTGGGTAGTTGTGTTAATTTCTCGTTACAGTACTTGTCTCTTTGTCCTCGTCCTCGATCAGCTTACAGCAAAGAAAACCATGAATCATTTCCTTCCTCATTTCCTTCCTACGGATTGTAGCAGTTGAAGGTTATAGGTGAGCGGCTTGTTGGCCAGTTCATGGGTGCATGGAAATGATGTAGGAAAACAACATGAAAGTAGGAGAGTCATACGAATGCTGGGGCTCAGCCGAGGTAATACGTTGTCGATGGATCAGGTGTTGTGTTATGTGGAGTTCCTCCTGTGCTTAATTCTCATGTGTTTACCCGTGTGTTGTAGTTGTTTTTTTGTCTTTTTTTTTAATACTATTTCGTCCTGAATGATCGGCCAGCGAGTCGTATAGGTTATGGTCATTGGGTGTTTGTTTCTGGCATTATTTTATCTGCGTGTTTTGGTAACCGTTGATATACTATGCCTACCGGCCATTCGTTATATTGATTGCCTTGTGTGCATGTTGTGGTAGCTGTATCTTACGTTGAGTGATGTGGTGACGGCCTGTGTGTTGTGGTGATTGCCCGGTCCCGATTGTGTTGCTGCTGCCCTCGTGTCCTCTGCACTGTGTGTTGTTTTGACTTTGTTGGTGTTGCTGTTCCTGCCTTACTGGTGGTGTAACTGGTCCTGTGTTGCTGCAGCTGTTATTATAACTTTTGCGTTGGCGTGATTGTGTTGCCGCAACAGCTTGTATGTTATGGACATTGTTTGCATGTTGTCATGATGGTATCTGTGTTGTCATGATTGTGTGTGTGTGTGTGTGTGTGTGTGTGTGTGTGTGTGTTGAAGTGAACCTTAGCGTAACTTCTCATGTGCCTCCGTAACTACATAGTATGTTGGTATGACGGCATACATGTTGTCGTGAGTACCTCCATGTTGCCCTGACCGCCTGTGTGTTGGTGTGAGTGCCTGAGTAACCTCTGCTATATTGCAGTTATTGCATGTGCTTTTTTCATGTGACTTTTTGTAATGTCGTTACTGCCTCTGTCCTATTTTGGCTATTTGTGCGTTGTCGCGCTTGCCTGCGTGTTGTCACGGCTGCCTTGGTGTGTTGCTGCGACTGCCTGTGTGTTGTTGTGACTGCCTGTGTGTTGTCGTGACTGCCTGTGTGTTGTCGTGACTGCCTGTGTGTTGTTGTGACTGCCTGTGTGTTGTTGTGACTGCCTGTGTGTTGTCGTGACTGTCTCTGTGTTGTCGTGACTACCTGTGTGTTGTCATGACTACCTGTGTGTTGTCGTGACTACCTGTGTGTTGTCGTGACAGCCTGTGTGTTGTCGTGACTGCTTGTGTGTTCTCACGACTACCTGTGTGTTGTCGTGACTACCTGTGTGTTGTTGTGACTGCCTATGTGTTGTCGTGACTGTCTATGTGTTGTGACTGCCTATGTGTTGTTATGACTGCCTGTGTGTTGTTGTGACTGTCTGTGTGTTCTCACGACTACCTGTGTGTTGTCGTGACTACCTGTGTGTTGTTGTGACTGCTTGTGTGTTATTGTGACTGCTTGTGTGTTGTTGTGACTGCCTGTGTGTTGTCGTGACTGCCTGTGTGTTGTTGTGACTGCCTATGTGTTGTCGTGACTGTCTATGTGTTGTGACTGCCTATGTGTTGTTATGACTGCCTGTGTGTTGTTGTGACTGTCTGTGTGTTGTCACGACTACCTGTGTGTTGTCGTGACTGCTTGTGTGTTCTCACCACTACCTGTGTGTTGTCGTGACTACCTGTGTGTTGTTGTGACTGCTTGTGTGTTGTCACGATGCCTGTGTGTTGTCGTGACTGCCTGTGTGTTGTCGTGACTGCCTGTGTGTTGTCGTGACTGCCTGTGTGTTGTTGTGACTGCCTGTGTGTTGTCGTGACTGCCTGTGTGTTGTCGTGACTGCCTGTGTGTTGTCGTGACTGCCTGTGTGTTGTCGTGACTGCCTGTGTGTTGTTGTGACTACCTGTGTGTTGTCGTGACTGCTTATGTGTATTATTTTTGTTGCGTGTTGCTGTAACTTCTCCTTCATCATCTTCATGTGTGTTTTCGTGACTGCCTTTGAATTGTCGTGATGTTCTATGCTGTAATGACTATCTGCTTCGGGAACTGAGCTGCGGTGATCGTCAGGGTGTTGCCATGATCGATAGTTTGTAGCGAGGAATATCCAGGTTTCGTGGTGACTGTGTTCTGTAGGTACCGGTTTGTGAGTTCTGGTAATCACTGATGTGTCAGGGATTGTCTGCGTGTTCTGGTAACTGGACGAGTCTGTGGTGACGACACACAATGGTAGTTGTGTGTCGTAGTCGCGCTCATTTATGTGGGAAACCTTTGCATGCTGTTGTGGTGAATATGTTTGGTGTTGGTTTTGAGCTGTGGTTGTGTTCTGCTGTGGCTGTGCGTTGCTGTGACTGTATACGTTATCAAGACCGACGACATGTCGTGTATGTTGTGATTATCCGAGTTGTAACTCCGTGTATGTTATCTGTCCATGCGTCCTTGTGATTGCCGTACGTCAGCGTGAATGCGTATAGTTTTGTGGCTACATGTGTTGCCGTGATGGCCTGTGTGTTGCCGTGGCCGTCTCTGTTGTCATGACTACATGTGTGTTGCTGTGACGAACTGTGTATTGTCTTGGCCGTGTCGTGGAGTGACTTCCTGTGGTTTATGTTGACCATGTATTGCGAGGTATGCGTCATGTAGTGACCCTCCTTGTCTTATGGGGACTTCCTCCACCCCGCAACACACACACACACACACACACACACACCATGGCGACAGGCTGTATTTCAGAGAATTTCAGATGTGTTTGTTTGCTATCATTACACTGATAGCCACCGGGTGATATCTCGATCATATGCTGTGGTGACATTCCTGTCCTCATGCTGTGGACGTTTGTGCTGTGGTTAGTACCTGTTCGTGGTGTTGCGTGACTGCATTTGTGTTGTGATAACCTTGTGTGCCAGAATGACCTCCTGTGTGATGTGATTTCATGTATATTGTGGTTGCTTGCAGTGTGTTGTGTGGAGTAGCTCTGTATGGCGGGAACTGTTTCTTCTGGTGACTTTACGTATCTCAAGTGATTTCCAGTTCATTGTAGTGATTACATGTATGTTGTAGGAACGTGTCTGCGTAGTGGTGGCTGTTTGTGTCTTATATTGTCATGTGTCTGATTTCCTATGTTGTAGGGACTGTATGCGCGTCCTGGTGATTGCGTATGTGCTATTATGACTGAATGCTGAGGGCAGAATGCGACACAGTATATATATATATATATATATATATATATATATATATATATATATATATATATATATATATATATATATATATATATATATATATATATATATATATATATATATATATATATATTTTTTTTTTTTTTTTTCATACTATCCGCCATTTCCCGCGACAGCGAGGTAGCGTTAAGAACAGAGGACTGGGCCTTTGAGGAAATATCTTCACCTGGCCCTCTTCTCTGTTCCTTCTTTTGGAAAATTAAAAAAAAGAAAAAAAAAACGAGAGGGGAGGATTTCCAGCCCCCCGCTCCCTTCCCTTTTAGTCGCCTTCTACGACACGCAGGGAATACGTGGGAAGTATTCTTTCTCCCCTATCCCCTATATATATATATTTGCAAACGGCAATTTCTAGTAATATGTGTTTGTTTCTGTTTCTTATCCCTGGGATAGGGAAGAAAGAATACTTCCCACGCATTCCCTGCGTGTCTTAGAAGGCGACTAAAAGGGGAGGGAGCGGGGGGCTGGAAATCCCCCTCTCTTGTTTTTTTTTCCTTTTTATATTCTAAAAGAAGGAACAGAGAAGGGGGCCAGGTGAGGATATTCCCTCAAAGGCCCAGTCCTCTGTTTTTAACGCTATCTCGCTAATGCCGGAAATGGCGAATAGTATGAAAGAAAAGAAATATATATATATATATATATATATATATATATATATATATATATATATATATATATATATATATATCATGACTACATATGCGTTGCTAGCGAGTTCTTATGCGTTACGGTGGGTGTGCTTGACGTGGTGCTTGCCCATGATGTGGCGCCTGCCGTGTTCCCAAGCCGTGTCGCCGTGTGCTCGTGATTAACATGTCATGCATTATGCAGGTGCTTTAAGTTGTTTCTGAGCTGCGGCAAAGAATCCCCAGTTTTACATTAGTGAGCGTGGGGCGTCATGCTACTCCTGCTGTGTACCGTTTTTGCTGTTTGTACCGTTGTTACTGTTTGCACCGTTGTTGCTGTTTGTACCGTTGTTGCTGTTTGTACCGTTGTTGCTGTTTGTACCGTTGTTGCTGTTTGTACCGTTGTTGCTGTTTGCACCGTTGTTACTGTTTGTACCGTTGCTGCTGTTTGTACCGTTGTTACCGTTTGTACCGTTGTTACCGTTTGTACCGTTGATAATGTTCGTCATCTTTGGTTCTCGTCGTTAGCGATACCGTTGGGTCTTCTGTTGTCAATGTCATTGTTGGTTTGTGGATGGAGCTGCTTTGTGCTGGAGCCTCCTCCCTCGGCTCCTCGTTGCTGAACTGGTTGCTGAATCTTGCAGTGTTGTAGCTTCTGGTGGTCGTCATGTTGCACCGGCAGCAATTGCTGTTGGAGGTGGTCACGTTGCTGCTGGTGATGGTGATGATGCTGGGAGTGGTGCCCTTGTTGTTGGTGATGGTGGTGTTGCTACTGTTGGTGAAGGCCAAGTTGCTGTTGGTGGTGATGCTGGTGATGATGGTGTTGCTACTGTTGGTGAAACCCAAGTTGCTGTTGGTGGTGTTGGTGATGGTGGTGTTGCTACTGTTGGTGAAGGCCAAGTTGCTGGTGGTGGTGGTGTTGGTGATGATGGTGTTGCTACTGTTGGTGAAACCCAAGTTGCTGTTGGTGGTGTTGGTGATGGTGGTGTTGCTACTGTTGGTGAAGGCCAAGTTGCTGGTGGTGCTGGTGCTGGTGATGATGGTGTTGCTACTGTTGGTGAAGGCCAAGTTGCTGGTGGTGCTGGTGCTGGTGATGATGGTGTTGCTACTGTTGGTGAAGGCCAAGTTGCTGGTGGTGGTGGTGTTGGTGATGATGGTTTTGCTACTGTTGGTGAAGGCCAAGTTGCTGGTGGTGGTAGTGCTGGTGATGGTGGTGTTGCTACTGTTGGTGAAGGCCAAGTTGCTGGTGGTGGTGATGCTGGTGATGATGGTGTTGCTACTGTTGGTGAAGGCCAAGTTGCTGGTGGTGGTGGTGTTGCTACTGTTGATGAAGGCCAAGTTGCTGGTGGTGGTGATGCTGGTGATGATGGTGTTGCTACTGTTGGTGAAGGCCAAGTTGCTGGTGGTGGTAGTGCTGGTGATGGTGGTGTTGCTACTGTTGGTGAAGGCCAAGTTGCTGGTGATGGTGGTGTTGGTGATGATGGTGTTGTTACTGTTGGTGAAGGCCAAGTTGCTGGTGATGGTGGTGTTGTTACTGTTGGTGAAGGCCAAGTTGCTGGTGATGGTGGTGTTGGTGATGATGGTGTTGTTACTGTTGGTGAAGGCGAAGTTGCTGGTGGTGGTGATGCTGGTGGTTATGGTGCTCGTGTTGCTACTGACGTTGTTGCTTGTGCTACCAGTGCTCCTGTTGCTGCTACTGCTGTTATTGTTGCTGTTGTCCCTGCTAAAGAATTCAGTCATGTTGCTGCTGGAGTGTTTTTGTTGGTGTATTGGTTGCTGCTGCTGTTATTCCTGTTGAGACGGCTGCTCCTGTTGTTGTAGTTAATACATTATATTGTTGCTGGTGCGAGTCTCGTTCGTGCTTGGCGGTGTCTCCGTTGCTGTTGTAGGTTTTGGTGAATGAGCGCATTCGACTTCTGTCATTTCCTTTGAGTTGCTGCTTTTTCCCGCTTCCTGTTTAAGTTTTTGGTTGTCTGGTTGTTGTGTTTAAAGTTTTGTCATTCGCTTGTGTGTCTATTATCGTTTGTCCTTCGGCTACAACTGCTGGTTCTGCTGCTGTTGTGTCTAGTGCTTTGCTTTCCTGCCTAATGCCTGTGCTTCTCTTGAAGTCAGTGGTGCTGCTCCTTTTTCTAATTTTGTTTTATGTTCTGTTTGCCGTTTTGTTGATGCTGTGTTTGATGATGTTTCTCTTATGGTTGGTGCCGGTGCTTTTGTGCCCAGTGCTGCTGCTGTTGTTAAATCTATTCCTGCAGCTCGTGCGCCCACTCCTACAGCTGTTCTGTGTGCTGTTGTTGCTGCTGTGTCCACTGCTGCTGCTGCTGTCGTCTCCCTACCCCGGCTGTTGTTAGACGTACTGTTGCTGCACCTACCCTTGCTGTATTTTGGCCTGCTGTTGTGTGTAGTGTTGCGTCTACTGTTGTTGCTTTTGTGATTAGTAATACTCCTTTTGATCTCTCCGGCTGTTGTTTTTCTTAAGCTCGTTGTTTCTTCTACGTACCAATTACTCTGGCTACGAGCACACCGGTGCTGGCATCTTTTTTCTTCAGTTGTTTCTGTCACTATTGCCACAGCTGCGGATTCGCATGTACTTATTCCTGTCGTTGTTGCTATAACAGTCGTAATGCTATTGTTACTACTCTTTCTGTTATTTCATTGTTGTTCTTGTATCTCTTTACTTGTCGCTTTTCTTAGTTGTATTTTATTGTCTAACTGTTCTTCGTTTGTTTACATGAAACGTACCTAGTGACTTGTCTCCCTTTGTATATTGGTAGATTTTGGCTCTTGGTTTTCCACTTCGACATCTTGGGTGAGGAAGGCGGGTTGGGTTTACCAGGCCACTATCACCATTAAAGCTGGGAACAGCAGTCAGACAGCCCGTTTCAAATCCTTGAATTCCTTCAGGTACTTGTCTCTCTTACTGACTCAAAGTAGCTAGACGGAGTCGTGTCTGTGACTGGTGCCAGTTGTGGTGTTTAGCGCACTTGTCAACAGCATGGTAACCCTTTGCGCCGGAGGCAAAGAGATAGTAAAAGGGAACGGAACCCATGGTGGAGTCACTTGACCAGCGCGCTCTTCACACTCTCCTCCTCACTTGCGTGTGGCATAAGCGCAGTAATTTGAAAGCGCTACGCGGTAGAATGAATTTTGGAAACGTGAGAAACTACTACTACTTCTTGAAAGATTGGATCATCGGTATTGATCTCTGTATTATAGTCGATTTGCAGTTTCTTGGTGGCCATTCCAGTAGGGACGGTAGAACGGTGTCTCAAACGAAGCATTGCAAAGTGTGAGTTGGTTACCACGGATGACAGACGGCGAAAGCAATATCAGTGCATAGGCCCGTGACTGATTGACATATTCCATTGTAAGTAAACTCTGCTTTTACCACACGGTTTAGAAGCGTCGTGAATGAGTGCTTGATGAGTTAGACCGTAGGGTCATCTAACAGTCTTAATGGCATGCATTTCTCGATGGACAAGAAGGGGAAAGGGGAACTCCTGCATAGGACATGTGTCCGTCTCTGTACCATCACATATTACACAGATTCACTACACCGTTTGCGTCAATATAATGGAGTTTTCTGTCTCACTGGGTTTCAATATACGTAAGGTAGGAGGTAAGGAAAGTAATCGACCTTCACGATAATGTAACGCACTCGAAATCAGGGCAGGAGATCCTGCTGTACTCTGGGTACCTGCCCTCCCTTCAAAAGTCATTCGAGAGCTGCTATTGTTGCCGCCGATCTTCATCTGGTGATACCATCTGCCAAATTCCTTCTGCCAATACCACTTGTTGCTAATGGTGGTGACGTTTACGCAATTATTGCCTCCCTTACTTCTCGTTACTGTTACCGCTGCAGTGGTTGATAACGTAGGTCGTGTTGCTACGGCTACTGTAGCTGTGCGCCCCATCTCTCTGTCGTTACTGTTCCATAGCTTCGTATTTCATAGGGAAGGCGTTGCCAAGTCTCTTGCGTGTATTGCAGATGCTGCGGCTGTCACCTCTATTCCCCTAGCATCTGTCACCTCTATTCCCCGTAGCTCTCGTATGTATTGACAAGTGTTGTTGCCATTGCCTCTACAGCTCGTGCTGAAAGCCGCTGCTCCCCGTTCTGACGTGGCTGCAGTTAATGCTAAGACGTTAACTTAGTAGTACCGTTGTTGGCCAGTGATCCATTGCGTCTAGGACGATCTCCTTGACCTTTTGTCGACGCCTACATAACGCCCGCTCTCTCTCTCTCTCTCTCTCTCTCTCTCTCTCTCTCTCTCTCTCTCTCTCTCTCTCTCTCTCTCTCTCTCTCTCTATCTATCTATCTATCTATCTATCTATCTATCTATCTCTATCTATCTATCTATATCTCCATTCTCCTGTCATTTTGTCGATGTAGGCCGCTCTCTCCAGTTTTGCGTGGTCAGAGGTCAAGCCTAGGAGACCATGTACTCTGGGTTGTCCTCTGCCGTGCGTCTGGAATCGTCCTGAGGAGACCTATCGTGGCTGCAGGACCAGTCACGAAACACAGTTGGGCTTAGTGTCCTGATTTGCAGTTCCATGTTCAGAGGTCACTGTACACCGCGAAATGACAGTCTGAGGCTCGGGTCTCGGTCACTTCCAGTGCAACTTAGAAGAGAAGCCGCTAACCTTCCCTGAGGCTACTAGTCAGAGTTGGACAGGTCGGGGGTGTTCTGTTGGTCCGTAGTTGCCGACCTTCTCCCCGTTTTTCTTTTGGTATTGCGCGTGTCCGTTTTCTTTCAGCGAAAGTTGTCGGCTGTCGCATGAGACCGCTGATGATGCATTTTTTATCGGCTGTTTATATATTTCCTCAACCCCGTGAGCACTACATGACGGTCCTTCAGCACGATAGCGTGACACTCGTTGTGGTGATCTGTTCCATTGGCTTTCTGGTTTACGTTAAAAGCCGGGCCGTCATACTCAAGGGTCGACCTGTCTATCATGTTTGAGGATTGTAACGTCCATCTTTCGGGTCAGTATTCGTTCTGCTTATATAAATCAATGGTACAGAACAGCTTTCCACTTCATCTCTTACACTTTACTCCAGTGTGATGCATGACGTATTAAACATGACACAGTATCGTATTACCGGTGCAATAATCACTGTAATCTGCTGCGTCAGCAAGTTAGAAACTGTCTCTTTAGAATTAGATCCATCACCAACACGTTCGGTGACTGTATCTCTTAATATGATTCCCCATCTTCTTTTCCGCCTCTCAAATATTCTTAATCTCTTCATTCATTGAATCGGATTATAGTGCCATAAGGCAATGAAAAACAAGACACACTGTTGCAACGAGCTAACCACGTGATATCCCCGCTAGCGTCACTTCCAACATCACTCATATATATATTATTATTCTAATTATTATTATCATTATTATTATTATCATTATTATTATTATCATTATTAATATTATTATTATTATCGTTATTATTATTATTATTATTCTTATTATTATTATTATTATTATTATTGTTATTATCATTATACTACTTAATCGCCGTCTCCCGCGTTAACGAGGTAATGCAAGGAAACAGATGAGGAATGGCCCAAACCACCCACGTACACATATGTATATATATATATATATATATATATATATATATATATATATATATATATATATATATATATATACATACATACATACATAAACGCCCATACACGCATATATACATACATATATATTTCAACGTATACATACACAGACATATATACACATGCACACATTCATACTTGCTGCCTTCATCCATTTCCGTCGCCACCCCGCCACACATGAAATACCATTCTCTCTCTCTCTCTCTCTCTCTCTCTCTCTCTCTCTCTCTCTCTCTCTCTCTCTCTCTCTCTCTCTCTCTCTCTCTCCACCACCATCACCACCACCAACAACCCCCTCTAGCGAGGTAGCACCAGTAAAAGACAGAAAAGGCCACATTCGTTCACACTCAGTCTCTACTTGTCATGTGTAATGCACAGAAACCATAGATCCCTTTCCACGTCCAGGCCCCACAGACCTTTCCATGGTTTACCTCAGACGCTTCACATGCACGTGGGCCCCGGTATACCACATTATTCCAATCACTCTATTCCTTGCATGCCTCTCACCCTCCTGTATGTTCTGGCCCCGATCGCTCAATATCTTTTTCACTCCATCCTTCCACCTCCAATTTGGTCTCCCATTTCTTGTACCCTCCATCTCTGACGCATATATCCTCTTTTCAGTCTTTTCTCACTCATTCTCTCGCATTTACTCACACCACATATTGTCCTCAAACATTTCATTTCCAACACATCCACCCTCCTCCGCCCATGCCTCGCCACTATATAACATTGTTGGAGCCACTATTCCTTCAAACATAGCCATTTTTGCTCCCCGAGATAACGTTCTCGCCTAACACAAATTCTTCAACGCTCCCAGAACCTTCGCTCCCTCCCTCATCCTGTGACTCACTTCCGGGTTCATGATTCCACCCGCTGCTAAATCCACTCCCAGATATCTAAAATTCTTCACTTCCTCCAATTTTTCTACAGTCAAACTTACCTCCCAATTAACTTGTCCCTCAACCCAACTGAACCTAATAGCTTTGCTCTTATTCACATTTACTCTCACCTTTCTTCTTTCACACACTTCACCAAATTCAGTCACCAGCTTCTGCAGTTTCTCGCCCGAATCAGCCCTCACCGCTGTATCGTTAGGGAACAACAACTGACACTTTGTTATAAGTAATTACCACAGGTTCAGTTTCTTTGAAAGAGTCGTGGTGTTACCCAGGACTGCTTTCGATAGCAGGAAAATGTAGACTTCTTTGGAGATAGAATTTTTTTTAATAGACTGTACTTTCAATGATACAGCCTTCCCAAAAGTGATTTTTTTTTTATTTGGTGAAACTGAAATAATGGGTCGTTTAGGAACACACACACACACGGGTTCGATCCTGGCTGTTGGAGGTTTGTATGTTCTATGAAGGTGCGCGTTTCTATGCACTTTATTCGTATATATATATATATATATATATATATATATATATATATATATATATATATATATATATATATATGTACACAGTGTGTAAATAATTTCACAGTTTTCATATTAGAGACATTAACGTCACTTGTAGTCTGAGAGAGTTAATTACAAGAGGACAGGCACACTTCACGTAATACCGCCTCCCTCATTAACTCTGTAGAGCATTAATGTAGCCGGTTAATGTTCCATGGCAACGAGCTCTCTAAATGATGAAACTTTGAGGACACTGAAAACTGGGTCCATCTGCTAATGTCGCATTGTCATGGAGGGTTGGGGATGAGGATGTTTGGGGGAGGTTAAACTACGGGTGGAGACGGGGAGGGAGGAAGAGTTGGAGGAATGTTGTAGGTTACAAGTGGAGGTGGAGGAAGGAAATATCGAAATGTAAGTAGGAATGGGAGGAAGGAGAAAAGAGAATCGACGTGAGAGGAGGAATGAGAGATGGAAAAGGTTATGAAAGAGAAAATAAGGGAGACGAGAGGGAGTGAGAGCGAGGAATAAGGGAAATGAAAAGAGGATGGGAAGTTGCGGGGGAGGTGGTTGGTGGTTTAGGGAAAGAGGGACGCGGGGGATGGGACGCCCAGTGGCCGTTCCCCTCCCCTTCCCGTTCCCCTGACCTGCTATCATGTTGCTGCTAACATGGCCGGGTCTTGGCGCTCACGCAGTCAGCAATTCATTGTTCATTCCATCGCGTTTTCTTGAAGGTTTGTACCTTATAATTCTTGAGTCTTGTGACTTTATGTTATCATCACAAGAGGTGATCAGAGGCTAATATTCAACTCCTTAACTGACCTTTTATATATATATATATATATATATATATATATATATATATATATATATATATATAATATAAGAAAGTTAAGAGTAAATGTGAATAAGAGCAAGGTTATTAGGTACAGTAGGGTTGAGGGTCAAGTCAATTGGGAGGTGAGTTTGAATGGAGAAAAACTGGAGGAAGTGAAGTGTTTTAGATATCTGGGAGTGGATCTGGCAGCGGATGGAACCATGGAAGCGGAAGTGGATCATAGGGTGGGGGAGGGGGCGAAAATTCTGGGGGCCTTGAAGAATGTGTGGAAGTCGAGAACATTATCTCGGAAAGCAAAAATGGGTATGTTTGAAGGAATAGTGGTTCCAACAATGTTGTATGGTTGCGAGGCGTGGGCTATGGATAGAGTTGTGCGCAGGAGGATGGATGTGCTGGAAATGAGATGTTTGAGGACAATGTGTGGTGTGAGGTGGTTTGATCGAGTGAGTAACGTAAGGGTAAGAGAGATGTATGGAAATAAAAAGAGCGTGGTTGAGAGAGCAGAAGAGGGTGTTTTGAAGTGGTTTGGGCACATGGAGAGGATGAGTGAGGAAAGATTGACCAAGAGGATATATGTGTCGGAGGTGGAGGGAGCAAGGAGAAGAGGGAGACCAAATTGGAGGTAGAAAGATGGAGTGAAAAAGATTTTGTGTGATCGGGGCCTGAACATGCAGGAGGGTGAAAGGAGGGCAAGGAATAGAGTGAATTGGAGCGATGTGGTATACCGGGGTTGACGTGCTGTCAGTGGATTGAATCAGGGCATGTGAAGCGTCTGGGGTAAACCATGGAAAGCTGTGTAGGTATGTATATTTGCGTGTGTGGATGTATGTATATACATGTGTATGGGGGTGGGTTGGGCCATTTCTTTCGTCTGTTTCCTTGCGCTACCTCGCAAACGCGGGAGACAGCGACAAAGTAAAAAAAAAAAATATATATATATATATATATATATATATATATTATCACTGGGGATAGGGGAGTAAGAATACTTCCCATGTATTCCCTGCGTGTCGTAGAAGGCGACTAAAAAGGGAGGGAGCGTGGGGCTGGAAATCCTCCCCTCTCTTTTTTTTTTTTAATTTTCCAAGAGAAGGAACAGAGAAGGGGGCCAGGTGAGGATATTCCCTCAAAGGCCCAGTCCTCTGTTCCTCTGGGAAGAATGGTTTGGAAACGTCTTGAGAGTAAAGTCAGGGGGTTGGTAAGAGGACAAGAGCTAAGTAAGGAGTAGCACTACTCCTGAAGCAGGAGTTGTGTGAGTGTGTGACAGTGTAGGGATGTAAACTTTAGAATGATGTTGGAAAAATTGAATGTGGGTGCATCATGGAGAAAAACGCTAATCGCTACGACAAGTTAGGCTCGTCTATGAACAAGCAATGTTTAGTCATGGTACTGTCTGGCACAGTAGTTTGTAACTCACTAAGCGGTTCCATCGTCTGTAAAGAGCGTTCATGGATGCTTCATTCCTGCTTGCTTTCGAACACTACATAAGGTGCTGCAAACGAGAAATGGTTATGAATGAAGCGTTTCGACATTTGGTTCATAATTTGTCACCTTAGGTTAAGCTTACTCGAGACACACACACACACACACACACACACACACACACACACACACACACACACACACACACACACACACAGTGAACGTGTTTCTCGGGTTATCTTGGAGCGCAAAGTGGTAAAGGGTAAAGGCTTTTCCATTCTATTTTAGATCGAGGTGCACTAAAACTCCACTTGTAAGCAGTCTACTACAGTAGGGATACACCTGTACGTAGGAATTTCACCATATGTCCTTGACACAGAGTGAAAAATCAAGGGAATCAGTCATTGGTTGAAATTCACACTTCCAGAGAATTGATAATCTACTTTTACGTGTCTAAACCTCAAGTGATTAATGAAATTTCATAAACGCTAATCATAAAATCTAATTCTAGAATGGTGTTGCTGCTGAGGTTCCTCATTTATGCATTAGCACGCACGACCGTTTCTGACGGATACCACAAGACGCAGAAAGAAACACTTGATGCGATCTTGCCGTGTGTGCGTGTCAGAGGAAGGGATGATCAGCGAATCATGCAATCATCGTCGTACTTTTTGTCACCAAATTTACAATCACGACAACACGAGTCATCCTTGACATCAGATGAAATTCAGTTCGGCCGACGGCATCATCGTTACTTTATACCACCAGGTCATGTCCTTCAGGGGAAGGTCTCCCTGACGAGGAGCAGCGAGCCATCCCATACAGGGATCTCAGCGTTCATTGGAAGGGTCGCGAACCGTCCCCACAACAAAGGTGATAAAAGGCCTTCATGATATAGGCTCCTACTGATGTTATCAATCATGTCTATCCTGTCCTCCCACCTCCCTAATACACGCGCGCGCGCACACACACACACATATATATATATATATATATATATATATATATATATATATATATTTTTTTTTTTTTTTTTTTTTTTTTTTATACTTTGTCGCTGTCTCCCGCGTTTGCGAGGTAGCGCAAGGAAACAGACGAAAGAAATGGCCCAACCCCCCCCATACACATGTACATACACACGTCCACACACGCAAATATACATACCTACACAGCTTTCCATGGTTTACCAGACGCTTCACATGCCTTGATTCAATCCACTGACAGCACGTCAACCCCTGTATACCACATCGCTCCAATTCACTCTATTCCTTGCCCTCCTTTCACCCTCCTGCATGTTCAGGCCCCGATCACACAAAATCCTTTTCACTCCATCTTTCCACCTCCAATTTGGTCTCCCTCTTCTCCTCGTTCCCTCCACCTCCGACACATATATCCTCTTGGTCAATCTTTCCTCACTCATTCTCTCCATGTGCCCAAACCATTTCAAAACACCCTCTTCTGCTCTCTCAACCACGCTCTTTTTATTTCCACACATCTCTCTTACCCTTACGTTACTTACTGGATCAAACCACCTCACACCACACATTGTCCTCAAACATCTCATTTCCAGCACATCCATCCTCCTGCGCACAACTCTATCCATAGCCCACGCCTCGCAACCATACAACATTGTTGGAACTACTATTCCTTCAAACATACCCATTTTTGCTTTCCGGGATAATGTTCTCGACTTCCACACATTTTTCAAGGCTCCCAAAATTTTCGCCCCCTCCCCCACCCTATGATCCACTTCCGCTTCCATGGTTCCATCCGCTGACAGATCCACTCCCAGATATCTAAAACACTTCACTTCCTCCAGCCTCTCACCATTCAAACTCACCTCCTAATTGACTTGACCCTCAACCCTACTGTACCTAATAACCTTGCTCTTATTGACATTTACTCTTAACTTTCTTCTTCCACACACTTTACCAAACTCCGTCACCAGCTTCTGCAGTTTCTCACATGAATCCGCCACCAGCGCTGTATCATCAGCGAACAACAACTGACTCACTTCCCAAGCTCTCTCATCCCCAACAGACTTCATACTTGCCCCTCTTTCCAAAACTCTTGCATTTACCTCCCTAACAACCCCATCCATAAACAAATTAAACAACCATGGAGACATCACACACCCCTGCCGCAAACCTACATTCACTGAGAACCAATCACTTTCCTCTCTTCCTACACGTACACATGCCTTACATCCTCGATAAAAACTTTTCACTGCTTCTAACAACTTGCCTCCCACACCATATATTCTTAATACCTTCCACAGAGCATCTCTATCAACTCTATCATATGCCTTCTCCAGATCCATAAATGCTACATACAAATCCATTTGCTTTTCTAAGTATATATATATATATATATATATATATATATATATATATATATATATATATATATATATATATATATACCAAATTTAAATGCTTTATTATTCAAAAGTGACGATGTAGCATTCTTCCTGGTGTTGGTGCACAGTATACGAACCCTGGCAAACCTCGAACAATGTTTGGGGTCGTGAAACGCGTGAAATGGAAATTTTAAGGACTCGGGTGAAAAAGCTTGTGAAACCCGGCACGCCATGGTATCACATACAGTTACCCCAGCCATGGTCTTCATGTGGTGAAGACGAGAGGTGGTGGCTAATGACGCAGGGTATGAATGTGGCCCCGCAAGCCCCATGGTAGCACCTGGGGATGTCGTACATGTAGCAGGCACACAGTCTCGTGGTCAAGATGTATTGCCAAGTCTGACCTGGAGAGGAGCTGCAGACGCTGATCCCGGGAAGGTACCAGAAGCCACAGCTCTTCTTCCCTAAAACCTGAGAGGCACAATGAATTCCCCCCCTCATACCTTAATTTCTTCATTTAAGAAACAAGAACATGGGTTTACATGAAGTTTGCACATCAAAGGACACTTCCACTAACCCATCCTCACGCAGCAGTTCTGAGCAGTAAAGGCGTAAATACCAACACCAACCCAGGTAGCACTTATCATCCCACTCTTTGACCACGTTTTCTTTCCTCTATTGAAGCTTCATATCCTGAGGTATGACCATTTTGCGTAACTGGTTCCCGGCTGTTTACTCGATCCGTGTTTGCTAAAGGGAAATTGATATCTACAAACACATGAACCCAGAGCTTTCCTGCTACCGTCAACCTCATTATGAAATACAGATTATGGGTTGGTCTTGCACAGAGCTCACTGATAATGATTTTATCTACCACATCTCTGATTATTCCAGTCCTAATATTTTTGCGAATGAAAATCTAAAACATGTTATCTGCCAGTCATCCGGTATGATTCTTTTTTCATCGCAGTTATAACGCCTACAATTGTTAGCCAATGGCTCAAACAACACTCTCACAGTCTCTGAAGATACGGTCTTAAGTGCTGATAACCTTGCAAGTCTTACCTAAGAGCTAATTCACTTTTCTGGCAGCGATACAAAAAAAGAATTCCTTATCTTTATTGTTACTCATGTCATTTCGCATGACTTATTTCTCTACCTTCTTTTCTCAGACTTTTCACACCTTAATCTGTTCGTGACATTTTGTTCTTTTATCTCTCTTAAATCCGTTGAAATAAGCTTCAAATTCAACCATATTTCGTCACGGGTTGCAAAGACCACATACAGTTTCACTATGAATATATCCCAAGGGCTTTTACAAGCTTCTTTAATTCACATCTGTTTTCCCAACACTTCGAAATCTGTTAACGTAAAGACCATTCAGCGACACATAAACACGATCTCGGTCATATTTAGTGTCGCATGTGATTATAGAAAATAGTTCCATCAATTACAGTGGTTGAAAGCAGTAATTATAGATACGTTTAAGAATAAACTTGATAAATACTTCGCTTCAAGTCCGCGACATACATTATTTGCGCCTCCTTAGTCACTCGCTGGTACAATTTCCTGGTTGTTCTCTCTGAATTATCTGTAAGCCGTTTAACTTTTACTACATTAATCTGTAAGTTTCTTATTGCTTCCACTATTGCAGTCATACCCGAAAGGACCCAGTGGTCTGTTGCTGTTTGAATTCCATTGCGTTCCTTTGTATTCTTCATCTCAAACACGGCTAAATCCTTCCACTATTGCAGTCATACCCGAAAGGACCCAGTGGTCTGTTGCTGTTTGAATTCCTTTGCGTTCCTTTGTATTCTTTATCTCAAACACGGCTAAATCTCAGACACATAATGTGCATTTCATACTCGTTGCTCCATTATTGGTCTAGTTTCCTTGATCATATGTTTACCCTGCACTCAACATCTCTGTAAAACTTTTTTTTGCTGATATTCGAAAAGCCTTTGACGAAGTTTGGCATCCGGCTCTTCTTCTTAGAACCCTGTTGCATGGCCTTCCCTTTTCATCTCCTGAGCCTACAGGTCCCACTCTGATATAATCTGTTATCAGTTTCCGATTGGACACCCCCCCCCCAATCCTCTACACAGATCACCCTCGTAGCGACATGCGGATGAAAACAATTCTCACCCACAGCCTACTGCCAACACTTGTCAACTCAGCAGTTAGCAGATACGTTGTTGTGCAGTCAATTTTTGTGTTAGAATTTCGTTTCGCTTCGTATTTCTCAGATGTGTTCGTTGTTTTTATTCATTTCGTTAGATATCGAATCTCTATGAGAGTACCGTAAGTTACCTTTGTTGTTTTTTCCAGTCTACTAGTGTTTGTTATTGCGTTGATTAATCGGTTCATCTGTTCATGATAAGTTTGACATAGTGGCTCGTGTCACTCCGGGTACACTGTCTCGTACCGACTCGGTGTTTCCTCCTCAAGATTACTTGATTATTGATGTTTGGTTGCATAACTTTAATGTGACACTAGAGTTGATTTGTAATCGATCATGTAGCAAAATGTACTATCATTTCACTGGACAGACAATTCTGCATGATGTCATTTCTGTTTCTAGGGAATAGTCATAGCCCTAGCTGTTAGGGGTCCCGATTACCACGCATAAGGTCTTGGGTTCGAATCCTGACTGTTGCAGAACTGTAAATATTTTTCTTTACCAGTGGATATGATCTTGTTAAGTGATCTGGTTGATTCCTCTGGCCATGAACATGGAGTACACGGTTCTTAATGGTGAAATATCACCAATATATGTAGTCTACAAAGTTTCACGGCCATCCTCTCAAGACGGCTGTCATACCTCACCTCAGCTAATCTAGTACATACGAAGCCTTAGTGATCAGTTAGGTGAAGTCGCTTCTTCATTTTTCATTTCCATGATATGAGCAGTATGTGGCTGACTTCAACCCCCCCCCCTCCCTTTGCCAGGGGATTTACCACTGATGAATGAGCTTTGTCGTAGGTCAGCTGCCTCCTTGAGAATGGAGCCTTTCTCCACGGCCACTAAATCCACAACATCCAACACAGTATCATCACATCAGATGCCGTACACTGCTCCTCAACCAAGCTCTCTGGTTCCCTATAATTCCTTGCTGCAGTATGCAGTATGCACTCTTCTTGATATCCGGGAGTAGCGAACATGATGAAGCTCTGGGTGTATGATAATTTGTTGCCCTCATTCACATGATCGTGTCCGTGAATTACATTAGTTTTGTGCGATGCACATCGACATGGCTTGGTGTAGGAATAAAAAGTTCATGCCACCAAGTTGATGTATCACCCAATTTCATGCAACAATTAGTCAGTTGTGATAGGATGAAAGTGAATGAATATATATATATATATATATATATATATATATATATATATATATATATATATATATATATATATATATTCTTTCTTTTTTCTTTTAAACTATTCGCCATTTCCCGCGTTAGCGAGGTAGCGTTAAGAACAGAGGACTGGGCCTTTTTTGGAATAACCTCACCTGGCCCCCTCTGTTCCTTCTTTTGGAAAATTAAAAAAAAAAAAATGAGAGGGGAGGATTTCCAGCCCCACGCTCCCTCCCCTTTTAGTCGCCTTCTACGACACGCAGGGAATACGTGGGAAGTATTTTTAATCCCCTATCCCCAGGGATAATATATATATATATATATATATATATATATATATATATATATATATATATATATATATATATATATATATATATATATATATATATATATAATGTCATATTCTTCTCTTTTTTTTCTCTCTCTCCTGACTTTCTTTTGGACAGATATATGACTGTCGGTACTGCGACCTGGGCGATGGGTGCTGTATGATTGCCTGAGACTGTATACAACTCGACCTGTTTGACAGGAGGGTTGTGAGTGGCTCAGTCCTCGGCATGTGCAAATATTATTCCATTGCCTTTTGTTCTTAATCATATTTTGTTTATTTTTACATCCTGGTAACTGAAAGCAGCCCAGTCATTGTGCTCGAAACATGACCTCGTACCGAGCAATTGGGGGCGAAGATGTGTATTTTTGCCTTGTTAAACAGGGGAAATAGAGAGTGAAATTCTATCTCTTGGGTGATGGGAAAACACATATTCTTTAAAAAAAAAAAAAAGGAAAACATATGATCAGTCCCAGCTTTAAACCGTGTTCGTTAAAACAACCAGAACCTGTCTGTTGTTTTTCCATTTCAGGTTTTTGTCAGCAGTGAACATTTATATCACAAAGTTTTTCCAACATCAATGTCAAGGTCAAATGCTTTTGCATAGTTATTGAAAACTTCCTCATATTCATACATTCGTTACGGCTGCTCTTCTCTCATAACCATGGTGTATGGGGTTCGATTTGTGAGTGTACGATATATGGCCAAAAAAAATTTAGAAATTGAATTTGCTTTGCGCAGCAGCGATTTGATCACTGATGATTCTTTTCATCAGCCTGTAGCTCTGTAGCAGACTCGATGATGTCCTCACACGGACTCAGATGTAGTTAACATGTGTTACGTCTGTACTGAGAGATCTTGTTCCTACAAGAGAATACTCCTATTCATGAATGAGACTTAAGAAAGCCGAGACTGATGTCAGTAGACATGGTAGAAAAAGATCACTAACACTGGCTAGATCAGGTGAATATCATCCATTACATTCTATTTTACAGTTAAAGATGCTCTTGTGAATAATTATAATGCCTCACCACTGCTGTAGATTCCAAAGCATGAATGTGCGGTATAAGACTTTGGTACATTTTATCTTCACGCAGAGTTGGTGCTTGCATAAAAGATTTCTTGGCTGATGTATCTTTAGGCTGTGTCATTGAGCTGTCTCTGCCTGAGAATGTTTTTTTTCTTTTTTCTTTTTCAACTGCAGGTTATATACGAGATCTATCACAGCGATATCTTGTTATCTATCATCACGTATAAGCAATTTAGATCTAAATTCTTCGGCTCTAAAACTAGAATTCTGTAAGATACATTCCCCGTTTCCCACGTTAGCGAGGTAAAGCCAGGAATAGATGAAGAGCAGCTTCATTTTTTCACATCCATTCTCCCTGTCCACATCCAAGCCCCACAGACCCTTTCATGGTTATCCCTGACCACTTCTTATACCCTGGTTCAGCCCACGGACAGCACACCGCCTCATGTATACGACATCACTCCAATTTTCTCTATCCCATGCATGCTTCTCACCCTCCTGCATGTTCATTCCATTCTTCCATTACCTTCTTGGCCTCCCCTTCCCTTTTGACGCATTATATCCCCATCATGAATCTCTCTTCGCTCATCCTGTCCATCTATCCAAACCATTGCTGCATACCTTGTTCAGTTCTCTGTTCAGTCTGTTTACTGCTACACTTCTTACTCTCTTTCCTCTCACGACCAGCCCTTATTATATTTTCCGAATGTACTTCATATCCAACACATCCACCGACTTCTTTCTTTTAAATCTAGGGCCCAGGGTTCGTACCCATAGAGCACCGTCCGTACTACCACACCATCAGAACATGCTCATCTTTGTGCTTACAGATAGTGCTCTCGCCTTTCACACTCTCTGTTGCATAGGGAACCTTTGTTTCTTCAGCTTCCCTGTGGGTCCCTTTAATTCCCATGTCCCATGTGCTACTATGTCCACTTCCAGATATCCAAAACACATAACTTCCTTCTGGTTCCCCCCATTCAGACACACTCAAACTAACATGTCTTACACCCTCCTAAAACCATATAACCTTGCTATTATTCATGTCAACTCTCACCTTCCTCCTCTCACATGCTCTTCCATACTCAGACACCAGCTTGTTCAGTCCTCGCACTAGAGTCTGCCACCGGAGCCGCGTCATCTTCAAACAACTAACGCACCTCCCAGGTCCCCTCCCACATGCGTACTCTAGACTCCTCACCCCCTTCTGTAATGCTTATATTTACCTCCATCATCACGCAGAACCATTTCATTTGGGACACCTAACCGTCTTTCCTTCCTAGTCGCACACATGCCTTACTCTCTCACTAAAGATTCCTCAGTACATGTGGTAGCTTTCTTCCTGCCCTGTTTATTAGTAGCGCCCTCCAAGAGGCCTCGCTGTCATATGCTTCCTCCAGATTCGTGAATGCCACATACAAGTTCCTCATCTTCTCCACACATCCTCCGCCATTGCAAATGCACATTGTGTCACCCCAAGCTGTTTAATTTTGCATAGCACAGAATACTTTGTTCACAGACTTTTCAGAGGTTCTTAGCCATTATGTGGGGCTTACACTGGAACTTCCTTTTAGAACTGTAATATTCCCTTAGTCATACTTTCGTGTGTGCCTGAAGCCTCCCCAGTTTATGCCTGAAATACCTGGTAAATCCTTTCCTTTGGGTAGAAGCAGTGCTTTGGTTTCAAAGTCATACGAGGCTAAACCATAACCTATCGAAGGGCCTACATAATCACCACATCACCCTCTTCATTGATTCATGTGGGTTTCTCGTACTCTCCACGTAGCCCACTTTATTGATTCGTGCAGGTTTTCCCGAGACTGGTTTTCCTTCATCCAGGCAAAGCCTACTTTGAGGTAGATGATATTTGCCGAGGATTACTGAGGGACTTATCTAAAGGGGACCTTCCTTCCGCGCGTTATCCTTTGGTGAAACGCTTTGTGCCAGGCATTGCGAGACGAGAGTCGCCAGAATAGGTTGCGGTGGTGGGTTGGGGGATAATGGTAGAGAGGGGAAAAAGGTGTGTGGGTGGAAGATTTTTCCGAGAAAATAGTAAATGTCACTTGGAGCAGTCTGTCACTTTTCCTCACTTTTATTGAGGCTTACATCCAGGCTAGACCGCTGTGGGCTTAGCTGGCTCGCCCGGATTTGTTGCTGAAACAATCCAGAGAGAAAGTGTTGTTTCAAAGCAGATTTTCTATTAACCCGGAGAGCTGTGCACTGGGCAACGGATCTTGGCGATATTGAGTTGTCCTAGGATCCGTACATATATCCTAATCATGCCTTATTATCATGTCATGATTATCATGCCTTATTATCATATCATGATTAATGATCTTCCAGTGATCACCTAGTAGGCAGATTGATGTATACAGATTTAAAACTTTCCTCTTACTTTCGTCATAAGGCTTTTTTTGTAACATCGATACCCCTACAGACTGCTTAGCTGTCCCTTCCAAAAACCATTCTGACTATAATGTCAATAGGTAGTGGCTGCTAACATAATGTTTGCATATGATGCTTTATGACCTCAGATACTAATCATATCTCGCAAACTGGAAAGTTTTCAACCACTTCTTCAACAACAACAGTTACACTCTCTACCAAGATTCATAGGTTGTGTATAATCAGTCATTTTGTACTTATTTACCTCAAATCTCTGAACGTGTTAAGAATGTGTCTTGAAACATGGGTATTATGAGTACTTTGATCAGCCTCTCTCAACCCCTAACTGCCCCTGATTTCACCATGTCCATCCTCACATGGAATACCGTTTTAGATATAGCGTAGAACATACAAATACTCATTTCTCTCTTCTGGACATACTTATCGTGTTTGTATGTTTGACTTACTTCTCACGTCCCATTCCTTCGTCTCTGCCACATATCCTATGTTTGTCTGCTTCTGCCACTCGGTATTTTCGATGTCAAAACTCCGATGAATTCCCTTGCATGATTGTTTGCTCCCTTTCTAACATGTTTATTCATGCTTTCGCCAACAAAACTCATTTCCTGCTTGTTTTGTGGGACAGGAATTAGATAAATTACTGTGTATCGATACCGTAATTTGCATCTCCCTTTGTAGCTGGATAGGCTGAATTACTCATAATTTCTCATAACAAGAATTACCTTCAAGACTAATGAGACGTAAATGTTATGTGTACAGACCCTCAGTGTATTCTAGCATATAATAATGCAAGGAAGAAAAAGTCTCCTTATGATGATTTCCTGTTTCATTTCGGCTAATATTTCGGCCATACAAAAGACTCTATCCTCGACCAAAGGAGTAAAATGTCCCGGATGCTTTAAATAATAATTTCTCCCCTGCGGATGGTGTGTGAATTTCACTCTATATAAATGATTAAGGAAACCAGTAACAACGACCCTGGATTTGCATTTAGTGCAGGTAGATTGATACGTCGTGTGTCTCAAGTCTTTAGTGTGTCTGATTATCAACCTATTCTTCCTTTTACGGGTTGAGCCTCAGGGTCTATAAAGCTCTTTGATTCCATCCTTCTCTTTTCTTATCTTTTTCTTCCTCACCGCACCCCCGAGAGCCTTCGGCTGACGCCTCCCATATTACTCGCCTTCTAGGACCTCTCTCTCTCTCTCTCTCTCTCTCTCTCTCTCTCTCTCTCTCTCTCTCTCTCTCTCTCTCTCTCTCTGATCAGTTATCATCAAGAGATATTTCTAATGCTTTATTACGAGCCACATGCCTCTGGTAGGGTGAAGAAAGTGCTGCCCAAAACGTTGCACAGCCCCTGCACTGCCGTTGAACACAGATAACATTTTGGACTTTGACATGGTATATTAGGCTGCTCATTTATAATAATACTGAAAAACAGATTGCTAATGCATTTATGGTTTAATTCGGGATAAAATAGCAGTTAATTTTCGGCATAATGGACAGAACGCCACAATTTATTTCCACGAGTCGTTTTTTTACAGGATGAGGGAGAGTGGCATTTATATATGCTCTTTGTTCCTCTCGGTCCTGTTTTGTAGTAATAGATCAGAAGGTCTGTAATTTGCTCCAGAGAGGGTAGTTCACAGCGACTCGGCTGGCAGCACCACCAGACCATCATTAACGTTGTCGAGACGTTACCAGATTTTCATCTTCACCACACCATCCCCCAACCATTCCCCTGGTCACTAGCACCACAGGGCCACTATCACCGTTGGCTCACCACCACCATCAGTGGGCCAATGCTGTCACAGACACCACCTCCATCAATCTGTTACCACCACTGATCCTTCACCATCTGGTCATCACCTGGGTACCACCATCTGAACACGACAGCCATTACCATCTGGTTGTCACCTACGAGACTAACACCATAATCTCCTCAACCTGGCCTCCAGTAATACATGATATGACCAGATCTCACCACCACCTGGTCACCTCTCTCTATCACCACGCCAACGCCACCTGGTCACCATTGTCTAGCATCAAGTCTGGCCGCTTTTACTGCAGTCTAACCAACCATCATGATACAACCATCGTAACCACAGCAGACTTGTCCGCCACAGCAAGAGAACAATCGTTAATTGACCGCCACTCAAACACATGGGTCATTACAGGTACCATTATTACATGGCCACCTTCAGACCGAGCCAACAAGCCGCTTCAATTACTGTAGCAGCTACAGTTGCTGCCTAACGATCACCTGGCCACAACCGGCAACAACACCTGACCACCACAAGCACCGACACAGAGCTACATGAGTTGTTGATGGCGTCGGTTGTAGAGCGGTGGAGGAGACGCGGGTTCTCTGAAGCACTGGGGCCCTGGGCCTTGGGGAGTAATTGCTTCATTTTAGCTGCTGGTGTATCATCATATCCTTAATTACCTGTCAGAATTCACATTTATCTTTTTATTTTTTCTGTAAGAGTTCACATTTACTTTTAGCAGTACATTGACCAACGTGAGAATCCAAGCCTCGACATCTTGAGTCGCCGTCCCTCCAACTAACCCTTAGGCCTTAATCAAGGACTTCAAGGATATGGTATGACACACACACACACACACACACACACACACACACACACACACACCGGTTATTACGAGATGTATTTCCGAGGAGGTCGAGGGAGGAGCCGTACCTTACCGTAATGAGGTGCGTTGTCTGTAGCGGTAACCAACGGGAGATTTACGGCCAGAGGCAAATAATTACCCTAAGATGGACTGTGCCTTGTGCGAGGCAGCGTGTAGTAGGAACTTGTTGGTGGTCTTCAGTTTGTGTGGGCTGCACCTCGGACTGCCTGTGACGACGAGTGTTGTCACTTGAAAAAAAAATAAAAAAAGTAACGGTGTTTGGGGATGGTAGTGCCATGAATAACGCTTCGTAATGTTCAGGGTTTTGATAGACAAGGAAATTGTTGTCTAGTATAAGAATGCAGGTGCATGTATATAGTTTGACGTCTGATGTGTTTGCGATCATAAAATTCATGCTTCCAGTGTGTGTGTGTGTGTGTGTGTGTGTGTGTGTGTGTGTGTGTGTGGGTGTGTGTGTCGACGCTGTGCGATCCTGGTGACCGTGCAGGGCAAAATGGTAATGTTGACTTCGTCAGACTCGTTTCTACAGTGGCAAGAAGCTATACTGATTTCTGGCAGTGGAAAAAAGAAAGACCACTGATGATTCTTGATCCAGGCAGCTCGCTGTATGAGTTGCTTTTAATTGGAGCGAACAATACGTTATATCACTCATTATTTCTAATCCAGCCACTAGAATGACGTACATTCAGTTTCTGTAAAAGATTAACAATGGAACAGCAAAATTAACTATGTTGATTATCGAATAGTGTGTTGGTATGCCGGCAAACGTCATTATTACTGCTGATGAAGGTAAATTTATATATATATATATATATATATATATATATATATATATATATATATATATATATATATATATATTCTACCGCTAATGAGGAAAGGTTCGATTTATGAACACACACTATATCTTTATTTTCATTTCTCATCTCTTACAAAAACTTTTGGACTTGAAGTAATGAATAGAAGGTTTATACACTGAGTGGTCGTCTTTCCTCTCTGGTAAATAACTGTGTCTAATTGACTGTCTCTCAAGTGTTCAGGTACTTGTTCGTGAATGACTGGTTGACTGTGTTCAAGAATGCTGTGACCTGAGTGTTTGCATGACTGCCAAGTCCTCACACTGACTCCTTGCGAGTGTCCATACACTGCGATTAAGTAGCAAGCTAAAATGGTTAACTTTTTCAATATCAGAATCTCTATGCAAATGCCAGCTTAGATGATACTGAGCGTGGAACTGACTGCGCTGTTCGTCGTTGCCAGGATTATTATATATGACCTTTCTACACACACACACTGATTGTTGTGAGTGTCGGGACATCGAATGTCAGCAGCTGTTCTGTAGACGTAAGCCAACAGTCTTAAAGTGTTTGGGGTTCAGGGAAACGTACTCATGGACGTGAATCCAGCAAAGTATGTTGGATTCATAATAATACTCATGTCTTCAGGAACACGGACACCAGTGGCTGTTTGAAAGCCGTGTGTATAGAATAGAAATGTTTTTGCCTTTTGGATTTATCGCAACTATTTGGGCCTGAAGAAAACGGTCATAAGAATTGCCTGAATGATGTTCATCATCTCGTCGTGTTCGTAAACGTTGCTTTATTCGCTTATTGTTCTTGATACGAAAAATGACGAAGTAAACGGCTATTGTATTTTGCAATATCTTTCTCAGGTCTTGAGAGCTGGGTCGTATATCGATGACAGGGAATAAGTCAGTGCTACATTCGAAGGTCTTTTGAGTCGAGGAAAGATCAGTTTTCTTCTCTAAGGAACCAAGTCCTCTGATTATACCAGCCTTGCTACCGGGTGTTCATCCTCATCCAAATCATCACCAGCAAATTTTAATGTGATTTTCTTGAGGTAGTTCCAATTGCTTACCGCCATCTGGGTAGGGTTTTAACAGCGTTCAGTCGCACAGAGAACAAAAATGATTGTTAGAAAACGGGCAACCGGTTAGAGAGATGTAAATTGTGAGTTATGAATGGCCCCTCATTACAGCGGCATCACAAAAGACTCTGAAGCTACTCTCATTAACAGTACCTCAGGAGCGTATGAACATGATTTGCCCTGGGCCAGTTGCCTGTACTGCAGCGTGTAAGAAACGTGAACACTGAGAACCTTAACAATCTTTTTTTTATCATCTTAGTAGTGCGCACGAGCACACACACACACACACACACACACACACACACACACACACACACAGCAGAATATGGATAGCTTATCTTAGTGGAGGGCAACAAAAGACACTTGTCAGAGGGACCTTCAGCAATTGGGTGGAGACCATCAGTGGAGTGCCCCAGGATTCTGTTTGGGGACCGCTACTCTTCTTGATCTGTGTGACTGGCTTACCTGAAGGACTGGACTCATACCCGAATATGTTTGCAGGTGATGCAAAAGTCATGGGGGAAGTGAAAAAGTGAGGAAAATTGCATCAGCTCAAAAGGGGACCTAAACAAACTCCGTAGTTGGTCGAATACAAGACTGATGAAATTCAGCCTAAGCAAATGTATAGCAATGAGGTTGATACAAGGCCCCAATTATTATCTATCAGGAAATATGTTTCAGGATTCTCTGTACTAGGACTTGGGAGTTGGCAACGTCCCTAACGTATCACCAGGAGACTAGTAAAGGAGACAGACTGTCTTCTGGCAAATATCTCAATAGTTTTCAAGTATATGGGTGAAGAAATATTTAGTAAGCTGTTCATAACATGCATAAGGCCAAAGCTAGAATATGCCTCTCAGGTTTGGCCACCGCACCTAAAGAAGCGCAGAGAGCTAATATAGGAGCAGAGGAGGGCATCAAAGATACCACCTGAATTATAGAGACTTAAGTTTCAGGGAAAATATAAAGACTTTAAACTTGCCGACCTTGGAAGAGAGGAGTGAGATGGGGTGACCGCATCACGGCCTTTAAGTCTTTAAAACCAATCAATGATGTGGACAGAGATGTAGGAATAAAGCTACTAGAGGACATAACATGAAGTTACGCAAGACACTTAGGGTAAGATGACTGAGGACATGGTTAATGCTGACAACACACACGAATTCAGAAATTGTATGATAGTAGAGAATGTTCAAGAGGCTGGTCGCCACGAGTGTAAAAAGTATTCCTTGCCTTACAGCACAGACAGGTAACACATTGGTGATTACACTTATCAAGGATGCTAGGAAGATGAATATATGAACAGAAGTCCCATGATGATCACTTTCAATCTGAAGAAAGTCCAGAGGACGTGGGGATGGGATGTTTGACAAGCCCGGAATATCCGAAATCAAGAGAAGCTTCGATGGAATTTGTGAGAGAAAGAAAAAAAATGGATAAAACGAAATGAAAATGGAAGAATTCGGAAGAATTAAAGTTTCATGAGATGGCAAGATAATCGAGAGGAACAGAAAGGTTGTAGACTGTCAACCCCGTCAGTAAGCGGATGGGAAAATGAACAGAAGGACCTGACTCGAGACGATATACACAAATACGTATATTTTAATGAGTGAACAATGTCACAAATATGAAATTAGGTCAGACAGCATAAGCATAGGTAGAACTTGGTAAGGAAACTGACGCATGCGTATGGATACACTGTGACTAGGAAGGAAAGAGAGAGAGAGAGAGAGAGAGAGAGAGAGAGAGAGAGAGAGAGAGAGAGAGAGAGAGAGGATTAGCTCTTCTGGCTACCGAAACTCGTGTAATCCTAGTTAATGACACACAACGGCCCATACTATCTAAACACATTAAGTGAAATTGTGTTTGACAAAGTTTTGGGTGATTGCCATATTATCATATTATCTATCATGAGGTTGAGAAGAACCTGTATTGGTCTGTAATGAGAATACCAAAAATAAGGTTGAGATGGTGAAGGGAGCTTCAACACGAAGCAGGATGTGAAATAAACAATCACCCAGGTAAGGGACTTGAATTGCAGGATAATGTAGTAAGAAAGCCAAGTTACTCGCCGAGGCAAGACAGGTTTCTAAAAACACGTCCAAGGAAACTCACTGTAACAACATCATACTGAACATATTGTCAATAGATGTAATAATGCACCATCGATTACTGAACCTGGGTGTCACATATGTAATTGGAAATCGGAAATCAATAACTTCAAAGTTGTAGCTCCGCTTGGGAAAACATCTTGTTGATGGAGATGAAATATATATCAAGTGTGGATATAACACGAGTAGAAGATTGCAACCCCATGAAGAGAAGATGGAAGCATAGGAACAATAATGAATACCTTCTTAGATGTAGATTAGAAGTTGCGGTTTAATCTACAAGAGGGTTAGAAGTATGACCACTCGCCAGACATTGTGGATCCGGTTTTACTTGCAATCCTTCGCGCCGTGGGTACACAGTCTCTCCCCCAGTTGGTTCACCTGATCACACTCTCATAAATGTATCTAGTTGAATGGCACCTCCCCCTCCAGCAGCCCCTTCTGAACGTAAATATTAACACATCAACAAAACTGACTGGAATAACATGCGAAAATTCTTCCCTGACTTTCCTCAGGTAAATCACTGTCTCTTATGGGGTAATGCTTCTGCCTCGTACAAATGCTTAGCAGAGGTTTTTGTTGCGGGAATGGAAGCATTTACGCCCTCTACCTCCAAGACGATCTCTTTTGCCAATCCATGGTTCAACCAGTCCTGTTCTAAGGACATTCAGGCAAAGGGTCCGTCATATTAGGCTTGGAAAAACTCTCCTTCCTCTGGCTCCCATTCAAGCATTTATTACTGGCCGTAATCATTGCAAGTACGTTCTCCGTGAGGTAAAGCGTTCCTTTATTCATAGGAAGTGCGATAACCTCTCCTTTTCATCCATTGAAAGGTCTTTCTGGTGTTTCACTTAGGTATCGTTCACAACTTCTTTCGCTCTGTTCCTGAACTTTTCCATTCTGGCGTTACTGCAGCTGTCTCTCTTGTAGACAAAGCAGCTCTGGTTTTCGTTTCTTCTCTAACTCCACCTGGATGACTCTAACATTCTTTCTCCCCTGATGCTTCAGTTATCAATCCTATGCCCCTCCTCGTAAATCTCTTTTCAAAGAGCCCGAAAAACGCTTCAATCCTGATGGCATCCATCCCTGTGTACTGAAAGAGTGTGCCTCTGACCTTGCATATAGCTCTCTCTTCTGTTCCATTTCTGATTAAAAGCCAGAAAACTTTTCCTTCTTTTTGGAAGCTTGCGTTGGTACATCCAGTCCACAGAAGGGATGGGATGTACCCGGGCTGTCGTCCTGCTGCTTTGACATCTACTATTTTCAAAGTCTTGGAATTCCTCCTCAACACCCATAACCCTAGACGAATTGAATCGCAGTCTTATCTCTGATCACCAGTATGGCTTTCGTAAGGCGAGATCCATGAGTCATCATTCCTGAAAGATTCTGGTATATCCAAAGCATTTGACATGGTGTGGCATTGGAGTCTCATCTCTGATATTCCTTCTTTTTGCTTTCCTCCCTGACTTAGCTCCTGCTCTGGCCGATCTGTCTCCATGGTTGTTGATAGATCAGCCTCTCCCTCTTTCTCCATCAACATCGATGGCCCACAAGGTTCTGTCCTGTCTCCTACACCCTTCTCCATTTCATCAATAATTTCCTTTCTTCAACAAATTACCAAATGCACTCGTACGCTGATGACTCAACACTGCTTTCCTCCTCTTTCTTCAATTCTGTTCATTCGTCTATCGCTCAGGCTGCTTAGATTGATCATTTGTAGTCCACAGGCAGAACAACGGTCAGGTAACTTAGATACGAGAAGACAAAAAATGAAATCGTTAAAGGAATTAAGGATGAACTTGTTAAGTTTGAAGAAAAGACTGTTGAGTTTATTAGGGGATCATCCGAAACTGTTTCATAGTCTGTCATGAGCAGGTGATCACTCCTTAAGAATGCATTAACTGAAATGGGAAATTCATGTGGCAATGATATTAACACATGAATGAGGAACTGTGGAGAACTGTGCTCATCGTTTCACTGTTCATTTACAAACGTGGAATCAGTACTTTGGCACGGCCAGACTGGTATAGAATAGAGAACTCAAAATAAAAGTCATGGTGGCCATGTGAAGGAGACAGAATCACCAAAGTTGAACAGACGAGATAGAATATCAGGAACTGAATAAAAGAAAATGGAAGAAACCCAAGAGGTGCTTTGGAGAAATTGTTTAACAGCTCCTTTTAAAAGGTTCTCTCTGCCTTCCAGTTGAAAGTAATAACACAGGAGGTGAAGATTTCCAGGAGCCTTCCTAATCACCTTGTGTGACAGACATTTGATGCAGGAGTAATGATCATTATATTTACTCTCATGGCGTGGGAAGTTCCTTGACAAGACCGCTGTACTCCCTGTGATATAGCCTCACAAAAGTTGATCTTTCAGTCGCGGTGTATCTTCGAGCAAGCGAAGTCCGGTAACACCTATATATATATATATATATATATATATATATATATATATATATATATATATATATATATATATATATATATATATATGAATGTAAATGCGTGTACTTATGGCGTCAAAAGAGATGTAACATTAACTAAAGTCAGAAGAGCCAATGGCTAGCGTTGCTTTCAGGAGAGAGAGAGAGAGAGAGAGAGAGAGAGAGAGAGAGAGAGACGCCGTTTGTACACTGGAATTGATTGATGGTGACAGCTGGCGTCATGGCCCACTTGCTACCGGGGCACTTGGGCAACACCACAACGCTGGAGATACATAACTTACACGTACGATTTATATTTTTCATTCCTGTAAATGATACACTGTCCCACCAGCTTACTGCCTGTCTTTATTTACAGTGAAAAAGTTTCGCGCATAATCTGGCGAGTTGGAGAATGTCGTTGTGTGGTAAAATTTGGCGTGTTTTATAAGACCATGTACAGGTCTCTGCATACGTTGCTATGAAAGGAACCGAGTATGTCTTTTAGAAGGAGTTTCCCCACAGATGCACTTACCCATTTATCAGAATTCGTGTGAGTAATATATACGTGTTCATCGGTAAATATAAGACGGAGACTAAATTTTCGTATGTGTTATGCCTGATATTCGAGTTCATTGGTGACCGAGAAACGGTGACAAAATTTTCGTGTGTGTTATGTCGAATTTCGGGTTCATTAGAAAATATGTAAGAATTCCTAAATCTTCGTATGTGTTATGTCTTGATTTTCGAGTTCATTGGTAAATGTGAAATTGACTAAATCACGGCAAGTGTTCCTGTTGATCATCGAGTTCATTGGTGAATACGAAACAACATAAACGTAACGTGACATGGCTGTGTACACACATTGTTCATCTGCTTGCTGAAATGTCCAGTTTACTCACTGTATATATTCGTATTTATATGCACTTCATTATGGAGCAGCATAGAACGTATCACGTGAATCTCATGGCTCACCATCAGTTTCAGTAATCGCGTACTGCCTTTCAAGTTGAGTGGTAATGATATTCTAACGTAATATGTTCACGGTGTTATATTATATCTGAAAAAAAAAGAAAATATTCATGTGGTGGTTGTACTCGTTGGAAATCATTTGTTAAAGGGACTTACACCTGTGTGCTACAGTTTTTGCAAATACTGATGTATATATTTGCATGTTCATGAGAGACATATTCAATATATAACTTTATAAACCTTGATGTATAAATTAACTTTTGATACTTAAGCATATATATATATATATATATATATATATATATATATATATATATATATATATATATATATATATATATGATATACCTACAGATATCTCCAGAATTCTTCTCATTTAATTGAACACTCTCTCCCTTAAGAAACCATAATGTGTACATAACCTCAGACGTGATTTTTTTTTTGTTATCTGAGAAGGCATAGGCAGCTGAGGCCCTAATCCAGGCCCGAACCAGGTACCCATTTTATCGACCCACCCCTACGGGTGGATGAACAGCTGGGTTGACTGTGGACTGACTGCCAGAACCAGGATTCCAACTTATGCCCTCGACCTTGAGCAGGCCCGTGAATGCGCCATGGTCAGGAACGGTAACCGCTACACCACTGGTGTCCATATATTACAACCTTCTTCAACCTTCTGCTGATAACACAAACTTGGCCGGAAACAACACATTAGTGTCTCGACAAAAAAATGCCCATTTTACATTCCAATTGGCCACTAGGACAGTGTGTGTGTTGGGTTTAACGACCAGCGACCTATGAGGAAGGTCGTTAGGACTGCAGCCCTTGTTGTTGTATTGATTGTACAAAGTCCCTGTGTGAGGTCCTGTAGCTAATGGTCGTGTAACTTTAACTCTATTTGAATGGCCATTGACTGACTGTACCCTATGTGGTCAGGAATGACTGTCCTTGAGTGTTCACTGACTGTACTTTGGATGTCCATGACTGTACGAACCTGAGAGAATATGACTAACAGTTCTTGAGTGTTCACTTACGTACTTGTGTGTTTACTGATTGTACCTGAGGTGAAACTGAGTGTTTGTGAGTGGTCACTAACTGCACTTGAGGACTTATGGCTGTTCTGGGATGTTCACTGACTGTACCTAATAGATTATGACTGTTACTGAGTGTTCATTGATTGAACCTGAGTAGTCTTGAGTGACTGTACTCGAGTTATCATTGATTGGATGTACTTGATTGGTCATAGCTGTGCATAAGTGTTTACTAACTGTACCTGAATGACTGGGTTTACTGACTGGTGGTACTTGAGTGATCGTGACTAACTGTATTCAGCTATTCACTTACTGGATGATACTGACATGAGTGACTGTACTCTAGGGTTCACTGACTGGCTGTAGCCGAGTGGTCATTACTTGAGTGTTCACTAACTTTACTGACTGATAATGACTTACTGTACTTAGGTGTTCACTGACTGGCTGTACCGGAGTGACCACGACAGACTGTTACTCGAGTTGTCGCTGACTGACTGTACGTAAGTGTTCATGTGACTGAGAGTGTTTTGCCATCCGGAAATACAAGCCATTATCAGCAGTGCCATCCATAATTACAAGCCATTATCAGCAGTGCCATCCGGAATTACAAGCCATTATCAGCTGTGCCATCCGGAATTACAAGCCATTATCAGCTGTGCCATCCGGAATTACAAGCCATTATCAGCAGTGCCAATCCGGAATTACAAGCCCTTAATCAGCAGTGCCATCCGGAATTACAAGCCATTATCAGCTGTGCCATCCGGAATTACAAGCATTATCAGCAGTGCCATCGGAATTACAAGCCTTATCAGCAGTGCCAATCCGGAATTACAAGCCCTTATCAGCAGTTGCCATCCGGAATTACAAGCCATTATCAGCTGTGCCATCCGGAATTACAAGCCATTATCAGCAGTGCCACCCGGAATTACAAGCCATTATCAGCAGTGCCAATCCGGAATTACAAGCATTATCAGCAGTGCCATCGGAATTACAAGCCTTATCAGCAGTGCCATCCGTAACTACAAGCCCTTATCAGTAGTGCCATCCGGAATTACAAGCATTATCAGCAGTGCCATCCGGAATTACAAGCCATTATCAGCTGTGCCATCCGGAATTACAAGCATTATCAGCAGTGCCAATCCGGAATTACAAGCATTATCAGCAGTGCCAATCCGGAATTACAAGCCCTTAATCAGCAGTGCCATCCGGAATTACAAGCCATTATCAGCAGTGCCATCGGAATTACAAGCCATTATCAGCTGTGCCATCCGGAATTACAAGCATTATCAGCAGTGCCATCCGAATTACAAGCCATTATCAGCAGTGCCAATCCGGAATTACAAGCATTATCAGCAGTGCCAATCCGGAATTACAAGCCATTATCAGCTGTGCCATCCGGAATTACAAGCATTATCAGCAGTGCCATCCGGAATACAAGCCATTATCAGCTGTGCCATCCGGAATTACAAGCATTATCAGCAGTGCCATCCGGAATTACAAGCATTATCAGCAGTGCCATCGGAATTACAAGCCTTATCAGCAGTGCCACCCGGAATTACATGCCAATATCAGCAGTGCCATCCGTAACTACAAGCCCTTATCAGCAGTTGCCATCCGGAATTACAAGCCTTATCAGCAGTGCCACCCGGAATTACATGCCAATATCAGCAGTGCCATCCGGAATACAAGCCATTATCAGCTGTGCCATCCGGAATTACAAGCCCTTAATCAGCAGTGCCATCCGGAATTACAAGCCATTATCAGCTGTGCCATCCGGAATTACAAGCCCTTATCAGTAGTGCCATCCGGAATTACAAGCCATTATCAGCAGTGCCATCCGGAATACAAGCCATTATCAGCAGTGCCATCCGGAATTACAAGCATTATCAGCAGTGCCAATCCGGAATTACAAGCATTATCAGCAGTGCCATCCGTAACTACAAGCCCTTATCAGCAGTTGCCATCCGGAATTACAAGCATTATCAGCAGTGCCATCCATAATTACAAGCCATTATCAGCAGTGCCATCCATAATTACAAGCCATTATCAGCAGTGCCATCCATAATTACAAGCCATTATCAGCAGTGCCATCCGTAACTACAAGCCCTTATCAGCAGTGCCATCCGTAACTACAAGCCCTTATCAGCATGCCATCCGGAATTACAAGCCTTATCAGCAGTGCCATCCGGAATTACAAGCCATTATCAGCTGTGCCATCCGGAATTACAAGCCTTATCAGCAGTGCCACCCGGAATTACAAGCCCTTAATCAGCAGTGCCATCGGAATTACAAGCCATTATCAGCTGTGCCATCCGGAATTACAAGCCATTATCAGCTGTGCCATCCGGAATTACAAGCCCTTAATCAGCAGTGCCATCCGGAATTACAAGCCCTTATCAGCAGTTGCCATCCGGAATTACAAGCCCTTATCAGCAGTGCCATCCGGAATTACAAGCCCTTATCAGCAGTTGCCATCCGGAATTACAAGCCTTATCAGCAGTGCCACCCGGAATTACAAGCCTTATCAGCAGTGCCATCGGAATTACAAGCCTTATCAGCAGTGCCATCCGGAATTGCAAGCCATTATCAGCAGTGCCAATCCGGAATTACAAGCATTATCAGCAGTGCCATCCATAATTACAAGCCATTATCAGCAGTGCCATCCGTAACTACAAGCCCTTATCAGCAGTTGCCATCCGGAATTACAAGCCATTATCAGCAGTGCCATCGGAATTACAAGCCTTATCAGCAGTGCCACCCGGAATTACATGCCAATATCAGCAGTGCCATCGGAATTACAAGCCATTATCAGCTGTGCCATCCGGAATTACAAGCCATTATCAGCAGTGCCATCCGTAACTACAAGCCCTTATCAGCAGTTGCCATCCGGAATTACAAGCCCTTATCAGCAGTGCCATCCGTAATTACAAGCCCTTAATCAGCAGTGCCATCCGTAACTACAAGCCCTTATCAGCAGTGCCATCCGGAATTACAAGCCATTATCAGCAATGCCATCCGGAATTACAAGCCATTATCAGCAGTGCCACCCGGAATTACATTCCCATATCAGCAGTGCCATCCGGAATTACAAGCCATTATCAGCAGTGCCATCCGGAATTACAAGCCCTTATCAGCAGTGCCATCCGGAATTACAAGCCATTATCAGCAGTGCCACCCGGAATTACATGCCAATATCAGCAGTGCCATCCGGAATTACAAGCCATTATCAGCAGTGCCATCCGGAATTGCAAGCCATTATCAGCAGTGCCACCCGGAATTACAAGCCCTTATCAGCAGTGCCATCCGTAACTACAAGCCCTTATCAGCAGTGCCATCCGGAATTACAAGCCCTTATCAGCAGTGCCATCCGGAATTACAAGCCATTATCAGCAGTGCCATCCGGAATTACAAGCCCTTATCAGCAGTGCCATCCGGAATTACAAGCCATTATCAGCAGTGCCATCCGGAATTACAAGCCCTTATCAGCAGTGCCATCCGGAATTACAAGCCATTATCAGCAGTGCCACCCGGAATTACATGCCAATATCAGCAGTGCCATCCGGAATTACAAGCCATTATCAGCAGTGCCATCCGGAATTGCAAGCCATTATCAGCAGTGCCACCCGGAATTACAAGCCCTTATCAGCAGTGCCATCCGTAACTACAAGCCCTTATCAGCAGTGCCATCCGGAATTACAAGCCATTATCAGCAGTGCCATCCGGAATTACAAGCCCTTATCAGCAGTGCCATCCATAATTACAAGCCATTATCAGCAGTGCCATCCATAATTACAAGCCATTATCAGCAGTGCCATCCGGAATTACAAGCCCTTATCAGCAGTGCCATCCGGAATTACAAGCCCTTATCAGCAGTGCCATCCGGAATTACAAGACACCACTTTAAGTAATGTCTCCGGGTTGTATCCTTCGCATCCAACATATTGCTGATCCACCTAGGAGCTGCATTCAGAGGGATGACAGAGAACGATGAAAGGTGTGCATGTGCTGCACACGCTGCACAACTGTGGAACATCTTACAAGCTATTCAGATCATGCCAGGGTTAACGGATCAAGGGCTATTTGTAGGCAACAGTTTGTGGCACTAAATTAGAAAGATCACTAGAAACAGACTCCAACACCTTTACGAGTATCTTAAAGCCAACCCAAGGAACACGTCACCATATGATTTTGTGGATAACTTTGAGGAAAACTCCATGGATGATTTCGTGGATAGACTACATCTAACTTCCACCTTAAAGATATGTAGCGGAAATAAATCATCTGATTTAGCAAAAAAATTGTGCTAAAGAGAGCATCTGGCTGCTTGGGAAAGGCACTGGTGATAGAATAGATATCAGTTTTGGCCACCACTCTCGTGAGCTGTGTGTGTGTGTGTGTGTCATCCTGCCGCCTGGCTTAAACCCGCGACTCCAGTCTGACTGCTGCTTCCCATAATTTCAGCGTGGAGACCAGCCACACGAGGAGTGATGTCTGACTGTTATGTTAGCTCTCTCTCTCTCTCTCTCTCTCTCTCTCTCTCTCTCTCTCTCTCTCTCTCTCTCTCTCTCTCTCTCTTTACAACGGCAGCAGTGTCATGGAACTCTTTCCTTTTTTCATCTTCTTGTCTTCTTATAATCTCTCTTCATTTAAGACCCAAATCTATAAACACTTTAGAAAATATGATTTAACTTTTTCATACCACCTTTTTTACCCCATTTTCCTTTCACCCGATGTAGCCACGATCGGGACGTGTTTTCAGCACGTCATATCGGTCACTATGAAAAGAAATATATACTCGTATATACATGCATGTTCTTATTTATTCTTTTTTCTTAATAGGGGACAAAAGCTGGGCCGAAGAATGCACCATTTGGACCTGTGTCTCTTAAAAAGGTTAACTAGAAAAAGAAAAGCGGCATTATATGGATTCATTTTTTAACCCCACCCTTTGAAAATGAAAAGGTTTAAGGAAGAACCAAAGACGAAAAAAATAGGGGAGAATTCCACATACCGCTGTATGAGGGAATAAAGATGTCTCATAATGGCTGTTCCTCGTGTGTCTGATCTTAACACAGATACAGTCGGATGAAGCAGCCCGCTACGTACCGTAGGCCTCAGTTATAATGGCCGGGACCTTAGAGCTGGTCTGTCATAGAAAAGCCAGACAGACAGACGATTAAACTGTTAGACGGATAGATAGAAGGCAAAGAACTGTCATTTTCCCATTTTCTAACGAGCAGCAAACTTCTTCATTTAAAAACAAATTCGTCTATCGTGTAATACGCTTCAAGTCTTAGAAAACGAAATGAAATACTATAAAACTCAATGGGTTCAACACATTATTGTTAAGAAGTCAAGTTTCTGCGAGTAACGTTATTGGAATACAATACTATTTTTATCTGGCTGAACCTACGTATATGAATTCCTCTGACCTGGTTGCCGTCAAAGCTAATTCATTACTAAATCCCATCTGTTTTTCCACTAATGGTTAATCTGATTCCAGAATGGATGCCATGTTTCCGAGCTCGTGTACTTCCCATTTCAATTCCGCTTGTTTTTTTTCGCAAGATTTATCTTTGTAGCGTAAATACTGTTTAATGAGTTCTTCAGAAATTCCTGAGTGAAGTGCCTAAGCTAGTTTTAGGAGAGCATTTTGAGAGTCAGATTCATTCCGTAATGATAATAATAACGATAGTACAGGTGATAGTGATATCAATGATAATAATAATGATAGTGATGATAATAGCAATAATAATGATAATGATGATAATATCAATGAAAAGAGATGATAATATTGATAATGATAGAGATAATGATATTAGCCTTAATAATGATAATAATAATAATGATGATTATATTGATAATAGTAATAATAATGATAATAATAATAATAATAGTAATGAATAAAGGTATTAGAAAGATAAGATGGACAAACTAACACAGTACGTGGATATTGGTCAAAGGAAGAACGTCGTATCTTAAATACAAATTTGTTAACTTGAGAAAGGAGAATACGAGGAAATTATATACTACTGAATTTACAACATGATTTTCGATTTAAGATGTCTAATGTTAATGATAAGTGGTTGTTACACCAGAGCTTTTCAAGATTTGCTATTGATGCGAAAAAAAGAGATATGTCCTGCATGTTAAGGTAGGTTTGCTTCTTCATATGATGCTGACCTTCACAAGGGAAGATACCTTGAAAATTGAGAAAGTTGAGAGTACTGTGTAAATAACTTCATAATCATGTATCGACCAATTACACTGTCAGGTTGATTGGTTCCTCTACTTTCCTATGAGAGTCAGTTGAACTGTATAATTATTACATTACTTAAGATTTAAAGGTTTAGACATCGAACAGATGAAAGTTTGATACACTCAATTGTTAAAGTCTCGTAAGAGTCGAAGTAGCTTCTGGGTAAGTTGTATCAGGTTCACTGAAGTATCTTCTGGTCTTGTGAATCCTACAGAATGACCGAGTCCTGAATGTAGTATAAAGGGCGACAGACCTGGCGTACCAAACGAGTTATGTGTTGAGTTCGTTTTGGACAATAACATTTAACCTTATAAAGGTGACTTTTCACTCGTTGTGTCACCTCATTCAGGTAGATTGATATGTAACAGGAAGAGACGAGGTGAAGAGGAGATGGAGTGGGTACTCTGAAGGATTATCGAATGTGTTTGATGAAGGCAGATGTAGGGTGTCTGAGTCAGGAGGAAGAGTTGGTGGAGCCTTACATAAGATGAAATGTGCCAAGGTGGCTGAAGTGGATGGCATTGCAGTTGATCTTTTTCATAAAAGGGGTGACTGTTTTATTAGGACTTTCAAAGTGTGTATGGATCATGGTGAGGCACCTGAGTAATTGTGGAATTCTTATATCATGCCATTATAGAAACCATGGGAACAGAGGTGTGTTCACGTTACAGCGGCATGAACTTGTTGAGTGTATTTTTTTCTTTGTATGAAAGATAATGATTGAGAGGATGGTGACATGTACAAAGCATCAGGTTAGGGAGAACAGTGTGGCTTCTGGAGTGGTGGAGGATGTGTGGATCAAATATTTGCTATGAAGAATGAATGTGAGAAATGCTAAGGAAAGCAGAAGGATTTGCATGTGGCATTTGTGAATCTGAAGAAAGCATATGATAGGGTTAATAGAGATGCTTTATCAATGGTGCTGCGAATATATGGTATGGAAGTATGGCTATCAGAAGCAACGAGGAGTCTTCATCGAGCGTGTAAAGACGTGTGCGTGTCGGTAGAGAAGAGAGTAAATGGCTCCAGGTGAAGATGGGTCTGCAGCAGTTGGTGTGTGATTTTATAATAGCTTTTTGATCTGTTTATGGACCGGGTGCTGAGGGAGGTGAATGCAAGAGTCTTGGAAAGAGGAGCAAGTATGCAGGTTTTAGGGGTGGTAAGTTGACTTGTTTGTTGATGACGCAGCGCTAGTTGTAGATTCGAGAGAGAAACTGTAGAAGCTGGTGTCTGAGCCTGGGAGGGTGTATGAAAGGAGAAAGTTTAGAATAAATGTGAACAAAAGCACGGTTATTAGGTTTAGTAGTGGAGTATAAGTCTGAATGAAGAAAACTTGGAGGAAGTGGAGTGTTTTAGATACCTGGGGTGGATATGGTAGCGAATGGAATCATGGAAGCTGAAGTGAGCTAGTGGGTGGTTCGGTGCGGGTGTGGGGGGAGGGGGGGTAAAGAACATGGCCCCATCAAGGAAGGCGTAGAAAGAGAGATCGCGGTCTTTAAGGGCAAAAATGGGTATGTTTGATGGTACAATAGTATCATCGCTGCTATATGGATGCGAGACGTGGACTTGAGGGAAAAAATGTAAAGAATAGGATGAATGTGTTAGAAATGAAATGTTTAAGGACAATATGTTGTGTAAGTAGGGTTGGTCTAGTAAGAAACAATAGGGTAGGAGGGAGGTGTGGAGGTTAGAGGGAAGTATGTATGAGAGAGCTGAAGGTGTGCTGAAATGGTTTGGACAGATGGAGAGAACGAAAGACGAAAGGATTATCAAGAGGGTATACATGTAGAGAGGAAACGAGTGAAAAGAGGGAACCGAGGAGGAGGTGGAAGGATGGAGTGAGAGATACTTTGGAGGTTCGGGACCTGGGCGTGCAGAAGATTGCAAAGGGTGCAAGAGATACAGCGAAATGGTATGCAGAGGATTGCTGTCAATGACCTGAACCAGGTTATAGTGGATGGGAAGCATATGAGACTTCCACCTTGCTTACTCCACTCGAGCTCCATTCCGGCACACAGACAGATCTTTGTTACTCCACCTGAAACTTTAAGTATGTATCCACTTTTTGTGTCTAATCGGTAAAACTTATCATATGAAACTTTGTAATATATATGGAACATCTTATGTAATATCAACCCACTAGAGTCTGACTAAGACCCTTTGTGACCCCCTGTCATTCCTTTAGCACTACCGCTCGCAGGATGAGAATGGGGTGCAAAATAGATTCTGCCGGGGTTACCGGCACAAATCAATTCAGTCAGGAGGAAGGTGCAGGGATGGTGGCCCAGAAGGACCAACCTTCACCAACTTCTACACGTTTCATCTTGAAGCATCATTCCCCATGATCCTTCCTCCTGCCATCCACCTATTTTAAATGATAGTGGTATAAGTCTGTTGACTACGTCAAGCAGTGTGGTTGGGCGAATGGTGATTGAGAAAGTATACTCTGTTCATTCAGATCTTATACCTGGTTTGACACAAAGCTTAGCTGCTACTGGTGGACACAAACAGGTGGAGGGTGTGCGTGGAGTAGGGAGTCACTTTGGTGACCAGACAACAGTGACTGGCCGCCGCGGGAACATCTCCAGCCAGAGGGTAGCGACCCGGCACCAGTCAGGCCGCTGTAGTAGCCTAGCCTACTTTTTATTTCCATCTGTTGATTCACTTATAGCTAGGCAGATCCAGTAACTGCATTAATTATGATACATATAAGATATTACTTGATATTTTATGATTATCAGATGTAATTATTGCTGGTTAAGACTGGAAAATCTGACAATTGTTATAATTATCACTTCTCTGGCTCACCCTCCGCCTGCTAGGTGAACTTTACCAGTTCACGACAACTGTCAAGTCTATCACATCATATTATAATGAAAGGTTTTCATAATATCACATTACAGTAAGACGATGTGAAATAAACAACCAAAAACCTTAAAATAATGTGGAGTAAGAGGCAGTGTTGGCAGACTCTGGCACGCGTCGCTCTAGTTTCCCGCTATTTCTTCATTTTCAAATATTTCCTCAGCCAGAAGTAATGCGAAATAAGAGGTGGAATAACAATTCAGGAACAGTATTTGATTGATCTTGTATCTCCCGAAATATAGTGACCAATGCAAAACGCATCGTGGGGAAGAAATATGAAAATATTAAACTGGTGCCAGATGTAAGCCGTTTGAACTTGTAATGTCGAATTTGCCTATTTTTTTTCTCTGAGTCATGTAAAGTAAAACCAGACAAAAATTATTACAAAAATTACGTAAACTGGCAAATTATTATTTACAGAGTAATGAAAAGTGGCAATTAACCAATATTGACAGTACGAGTCGACACAGTTGGCACCACTGCGTTATGAGACAAAGCACGTAACCTTTGTTGGTTGAAAACATCTACATGACCACATTTACTTCAAACGTCACTTATCATCGTTTTATGAAACTTTATAATCAACTTTAATTTTCTTTGATAACGATAAACTTTTTACCTCTTTAGCCTCGGAAATTATTCCATATTTATAGTGGCTGCTTATATTACAAGTAGTTTACAATTATAAAATGGGTTAGAATAATAAGAGCTGTAGATTCACCACACTCCTGAGTTGCATTAACCAATCAGAACTCTTAATTCAGACGTTTCTAGGCTCCAGCTATCACATCTGAGTGAGGAGGGTATAGTTTCGTGCACAGAACATCTGAATGGGAAGGAGCGATTCAGAAGAGATAGAATGTGGACCAGATGTTTATACTGAAGAAGGTGTGTGAAAGACAACTGTATATGGTATTAATGGATGTTCAGGAAGCATGTGATATGGTCAACAGTGATGTTTTATGGAAGGTGCTAAGAATCAGCAGATGCAACGACGAGTTTTGGCTGAGTGAGTGAGTCGTACTTGAAACTTGGAAGGGAGGAAGGCGAGGTGTTGCCAGTAAGGGTGGTTCTCTGTACCAAGGATATGGGTTGTCGCTGTGGCTACGCAATCTGTGTCTGGACAGGACGGTGAGGCAGATGAATTGTTATTACTGGACAAAAGAGGGAACAGACGAAGGAGCCAGGCGAGGAGTTTTTTTTTTCCACAGTGGATTAGTCAACTGTCTGACTCTCCCTTACTCGGTAAATAGCCAACACACGTGAAAGAGTAAAGATTGAAATTATTATTATCATGATTATTATTATTATTATTATTATTATTATTATCATTATTAGTAGTAGTAGTAGTAGTAGTAGGTATCATATAATAAATCATCATTGATCATCATCATTTTCGGTCGAACTTGTACCTTACTTGGATCAATGGGGGGGGGGGGTTGTTACATAAAAAAATGACATGACACCTTCACAAAACCCTCACATTCACTACATCCTCATTTTCACCACCTTACCTTCATTATATCCTTGTCATTATTTCCCGGTTATATTCAGGGCAAAGGTTATCTAACGGGGATGCGCCGTTGCCAAGTAGACTGTGAAAAGACGTTCGGCTGCCACCAAAGATAAGTTACCATTAGGTTAACTGTTGGGATGTCACTAAATTGTCACATGAACCAGCATTGTTGTGTGACGGGGCAGTAATACTGTGATGGATCTCTGACATCCCGCGAGGACGAATCCTCACTATACACCAGTGGCCTGTGGGCCAGCGTCACCATGTTTTGAAGACAAGAGGTGGTGGCGGTGGTTCATGTCACGATATATCAGTATTCAGGCTCAGTAAAGAAACAGATCGATGTAGAAATAGTCACCGCGTCTTGAGTGAATGGAACAAACTGCGAATTGAGTTTATGAATCCTATCACAGTAGGTTTTAGACGTAGGTGAATACATGACTGATTTAACGGAGCCCCCGCCTCGTATGGGCCAGTAGGCCGTCTGCTGTTTCCTGCATCATTATGTATGGCATGTCATCTCAAAGACCAAGTTGACATGACATGACATGACGCCTGACACTGGAGTCTGTAACACGCCGCGCGCAGTACACACACACACACACACACAGACGGCAGCAGCTCCACCTATGATAAACAGTTGTTACCCCGCCTTATGTTTACGTCCATAGAGATGCCATATATCATTATATATGCATGTAAATCCATCATCCAGATGATGTTATCTTACTCGTACAGTTATTACTATTTTCTAAATAGTTGTGCATAGTTTTAACGATGATTACCATAGTAACCGGTGTGATCCACCTAGACTATCGATGCTACTGGTCACACTGCTTGTTTAACAAGACCCATCTAACCACACTATACAGGACGGGTAGTATGCTCAGTGCTTCCCAGACCTTGGTTGAGGCAAGACTGAGTTCGCGTCCAGTGTTTATGTGTGTGTGTGTGTGTGTGTGATTTGCGATGAGCTGAAGTAAGATTAAAGTGGAAAACATCACAACACTTAACGTCTCCCGTTTCCTGACTCTTCATCTGTACAACGTATTAGCTGAACCCATCCACCATGAACGTGTCAACTTCACCGTGTCGATATCACGGGAAAACTCAGTTGCAAAGCAATTAATTTGAAGAAAAAAATGAAACTGGAAGTATAGCGGGTAATTTCAAATATACTCTCGATTATACAACCACATTTTTTTTTTTATGAAAATCAGGTTATTAGTTTGAGAACGTACTTGATCACTAACTAGAACACAATGTGGTGGTTATCATGTAATGAAAGTATATATTGACCGGTGATCATGACTTGGAACACGCAAACAATAGTGATACTCGATGTAATGATGAGTGAAAATGTGGCGAAATATTGTGATGTACTTAGTAACGATAAATGGCTTCAGGACAGTATAATTTCAGACATTATGTACAAAACGTCAATACAGTAGGAGTACTTTGAAAATTCGTGTCGTGAATGATTTTTCCCCGAGTCCAGTCGCCCCTGACAGATGGCTCGCACGGCTTACGTAACCTGGAGGGATGGCTGAAGGTAAGCAACATATTTACTATCTTATCATGATGCTTGGCAGCTAATCGCTGATGATGGTGTTGTGTCGTGTGGGAATTCTAGCGATCGTGGTTCGACTGCTTGTAAGTTACATGCAGAAACGGTGTTCGAAGTGTTTTGGCTGTTCGTTTGTTACGTCTTCAACCTTGTTTGGCAATCATGTAACAGCTGATTGAATGTTACGCGACAACAAAAAAAAAAAACGAGAGGAAATTGTTTAAGGCCCGTTGGTTCATGCGTCGCATCACCTCTTAACACTTAAGTCGTTCTAGTTACTGTAGTATTGTAAGTCTGAAGTAAGCCTTATCTTCATCATGCTTGTCTGTACTATGCCCTTATCTTCGCTGCGTGTTATCATCGTTACACCCCAATACTAACCTATTCACCTCTCAGGTTGACTTAATGATTACGGGTAAGGTCAATCGTTAGATTCTTCTGTAGAGAATCATAAAGACACACAACATAATAATGATGATGATAATAATATTAATATCGTTATTATTATCATTATTATTATTATCATCATTATCATTATTATTATTATTATTGTTATTATTATCATTATTATTATTTTTATTATCTCGTGGAAGGAAGCTGACGTTCGATATCTAAATATGATTTTGGCTTTTCGTCTCCAAAAACTCTTGTGGAAACTACTAAACAAGATTTAGGTAACAAAGCGAAATTAAACAAAAGACGAGTGGATCCGACATGGAAAGTACATGAGCCAGGAAATGTCACTTTCATTCTGGGATTTGATTATACAGTGATGGAAGAGCAGATGAGATTCACAGATGAATTAGCTTTGATGGTACCAAGTAGAGAAGAAAAAAAAAATCACATGAGTTCACTCTGGCAAAAAGATATCTGTCCTTTTACATCAATGGTAGGTGAAGAAATCTAGTCACTTTAGAAAAAGATATGAATATGTCAAGTATTTTACTTCGTTTTCTTTCATTTCGTTTTCTAAGATTTTTTTCATGATCCCAAGAGCTCGACGTTTTCTTATTCTGCAGCGGTCAAGAAGTCAGCCACGTCCACCGGGCGGGCTGGGGATTAGAGAATACTAATGTCGTGTGGATGTCTTTGCAAGGTGATCGCAAGGCAATTTAGGAGAAAGTGTTCTGTATTCAGTCCTGAAATAGCATGTACATAATGGGATTTGCTGTATGTTTAAATAGTTTGTGTAATGTATTAGAGACGACTGGTGTCCAAAGTGTAAATGAGATAGCGTAACTTGTACATGTCTTGGGAGTGTAGTTTCAGATGGGTTTGTGTTGGGCGAGGTGGTGCTTAAGAATGGGTTTGGATTGTGATTGCTTAGCGTTTGTCGGTGTATTTCGGTGTTATGTCGGTGTTTCTTCAGTGGTTTATTTGTTTGGGATGTGGGATGTGAGTATAAGCTGTTGAAGTGTGAGACAGGTGTAAACTCTGTCCTTAATTAGGGGTTGGTAGTTAGGGAGTGGCTCAGATGAGAAGAGTCTGGGTGCTGTTGCTAAGAACTGTGTGCTGATCATAGTGAGGTGAAGGTATATTGAAAAGTTCTTCGTGTCGTTGTGTAGGTGACGAATGCTTACGGTTGCTAGGCAGCTAGTCAGTGTTTGAGTCTTCTGTCTTTTGTTTGATTTTCAACTTTATTATATACATTTTTGTTTGACAAGGAGGATGACTAAGTCTGTTAGCTGATGACTTGTTTGTGCAAGATACTTAGACAACCTTTTTCTTAGTCATTATCTATCAACAGTAAGTGTTCTGAGGGCGTTTAATTTGTGTGTTGCCTTTGCGTTGATGTTTCTGGAATTACGACTGAATGCCATGTATGTGTGTTGTGTATGACGCCAGAAACGATCGAGTTTAGTTGACTGGGAGCGATTGGCCATTCAAGGTGAAGGGAGGGTTACAGGTTGAATGCATGTCTGTTTGGAGTTAAAAGGGTGAGCGAAGAAATCTCTCTGAAGATGCGTACCTTATATATGTGTGAATCAGTGTTCTAATTGTGTCATTTAGTGTGGCATGATGGTCTCCTTGCATAGGGTCAGAGAGCTGTTATGTGCGTGTAACGTTCTTCGCATATTAGAGGACTTTCATGCTGTGGTCTGTGGCAGGTGATGGAAGGTTATGTAGGAAAAGTGTGAGGAGAAGAACTGCTCCTTAGGGCGCATCAGTGCAGAACTTAAAGATTTAGAGGCAAAACCTTTGTGAGAGAAGCTGGTTTGGCAGCCATCCATGAAGACAATGTCAGCTGTCTAAATGTCGTCTTTTGCCACTTATACTGTGCAGGAGAGATGTTGTGGTTGAATGAAGACTTCCAGGATATGTCGTGTGAGGTTTGTGAGTGGTGTGATGGGTCTGAAGCCATATTGTGTAGGTGAGAGGGGAATGTTTTTCTTGATTTTGTTGTGGAACAGTATTTGAAGGAATTGGTTGTCTTATGTGAAAGCTTAGCATGTTATTAGAGCCTGTTGCACTGGAGTACTTTACGGTTTTAAATATACTTTGTTTGTCAGTGGGAGTGAAGCAGTTGTTTAGGATAGGTTAGATGAAGATCCATCAGAATAGGGATATGGTCTGAGGAGAATTCGTGCAGTGTATCTCATGTGGTCCTTGTGTGCAGTAGCTGATGTCTGGTGAGGCTGACTCGTGAATGTAGTGGATTAGGAAGTGTGGCTGGCTGGGTGCACAGGTTGAGGATGTTGAACGGATGCAGTTGGCTAACGAGTAGTTCACTTCGGCGATCTTGAGTGTGATGCAGGATGGTGAACATTCAGATCTCCACATGGAGAGGTGTTGGTCATGTTGATCAGGTTCTGCAGGTAGGGAGAGGACCTGAGAAGGCAGGTGGAAGGAGGAGTCATGTAGGTCTCGATTATGTTTTAAGTGGCGTGAAGTCGTCGTCTTACGGATTGTATTTCATAGGTATTGTTATCAGTGTCTGTGATCTCTTTTGTGTTCTGAATGGCGTCAGTGACTGGGATGTTGTGTTGTACGGGTGTTACGAATCGTCCTCCAGCTCCTTGCTGTTTGCCATGTCTTGTGCTTTGTAGTTATGTAAAAGAGGGAGGAAGCATTTGGGTAGAAATGTAGAGTTCTGGCTGAGGGTTATGTGCTTGGCATGGTCTTGAAGAAGGTGCACTTCTCTATGATGTCACTCATGTTGAAGTGGATAGATTTCAGTGAATGAACGAGGTTCTGTGGGGTAAATGGATTATCTGATAAAGGGTGATGTGTATTTTGTGCTGTTGCTTGTGAGGTGCGCTTGTTGGGAATGTATATATGATATGATATGAGAGTAAAGAGAATGCTTTGAGTGTTTGCGCTTGAGTAGGTGACGCATGTCCACAGTTCTTTTGAGTCCTTTTACGGAGAGAAGTGATGTGCAGTTGGAGGCAACTGCAGCAGCTGGCGGAGTAATGATGTTTGGTGATGGAAGTTTGACACTGTTGGCAGATGCACTCTGATTGTCTTCTTTTGCTAGTTTCCCTCACCGGCTTCCGCTAGTATCTGGGGAATAATGGCTGAGGCATCATACTCCAGTGGTGAGAAAACCTGTGTGATTGTGCAACGAAGCTTAGATTTAACCTGTGGTTCTGGTGCAGAGACCGTGGACAGCTCCAGGCTACTCTCCGCTCTGGAGAGGGTGTTTGACGGGTCCCCTTGAGACAGGAAAAGTAGCTGCTGGGCTACACGAGGTCTTTGTTAATAACGAAGAATCTAGGGTAAGCGCTTCTCTCCTTCTCGTCATTATCAGGTCCTTGTCTTCGCCAAGCTGGATGAACATACAGTGAAGAAGAAACTGTATCCTTGTATCTCCCGCGTGTCGTGGACGGGGATCTAAAGGGACGGGAGCGGGGAACGGGAGATTCGCCCTTCCTTCTTTTCAATATCTAAAAGTGGAGACAGAAGGAGCCAAGCGAAGAGTGCTCATCCTCCTGGAAGGCTTAGGCTGGGGTGTCTTAATGTAAGTGGATGTAGCCAGGATGAGAAGAGGGGAGAGAGATGGGTATTACGTTTGGGGAGAGGAACCTGAATGTTCTGTTTGTAAGCGAAATCAAGCTAGAGGGGAAGGGGGAAGATTGGTTTGGGAATATCTGAGGGGTAAAGTCTAGGGTTACTGTGAGGGCGAGGGCAAAGCTGGGAGTGACACTGCAGCTGAAAATGGAGTACAAGGAAGCGAGTTCCACACTGATGTGAATTACGAGAGGTGGGTGATTGTCAGCTCTTATGCACCTGGTGGTAGAGAAGAAAGAGGAACTGAGGCTGATGTGTTTGTGAACTCAGATAGAAGAGTAGATGACTAGATGATGTGGCAGTTAAGGGTATAAGCACGAGACATGGGGTTCCTAGTGCAAATGAAAACGGTGAAAAACTTGTCGGGATATGGGATGAAACAGGACTGGTGACTAGCAGCACCTGGTTTTAAAGATGGTGCTTATATGAGTACAATGTATATTTGGATGAATGGGGTCAGTGTGAACGGGCAGTATTGGAATATGTGCTCCCCGATAGGCGTACAAAGGGAAGACTTGTGAATGAGATTTTGTTAAAAGGGGCAGAGGGTGGGATGTCTTATCACTTCTAGATATCTTGTCACTTCTAGTAGAAGCCTTATGAAAATAGGAAGTAACCTTGGTGAGAAGACAATGATGAAAGTAGGTGAGGTTAGTTAAGAGGTTTGTATGCGGAGTTAGGGGAAACGGACTGGGGGAGGAGTGGCACAAGATGAGAGCGTAGGAAACCAGTGGAGGCGTGAGCGAACTATAACTGTAATTAGGGGAACACTGTTGGCATGTGCAGGTGAAGTAGGGATGTAAGCGTTTGAGGAAGAGTAGTGACTGCAGGGATGAGGAAGTTAAGTTGACAGTAAAAGAGAAAAGAAACTGTATAGGCATCACTGAAGTGCTCAGATGGGCGAGTGGTAATAGGTAAGGAAGAAGTAAATGAAGAATGGATTGTGTTATGAACAACTGTTTAATGTGTTAAATGATTTTGTGGAATATTTGAGACGTGAAGGTATACGAAGCGAAAGAGTTATGACGAATGTATTGGTGAAAAAGAGGTGGTAAATGCCTTCTGAAGTATGGCAGAGTGGCTGGAGTGGATAAGACTGGAGTTCAGTTCCTCAAGTAAGGGAGTGACAGTGCTGTTGACTGGCCATTTAAAATTCTTACTATGTGTACGGTTCAAAATGAGGTGCCTGAGGCTTGGCGGAATAACTGTAGTGTGCCAATGAATGCCCAGGTTGTGTACACCTGGTAAGTGTATGGGAGGGTGGTGATTGCGAGGGTAGTGGCATGTACAGAGCATCAGAATCGGGTAGAGCACTGTGGTCTTAGTCGTGCTAGAGGATGTGTGGACCAGATGTTTACCTTCAAGAAATTGGTCAAGACGCACTGAGAGAAATAGAGGAATTTAATTGTTCTATTTATGGGTCAGGAAAAAACGTCTGATGGGGTTGATAGATGCTGTGTGTGGAAGATGTTAAAAGTATGAAGTGAAAAGAGAGCTACTAGAAGCATTTTTTTTTTTTTTCATCGCTAGTAAGGCATGTGTGCGAATAGGAAGAAAAGGGATCGAGTGGCTTGGGATAAAGATGGGTCTGTGTCAGTGGTCTTTGATGTCTCTGTTTGATCTATTCATATACGGGGTGGTGGGTGAGGTGAATGCAAACGCTTTGGAGATAAGGGTGGGTTTGCAGTTTGCTGTGTGTGTGTGTGTGTGTGTGTGTGTGTGTGTGTGTGTGTGTGTGTGTGAAAAGAGGATGCTTAGTGTGAACGTGAATATAAGTAAGATAACAAGGTTTAGCAGGGAGGGTGCTACAAGTTGGTTTCAGTGTGAGTTTGAACGGAGAGAATCTAGAGGAAATGGGACGTTTTAGATATCTGGTCGTATGCACATGTTTGTGAATGGACCCTTAGGAGTTGAAGTTAATCATAAGGTGGGTCGGTGTGCAAAGATCCTGAGTGCATTGAGACGTGTGAGGAAAGAGAGTTCACTCTCTCTAGAGGCCAAGATGGGTGTATGTGATGATACAGTAGTCGTAAAGGTATTGTATGAGTGTGAGTCGTGGGTCCTTATTACAAAAGAGCAGTGGACAAATGTGTTGTAATTAGAATACTTGTGGACAATATGTTATGTGACGAGGTTAGGTCATATGAAGAACGATATTTTTTGAAAGAGGTGTGGCAGTAAGCCGAGTATGAGTGACAGCTTTACCGGATCTCATAAGATGTTCTGGACATAATAAAAGAAAAGAGACTAACATTAGAGGGTATTTGTCGGATCTGGAAGGAAGAAAAGAGAGGGGGAGACCGAAAAAGAGATAGAAGGATGGAGTGAAAAAGGCTGTGAGTTATCTGGTCTTAAACATACAGGAGGATGAGAGGCGTGCATGGGACAGGGCGAATTAGAGCATTGTGGTATACAGTGGGTGACGTGCCATCATTGGGCGTAGCCACGGCAGAGGAAATTGTTTTTGAGAAACCTTTGAAAGGTCTATTGATAAGCCTGTTGATAAGGCTTTGCGGAGGAGAGTGGATGTTAGAAATATAATGTTTGAGGGCAGTTTGTGATGTGAATTAGTTTGATGAAGTAATGAAGAGGTAAGAAAGAAGTTTGGAAATAAAAAGAGTGTGGTAGAGAGAACTGAAGATGGTGAGCTGAAATGGTTTGAACGTATGGAGAGAATGAGTGAGGAAAGGTTGGCAATGAAGATTTATGCGTTGGAAGTAAACAAAATGAAGACGGGAGAGCAAATTGGAGATGGAAGTATGGGATGAAAAAGATTTTGAACTATCTGCGCCTGAACACAAAGGAGGATGAGAAGTGTGCACAGAATAGTGTTAATTGTAACGATGGTATTCAAGGGTCGACCTGCTGCCAATGGATTGAACTAGGGCCTGTGAAGCGTCCGGGATAAACCACGGGAAGGTCTGTGGGGGCCTGGTTGTGGATAGGGAGCTGTCGTGTCCGTGCATTACGCATGACTAAAGAATGGATGTGAGCGGATGTGGCCTTTCTTCGCCTGTTCCTGGCGCTACCTCGCTTAAGATGAAACAGAGTAAGGGTTAGGTCTGCAGGTAATGGTGCTGTAGAAACATTTGTATGTGAATGAAGTTCTAATATGTGACTCATGTACTCATCCTACGTTGAGAATGTTGGTAACGGTGCGAATAAATGGCACTCCTCTTGCCATAAGTCTCAACATGGGAGTCTACTGTGTAAAGGAAGATGGGAGATGTTGCTGCTATTCAACAGATATAGCAAAACGGGGTAATAAGTGATCTATTGTTTTTGTGATTGCGTAGAGTTTTTTCATTGGATGATATTGAGGGAATATGTTGACAGACACTATATAATGTAAGTCAAGTGTTGACAGACACTATATAATGTAAGTCAAGGATCACACGTGGTACAACATGCGACATAATGTAAGTCAAGGATCACACGTGGTACAACGTGCGACATAAAGCAACGGTATGTATGGTAGAGTTTGAGGAACACGTGTAGTGGAGCAGGGAGCACACCCGCGTTGAGGTTCGTCAGATTTTTACATATTATTGAGTCGTCTCCTTGCATCTGATGACGCAGAGTATTTCATTGTTTTTTCTAACTGTTGTTGGATGACGTACTGTAGAAAAGAAATCATTCCGTGACGTCACTTGTGCAGACGTATGCAGTAAGCACCATGAGTGAAGACGGTAAACACAACTACCTAAACCTTATGGAGAGCAGGACGCGATAATTCGTTGTAGGATTGAAGGTCTGGAGTCGTACAGTACAGGTCGTTATACGAAGTGACTTAAGGTAACACGGTGATGTTAGCAGTGAGTTGCTCTCGTCTGTCGTATTTTCATTAGTATCCAACTTCTAACTTTTTCTCTTTTCTTTCTTTTTTTTTTTAGCATGATGGCAGGTCAGCAGTGATCTGTGTGCACCGGAAAACTTAAATCCCGTTTTTTCAGTCATTCTCCTCGGCCCTCATTATGCGGGTCAAGGCGGATCCTACAGAAAAGGTCTCGAGTGCCGGTGTCGATAGGAAAGATCAAGGGAGCTTCCGGAGAAATATTGCCCGATTGTTCGTCGTTTAAGGAGGAAAACTTACAACATTCTAATTTCGGACTGGCTGAGGAACGGCGCGAGACGTTGCTCCTCCTCTAAGGCGTTCAGTTTCGGTAATCGAAAAGTTAACCTGTGTTTACAGAGGGAGATCAGTTTGTAAACTTGTAGCGGCGGTTCTACCTGTGGTCTGATATGCTTACGAAGGATGAGCTGCAGAGTTGCACCTGAGCGGTTTGGGGCTGTGCGTTTTGGCAGACATATCAGCGATTAGTCTACAGATGTATTTTGTTCAAGAGCCTTGTATCAAGCAGACTCGTCTGTATCCGTAAGTCATTAATTAGAATGTTTTATGTAAATGCCCGCAGTATACGAAGCCAGTTTTCAGGGTTAGAGAAATTTGCATTGGAAGAAAATTTTAATTGGTCCCTCTGAATCCTGGTTACATATTAAGGATAGATATCCTTGGTGAAATATGTGATTTTGACTTTGACAGAGGAAATGGGGCTGGCGAAAGTGTTCTGTTTTTAGCCAAATATAGTCTTAATCCTTCCAGAAAAATTTTGAAACTGTCTATGATATCGATTCCATTTTTGTGGATATTACAGATAAGAGTCGTAAGTAGTAATAGTAGGATTATCTTGTGGAAGATAATATCTGAAACATGTTGACGTACACGTTCAAGATACATTTATCACATAGAATGAAAGTAGATTAAATGGCAGGTCCTGGCAGGTTTTATCGAAGTGCAGTGAGAGAAAGTAAGAATTTTAGACTTAAACGTCTGACTGCTCTTTTCAGTAAGTCACTACAGAGAAAATTCCAGAGGATTAGAAATTTGCCAGTCAAACACCAATATTCAAAAGATATTTTTCTTTATCGTCTGTACTTTACGTAATGAAAGCCATCATTCTAGATAGAATTGTAAATCATTTTAATCACCACTTAACAACAATCGCGGAGTAGTTTTTGACGAATTAGTTCCGTGTCTGATAGATAACCTTGATTTGTTATCTATAATCGTGTCCTACGAAAGTAAAGTAGTTCTTACCATATGTTCGCTTTTCAGACAGCATTCGATTAAGTCCCGCATCAAAAATTGCCAGCAAAAGTTCAGGCGCATGGTGCAGACACAGTTGTGTTCAGTTGGGTAGTACATCAGGTGACTGGCCGTAACAAAGGAGCAGTGCTTAATAGTGAACCCCTAGGATGGTTACACGTAGCAAGTGGTGTGCTAAAAGGATCAGTCTTGGGAACCGTTTTCTTTCTCATTGATATCACTGGTATATACAATGGGCAGCAGCGATGTGAATTGTTGAAATTCTCGGACGTTATCAGGCTGGAGAATATGGTTGCAACAGGCAACTGCAAGTTGACATAGAAAGCCTGATGGACTGGGGTCACTGGGAAATGAGTTTGATATCGATACGTGCAATGTTGTACACACCGGTATTAAAAACGAGAAGGCAGACTACAGAGTGAGTTAGGATGAGATACAAAAGGTAAATGAAAGTCTTGGGTGTAATAAACTCTTATGACCTGAAACTAGGTAAGCAATGCATAGAGCCAGGTGATAAAGTGAACAAAATAATAGGTCTTATGAGTAAGGCATTCGAATTCAAGTCTAAGAAAGACATTCTTTCTCTTTGCAATTTACGGCTGCCTCCCCTTTGAATATTGTGTTTAGTTTTAGGCACCCTACTTAAAAAAAGAAAAAAAAAATAGAAAGCGTGCAGCGCCAAGCAACCAAAATGATTCCTGGAGGAAGAGAGAAATTCTATGACTGTCGACCCAAATTTATTTTGTTAGAAATTAGCAGGTTGATGTGTGATTTGATGTTGGTATCAGCTGTTCAAAGCTTGTTTTGTCTGATTTCATCCTCAATAACAGATACAAACTTGTGGGCAAACGACTTGCTTCGAATGATGCGAAATGCTGTTTCTTCAACAAGATTGTTTCCATGGGGAGTGATCTGTCAGTCAGGGTGGTTGAGAGCAACACCATAGATACGTTTTAAGGATATTTTTGACGAAATGCTTAACCCACTCCGCGACTGACATTGTTATGGGCCTTTTCAGGTAAATATAAAGAGTTACAAATATTTCTCTTGAAGACATCTACTTGCTTTTCTTCTACTAGCACACTGGAATCTACGTTTTCTTTTATTTCTATTAATCCCTTTTTCTATCATAAATAGCATCGAAAGGACCAAGTGGTCTGTTGCTCCTTGTGTTCATATACCTTTGTAAGCCTTACACCATCTGCTTGTGAGTGTTGAGAACAGCTTATGAGCCAAGAAAATCGAAGTTTTACTACTACTACCACCACTACTACTACTACTACTACTACTACTACTACTACTATTGATAATGATAACAATAGCAATTTTTACGTGTGCGATAACTTAATGCTAATCAGTATTTGATGCAGGAAAATCCAGTGTGGTTCTTTATACTCTGGATGGAACTTGTTTGAGGGACTAACATGTACCCTCCATTCATAAGGGAAGTGTATGGGAAACCAGATGATAATGTGGCAGAAAACTTTTTAAAGTAAATCCTGAGCTAAAAAAGTAAATGATTCAGATTCCGCCGTTTCTCTATGCAAGAAGAGCTTGAAGCCCCAGAACGTTGAATAATTACGTACATATTTGAGTAAAGTTAAACAGTTCCTGGGTTCTGGTGGACGCAGTATAATTCTTGCTAATCCTCGTTGTTTTAAACACTTGAACCAGTTATACAGTGGGTTTTATATCCTCTTTGCCATCATTTACTTCCGAGAAACGTAATGATAATGCTGGTGCATCCGCATTTCTGGGAAATTATGTATTGTCATATGAGGAAAATGTACCTCGCTACACGAGAATGGGATTATTCTTTTATTTATCTAGTCCTATGGTCCTTATGAAGGATTTTGATCGAGTTCTTTTTTGAGTGAATTACTGGAAGGCGAAATATTATTACGGTTAAATTCTTTTTACAGTAATATTCATATATCCTACAAGTCACAAAAGCAGATCGACCAGACCCGGAAAACGACGATACGGTCAGACCCGGAAAACGTTGATACGATCAGATAGACCAGACCCGGAAAACGTTGATACAATCAGATAGACCAGACCCGGAAAACGTTGATACGATCAGATAGACCAGACCCGGAAAACGTTGATACGATCAGATAGACCAGACCCGGAAAACGTTGATAGAATCAGATCGACCGGACCCGAAAAGCGTTGATAGAATCAGATCGACCAGACTCGGAAAACGTTGATAGAATCAGATCGACCAGACCCGGAAAACGTTGATAGAATCAGATCGACCAGACTCGGAAAACGTTGATAGAATCAGATCGACCAGACTCGGAAAACGTTGATAGAATCATATCGACCAGACCCGGAAAACATTGCTAGAATCAGATCGACCAGACCCGGAAAACGTTGATAGAATCATATCGACCAGACCTGGAAAACATTGCTAGAATCAGATCGACCAGACCCGGAAAACGTTGATAGAATCAGATCGACCAGACCCGGAAAACGTTGATAGAATCAGATCGACCAGACCCGGAAAACGTTGATAGAATCAGATCGACCAGACCCGGAAAACATTGCTAGAATCAGATCGACCAGACCCGGAAAAAGTTGATAGAATCATATCGACCAGACCCGGAAAACATTGCTAGAATCAGATCGACCAGACCCGGAAAACGTTGATAGAATCATATCGACCAGACCCGGAAAACATTGATAGAATCAGATCGACCAGACCCGGAAAACGTTGATAGAATCAGATCGACCAGACCCGGAAAACGTTGATAGAATCAGATCGACCAGACCCGGAAAACGTTGATAGAATCAGATCGACCAGACCCGGAAAACGTTGATAGAATCAGATCGACCAGACCCGGAAAACGTTGATAGAATCAGATCGACCAGACCTGGAAAATGACAGTTTTCTCAGGACCATCTTCAGTGAACCCCCTCTGAGACTTACGGAACTAGTTACCTGTTTCTAATAAGCTTCCGCCAAGGAGGAGGCTTGTGTTAGGGTAAGCTTCGTGAGAGGTGTTTCCAGACGCGTCAAACCACAAGCCACTTCTCACACTTCCTGTTCACCTTGCCACACTATCTGTTCAACACCTCCCACGTCACCATCCCTTATTTTTCAGTCTTTCCACACACTCGCCACACGTTCTGAACCTTTCCAGGACCCCTGCAGCCTCTTACGAGTGCTTCACGCGTTGACCTCTTCCAGTTTCTTACTACAGCTACAATAACGTATTCATTCCAGTCGATGGTCACACCTGCCTGACCCATTTTGAATTATAAATGCATCCCACTTTTTACTTCCCCCAGCTTGACCACGTCACCGGTATCATCCGGAGCCATGATCATATATATATATTTTTTTTCATCCTGTTTACACCATCACAATTTTCAAATCGATCCATATCAGAAGTAATCTTTGTCTCTCCTACCCAGTCGTTCTAAACAAATACCACGTCGAGATTCTTTCAGTTCCTCAACCCCACCACATTACATTTCCTCACTCCTTCCACACCACCGACACGCCTTCATTAATTACACATCCCCGACCTTCCCCCGTCAAAACCCTTCTAAACCACTACCCCAACATCCTTGCCCTCTCACACGACATCCGCACATTCTAGTCAGCCTACATCTTGATGAGTTTCAGAGCGCTTCTCCGCTGCAGCAATGCGCCTCCGGTTCTTTCACATCAGAAACGCACCTACCTAATACCTTCAACACTGAGACTACTGCTTTAGATTCCTTCCATACCAATACCACAAACCCAAACTCTTTCTCGAAACAACATACCACCCTCGATCCTTCAAGACTAAGCCTAATCCTCCTCAGTTTCTCCGACACTGCAGCCACTCCTCTCAAACCCTTTTACTGCATGCTCTCGTCTTCCTCCACGTCCTACTAGACCATGACCATATCCCCTTGAAGCCTCACATCAAGGTAATTCCTTTCCAGTCCTCCTAGTCACGACGAAACATTTCCAGTCATCCCATACAACGTCCACAACCTCCACTTTCCAGTCACTTCTTCCCACAAACACGCCATTTCGATTCGTGCAGCTTCTGAGCACGTCCCAACCCTTTCTTATTACCACTACTCCATTCAGCGGTAGCTACATCACTCCAACCATTAATGAAGACGAGAAAACGCCTGAACTCCTCCACACCAAAAGCACATTCCTAGCTTTTCCCCACTTTCCTAACCCTTCCCTCTCACTTCCACAACTTTCCAACCCTACCTGAACACCGCAACCTCATTTCCACTATTGTCCTTCACCATAGCAGACGACCACCACTATCCAGTCTAGTCCTATCGCAACCACACATTCTTAACCCTTCAAACCACGGCCGTAACTTTGCAACCCTTTCGAAAACAACCGCACATCCTAAGTGAGTTATTCCAGACCACGAACACGCTTCTCCTGTCCCTCCACACCAACCCTTCCCAAACTTGACAACAAATTTCCAGTCCCCCTTCTCCTGGAGCATACCTAACTCAGCCCTTTAACGCTTAAACGATACTTCCCCAGCCAGTCCATACGGGTGGCTACACCCTCAGGCTCCTTCCCCCACCACATTTACGGTAAAATCACAAGTCCTCGGTCTTTGCACATCTTACTTAACCTTCTTATGCCTCCCAGTAGAATCTAAGTATCTGGAGGGTTTTCACACAAATACGGTACGTCCTCAACCCATTCACGCATTCTTTCCAGACCACATCAGTACCCTCCCTATCCTTTCCAGGTCATGATACATCCTCTAATCTGCTGGTCCTCCATGCCTTCTCATTCGTCCTACACATCAACCACCCATACTCGTTTGTGCCACTCTTCGATCACACATCACAAACCTCCATCATCACGATTACCTTTCCCTGTCCATCCACGCCATAACTAGATATTGCCAGTCATCATATAGCACTGTTATACTTTTCCGATCTGCCACATCACGACCACATTTTTCCATTTTTTCTTCCAGTTGTTAACCATCTGTCTTCAGCCTTCCATAGCGTATGTGCTTCCTCCTAACCTCTTCAGACAATGAGCATGTCTTCCAAGTCCTTCAACGATCCTGCCTTACCTATCCAGGCAATCTACACGAATCACCTTGTCATTTCTGGCAGGCAACGACCACATTACCCGAGCAATTCTACACCACGACCTCACGTTACTAGCTTTTCCACACCACGATGATGCCTGGCTAATCATTCCGCACCACATCAACATCCTCACCCCCTCCCACCTGGCCATGACCATGAGTCAGCACGCCCCCCGCCCGGGGTCAAACCCACATGGCCTACGCCCAACCCAGGTTTTCATCCACCCCCTCGGGGCTGGTCGATAAACTGGTGCCCGGAGGAGGTCGAGTGTGTGTGTGTGCGTGTACGTACTTATATAAGTAGGAGTAAAGACATGGTGCATGTATACGAAGTTTAGAGACGGGACGAGACGAGTGTAAAACTCTATCCCCTTAGCGAACAAAAAGCCGATGACGTAGTATTCACAAGATAACTCCCAACCAATCGATAGTGACGGTAGTACCACACACTCTCAGCTCTTCCACATATCGACCATGCATTCCATGTTTCATCACCGTTACTATCATATCTCTACTATCTTCTGCACTCCACGATTCCAGGTTTCCAGTCATTCCACCAGAACCACGCTCTTTCCTAACCTTCCACACATCTACTACATACCTGTCGCGCCATAACCGCCCTTTCAGAGCACGAAAGATCCCTTCGAAACCATGCTTACTCCTTCCCAATCTTTTTACATCACCCACCAGCTTCCTTAATCCCTCCGTAGTTTTAATGAGGCTCTTCATTCCCTCTCCATTATGACTACACTCTTTCAGTTCCCCCTCTTCAAGGTCTTTTCAGACCTCAAACTTCCCCATCCACTGCAGAACGCTGCTATTACATCTCGTAAATCATATCCTCATAGGAGCTCCCACACCATGCCCACACCTTACAGCTCCTCCAGCCCACGACCACGCCTCACCAACCCTTTCGGACCAAGATCGGGCTACCAATGGATCAGGAACGATAAAAAGAATCAGAGAAGATCAGAATTTCTGAGAAAGTTAGGGAAAAGTCACGGAATTCCATACAGAGTCAGTGAATTAAAATTTCTTAAAGAAAAAGTTCCCGAGTTCTGGTATTGGTGATGAATGTCCCTTTATAGTTCGAAAAGAGCGAGGACAAAATAAAGTATTAATAAGATACGATGAAATAAGAAGCGAGTATACATGGCACTCGTGAATATCCGCATTATATAGTGTATGAAAATACTATAACTTTACCCCCATCTTCGATTTACGTGATCCAGATTAATAATCAAAAAGGGCCTTAATAACTCCATGCCTCCGAAGCTTCTAAGGATGTGCTTTGTCGAGGCTGACGACCACTTAATTACAATCCCAATCCACTATTAATTCAAGAATTTAGCAGTATTCACAGGAATCATTTAACCTCCATTTTCTTTAAGACTGCTAAAGTCGTTCCTTGGAACATTCCTGAAGAAAAGAAGACATTCCTCCAATCCTCAGGCACCTCACCATGCTGAAAATACCAACAGATCGATCAGCAACACAGTCGCTCCCCTTTCGTAAGAAATTCATATGCAGCGATGACATTCCTCACAATGGAAGTAAAGAGTAACATCCTGCAGGATAACCTCGAAGGTTTTGTCACAAATTATGTCATTTATGATGTCAACATTACGACCCTCGATTCGAAAATTACATCCTCAGGATAACGAGTTAAGTTCCAGCAAGAAAGGCAGAATTACAGACTTACTATTTAACAAGTGATTAAGAAAACTAGAGAAGATAAGTCTACATCAGTTGCTGGTAATTGAATTTTGAACATCTGAGAGAAATTTTCCCCAGAAGAGGAACCCTTCTGAAGTGCTCCATGATAAGTACCCTGATCGTCTATGAATTATAGTTTACATGATCCAAAATCCAGAAAGGATGACAATAAATTTCTTGCTTCTTTTATGGAGTCTTCTTTAGTGCCTATTGATCACACTATCCGGATGTGAGGCCCTAGCTTTTTTTCCGAAAGGAGGGTGACTCAGTGGACGTAACACCACATAGATATCTGTGATTCCGTGCAAACCCAAGGAGCTGTGCACTCTCTACTGCAGTGCTCTGCACCACAGAGATTAATAGATTATACTGGATCTTTGCCATGGCCGGCCAAGCCCTCAGCGTAGTTTTCCTACCAACAGTGACATTATAAGTGTTAACAGCAACTAATGAAGTGCTCGAATGTTTAGAAGGGCATGTTTTGAACTGCCAGCAGCCTGAGTCTGTCATTGCGCAGATGACCGACCATTCTGACCAAAGAGTCTCAGTCTTTCCGCACCACATCCGCAACTTACCCTCGACCACTCATCTCTAAACGCATATACCTCACCATATGGTTCCTCCATACCAAGACCACACCTCCCCAGTAATGTCACAACACTGTCTCTCCTTTCCTAATCATTCTAAGCTAAAGAAACGCCTCCTAAACCCTCCCGCCGCACGACTCTGCCAGCCTCGCACCGGGGTCAGCGCTTTAGAAATTGTCCACACCTTGACAAGTCTTTTACGCCGCGCCCTGCAGTTTTCGAAAAAGTCATCCTGTATGCCACAAACACACTTACTCAACCACTCCACAAGACCTCGTCTTCTTCTTCCGCCTAAACATCTAATCCTTCACACCTTGATCACAGCTATCCAATCGGCGATGGAAGAAACGAAGCAGCAAAGGATTTCCTTCGCTGCGGCATGTGGGGTGGAGGAGTATAAGTAAGTCTTCCTCATTGTAATGCAGACGACGTATATGGAGTCCTGTAAGGTTGCTCTCCCCACATATCACAAATGACCAGTCTTAAACCCCCCACACCCTAGCCAGACACAGGGAACCTCACATTCAGTGCGGGTAATGCTATATAGAGTAGACTCACGTTTGAATGGATAAACTTAATTTGGACGAACATTATCTCGTACACAGTGATTCTTAAGACGCAAATGCAATACAGAATGAATGTACACAACGACCATTAGACACGAATGCATTATAGAATAAACATTTAGACTTATCCGTGCGAAAACTTGGGCACCCTGGTCATCAGGTTAGTGACTGTTGCACATACAAGAGGATCATAGTAATTATCAGACCTGCAAATATTTTTTTCTGTATGTCGATCCCCCAATCATCGAGGCCTGGTGTTAAATGAAACGTTAAGAAGGGTAGAGAGGCAGAGAGTAGAGGAAGAATAATCCAAGATCTTTGGAGCAGTTGCAAAGCCTTATTTTTTCCTTTTTACAAAGGAGTAGATTTCTGATGTTGAAAGGAGACAAGATAAGGTGAAGAGTCCATAGCTTTTAACTGTATACGAGAATGTTAGATATGGTGCTTATCAGATGCACGCTATTAGGCATAGTGACTGATAAACATAGTGGCTATTAGACGTGAATATAAACTATCATAAGCGATATTGCCGGTAGACTCAGTGCTCATCAGACCCAAGTACTCTGATCTGTGGTCATCATATAAGTAAAGACGCAAGAAATATGACTAGGCACACATACTAGGTCACACAGTCTGCCAGACTCGTGTACATACGGATACACGCAAGGGGCTATATCGTACGCAATTTTAGACAGACTAAGATTACGACGAAACGACATTACGCAACTGCCAGGTTCACTAGTGATGAAGGAAGTGGGGAAAAGTGATTCCAGTCGTGCGTTCGGAAAACAGGTGAAAACCCTTATGTTTTCCATGCCTCATTTCCAGCCTCAGTTCCTCTACCTTCCCTTCTTCCTCCTGCTGCTCCTCCTCCGTGTATGCAGGGGGCCGTAGCGACACATGGATCACATCACTGTCGCCTAGAGCTGCGGTGGGAACACGGGCGCCACCACAGCTAACTGGAATTTAATTACTGAAGTCGAGTATCCTCCCTCCATCACCCCCGTCCTGATTGATGTAATCCCTAATGACCCTGTCGGGTGTGCCTTAGGTAAAGGACTACGAAAGACATGGTGCATGTATTCAAGGTTAAGAGACGGGGCAACACGAGCGTAAAACTCTATCCTCGTAACACACACACACACACACACACACACACACACACACACACATACACACACACACGAGCCTCTGTGTAGCAGAGGTTAGCATAACTGACCATGAATCAGCTGGGCCAGCCCGGGGTCGTAGCCACATAAGTTCGAATCCTAGCTGTGGCACTGAGCCAGCATCCAACACAGGTATCTATCCTTCCTTCGGGGCTGGTTAGGTGTGTCTGGCTTAGGCTGGTGTGTGTGTGTGTGTGTGTGTGTAAAAGCACGGTACGTAAACACAAGGTTAAGAGACTGGGGAACACAAGTGTAAATCTCTGCTCTCAACACAAAAATAGTAAACGCAGATAATAATCAACTCACACACACACACACACACACACACACACACACACACACACACACACACACACACACAGCTTGTAAACCTAAATGATATTCTAAGAACAACGAGGGAACAATTATGGTGCAGAAGAGAACGTCTAGCTTACCCGTGCAGGAGAGCAGTCACGGTAAGGGACTCCAACTACAGAGGTAAACTACTTGGATAGACTGGGACCCATAATGGGAATGAGGAGGGATTCACGTACGTGCAAAATTACCTGAACACACCAGGGTCAAGAGACACCATCACCACCACCTTGTAAAACGTTCGTCCTAGTCTTCGTGCAGACTGGAAATTAAAAAGCACCGTGTATACATATCGTCTTGTTGATGAATGACGTAGAAGCTTAGTGCCATGCCGGAGAGGTTGACGCTATCGACGTGGAGATGGTGCCAGGATGGCAACTGTGGAGCGCTAGATGGTTTCCTTAGGAACAAAGATCTAGGAAGCCAAACTTCAAGACCAAAACAGCGTTACAAGGGGATGTAATTAAAATCTACGCTGGGGGGTTTAGCGGGAGGACACCACTAAGAGGAGTTGAAATCAGGCCAAAAAGAAGATTTGTTTTTTTTTTTTTCAAAGGAAGCTATCAGGTAAAGAAGACCATGCGAGAGACACAAGACCTACAAAAATTAGATTGTACTCGAAAGGCAAAAGAAGTTGACTGCAGCTGTAAGAGGAAGGAGTCGGCCAACTGTGAGGCAAACGCTGGATTATTCAAACGTCGTGGGGACATTTCTGTGAAATGTCCCCAGTGCTCTGGAACTTAAGTGATAAATCAGACAACGGAGTTTCTGACATAGTATAAGATGTATCTGAAGGATCCACCACCACAATACAAAGTATGTGTACCTTGAAGGAATCGCAGCCTTCATCACCACCACACTAGGATAGAAGTGAGATCTGGTAATCATGATCTGACCTCAAGAAACAACGTAAAAGGACATATGGAATGCATGTTAATTTCCCGGCTCTTGCACTCGAAGAATGTGCAGAAACCGTCGACAGGCGTATAGGAACGGCGTCTGAGATCTGATAGGAAGATTGTTCTTTGCCATTACAGAGGAATCGTATTCATGATTACAGAAGCTGATGGAGAGTTTGCATTCAGATTCAGACCGGAGTCAAGAGCGTGCATGATCTGCAGGTTAATGGAAAAGACATAATGGTAGGAAGATATGTAACGTTTTATATAGAATATGTCATTTATGTGAGAGGAAATACGGATTCATAGAGCATCGGTCACGTGTGATGACTCTCACGGATTTCTTTGAGAAGGCGAGTACCATCGTGAGGAAAGAGAAGCAGGTGGGTTGATGTGTATACCTCATGAAAGGCTGATAGAAATACTGGAAGTCCTGGCTGATACTGGCGTTAAGACTACACACATGTTGTTCAGTATGTCGCAAGAGGAATATGTAGCTCCATAGGACTGGAAAAAGGTTAATGTCGTGCCTAACTTTAAGAAAGGAGATAACTACAGACAACTGGGGTCTGCAAAACGCTGGAAAAGCTAATCAAAATTCAGTTGTATGATTACTTGCAAAGGACAAACTATGTAAGTGAGAGGTGATATGAATTCAGGGTCAGGATGACAAGCGTAGACTTTTACCTGTGAGCGAACTTGGCTATAGACAAAAGAGAAGGACGGTAGATCGCTTGTTCCTCGATGGCCATAGTGTGTCACATAGGAGGACGGAGAAGAAGCTGGATGTTCAGGTAGGAGTAACAGACAGACGCTTACGATGGACTGAAAATTACCCTCGGGGAAGGAGACGAATGACTCGTAACCAAGAAGACTTCTCGTTATGCGTGAGGGTCTCCAATGGCATGTTGCGGAGATCGATCCTTGGGTCATTGTTTTTGTTTCTATACGTAAAGAACTTTACAGATGGACTGAACTACTACCTGAAGATGTATGGAGACGATGACAAGGTCATAAGGAAACAAGAGAGCGATGAGAATAGCATCAATTTCCTGTTCAGAGATATCTAGACAAACTCCATAGTTAGCCTCATACATGCTCAATGGTATTCATCCCTCATTATTACAAAGAAATGAGTAAGTGACACAGTAAAAGAAGACCTCGATGCGATTGTCATCTAGCCGGAAGTAAGCTGCAAAAAATCTGTGAGAGAGACCGATTTGAGTGTCGCCAGTGTACATATGTAGGTTGTAGCCAGAACATCACCTCAGGAGAACAATAAAGGAAAAGTAGTCGTCTGCTGTCATATATAGGAATCGCGTTTACGTCAATGGTTAAGGAAATGTTTACTAAGTGTTGACAGCGTATATAAAGTAAAAACTAAATATGCATTTCGGGTTTGGTCATCGAACCTATAGGAACACGAAAAACTAACAGAGAAGGTCCAGAAGAGGGCTTCACACATCGTGTCAGGTTTAAGAGGTGAAACCATAGTCTTACCCACCCTGGAAGAATGAAGAGTAAGGGATGACTTGATCACAACCTTCAAGTCTCTAAGCCAGCTTGATGATGTCAAGAAAACTGATGAAGGTGGAACTAGAGGCCAGTACAAAAACTAAGCCGGAAATATGTTTGAGAATATGTGTAAAGAAGTGCTTTTACAGAACCGGGGTAAAAGATGAATTGAATTAGATGATGAATATACTCATAGCGTACAAAAGTCTAAAAAGTTGCATGAGAGCAACGAAAGTTCAAGCGATGGGGTGCCACGTAAGTAGAACTCCCTCAGTAAGTAATCACACACACACACACACACACACACACGCGCGCGCGCAAATATTCACAATACTAACACCATATCATATTTACCTCTGCGTACCCACACACAATGACACATCATTCACTGATATATATATATATATATATATATATATATATATATATATATACTTGCACTCACACAAACATATAAGCACGCTCAGACAAGCACGTGTGCATAACGCTGTAAACACAGACTCAAACACACTGATTCTGCCAAAATAGCTCCCTCGCTGCTGTCCTCGCTGTAGCATTACCTGCCTCGCTTCTCCATTACTCGAAACTTTATTCGAATGTCCTCTGCCGGGGTCCACACACTCAGGCTTGACCCGCTGCCGTATTCCTTCGCTGCTGTACTCAGTATAGCATTACCTGCTTCGCTGCTCCGGTACTCGAAGTTTCATTTGAATGTTCACTGGGTTTCCCATGTTACTTTCATGCAAGAGAGTGCGTGGGTTGGTGCAGCCATGGGTTCCCCGGATAGGGTTATCCCTGAGAACTGCTTCAACTGAAGATGAAGATTTGCAGACAAAATGTTTTTATGAATGACTTCAAAGCCAGTTTTCTTTGTTGGTTGTGTTTATATTAGCTGAAATGGCGCAGGTAACTGTCTTGATTAATGTCTTATCATTTACACTAAGCCAGACATCCAATTTATCGTCATTTACACCAAGCCAGACATCCAATGTATCGACCATTTCCTGAAGGAGGATGAACAGCTGGGTTGACTGTGAAACGGCAGCCGGGACCAGAATTCGAACCTATTAGGCCCGTGCGTGTGTCACTGTCAGTAATATTAACCACTACACCACGGAGTTTATATATGACGAAAGATTTGAATATCCGAATACATTTCTTTTGACTTTGTCGTCGTTTCGTATGATGCCAAAAACCAGTGGTAACATAAGTTATTTTTTATCCTTGCTGAAGTATTACATTTCTGCATGATGAATATCCATTTTTCCATCCGCACAACAAGCCTCGAAAATTATAAAGGCTCCAGATATCAAGTTATCAGATAGTAAGAAAAGTGATATACGAAAATAATTTTTTTTTTTTTTTTTGACTTGCGCATTGGAGAGAATATCGCGTTCGAAGTACGGCAGGACCGACACACAAATCCTTCTTGTTAACTATTTAAAGGGGACAATATCTTTTCCTCAGTTTCAGCTTTCGTAGGGGAGAAGAAGTTTGCCTTCAGAATGCCAGAGAAGTAGAAGAGTGAAGAAGAGAGACGAAGACAGTGTGGGAAGGAGAGAGAGAGAGAGAGAGAGAGAGAGAGAGAGCGGAACACATAAGTAATTAACGGGAGAGAGATGGGTAGAGAGAGAGAGAGAGAGAGAGAGAGAGAGAGAGAGAGAGAGAGAGAGAGAGAGAGAGGGACTGATTTAGAATGTCACAGAGAGACATGCTTTGAATTATATACCCCCCGTAAAAGTCTCGATGCTTCACATAGTCGTATTGATCACCAGTCCCACTAGCAGTCTAGGTGGTGATGACTCGTTCGTGGTAGACACTGCGTTACCACATCTCCGTTATGCCGCCTCGTCACATGACGCGTCGTGCTCACATCTGCCGAACTGGAGACGGAACTTGAACGAGGCCCGTGTTATTCGATGGCTGCAGCTGCTCCTAATATTCACCTCACGCAAGGTTGATTTGCATGTGTAATTGTAATTGTCTCTCGACTTTGGGGATTCATCCCCTGATACTGCCATCATTCGCTTCAATATGCATCTTGGACGCAGACTCACAGACTTATGTATATATATATATATATATATATATATATATATATAATCACTGGGGTAGGGGAGAAAGAATTCTACCTCTATATTCCCTGCGTGTCGTAGGAGACTGAATGGGATGAGAGCGGGTGGCTGGATCCCCTCTCTCTCTCTCTCTCTCTCTCTCTCTCTCTCTCTCTCTCTCTCTCCATCCTTGTATTCGAATTGCTATACGTTAGAATAGGAGGAGGAGCCAAGCGTTGAGTGCTCATGCTCCTCGAAAGCTCAGGCCGGGGTGTCTGGCTGTGTGAGGATGTAATCAAGATGAGAGGAAAGGAGAGATAGGTACTATGTTTGAGAAATGTTCTGGCTCTGAGGAAAACGAAGCTAGTGTATGGATGTGGTCCTTATTCTTCTGTTTTCTAGCGCTATCCCATTGACACAGAGTTGTGATGCTGTGTAATGTGGGGCAGGGCGGCTCCGAGAATGGATAAAGACCGGCAAGTGGTAGAGGATGTGTGGATCAGGTGTTTCCCTTGAAGAATATATGTGAGAACTACTTAGAAAAACAAATGGATTTGTATGTAGCATTTATGGATCTGGAGAAGGCATATGTTAGTTGATAGAGATGCTCTATTGAAGGTATTAAGAGTAAATTGTGTGGGAGGCAAGTTGCTAGAAGCAGTGAGAAGTTTTTATTGAGGATGTAAGGCATGTGTACGTGTAGAAAGAGAGGAAAGTGATTGGTTCCCAGTGAATGTCGGTTTGCGGCAGGGGTGCGTGATGTCTCCGTGGTTGTTTAATTTGTTTATGCATAGGGTTGTTAGGGAGGTGAATGCAAGAATTTTGGAGAGAGGGGCAAGTATGCAGTCTGTTGTGGATGAGAGGGCTTGGGAAGTGAGTCAGTTGTTGTTCGTTGATGATACATCGCTGGTAGCTGATTCGGATGAGAAACTACTGAAGCTGGTGACTCAAATTGATAAAGTGTGTGAAAGAAGAAAGCTGAGAGTAAATGTGAATAAGAGCAAGGATATTAGGTACGGTAGGGTTGAGGGACAAGTCAATTGGGAGGTAAGTTTGAATGGAGAAACACTGAAGCGAAGTATTTTAGATATCTGGGAATGTATTTGGCAGCGGATTGGACCATGGAAGCGGAAGTGAGTTACAGGATGGGGAGATGGGTGAAGGTTCTGGGAGCGTTGAAGAATGTGTCGAAGGCGAGAACATTATCTCGGAAAGCAAAAATGGGTATGTTTGAAGGAAGAGTGTTTCCAACAATGTTATATGGTTGCGAGGCGTGGGCTGTAGATACGTTTGTGTGGAGGAGGGTGGATGTGTTGGAAATGAGATGTTTGAGGACAGTATGTGGTGTTAGGTGGTTTGATCGAGCAAGTAATGAAATGGTAAGAGAGATGTGTGGTGATAAAAAAGAGTGTGGTTGAGAGAGCAGAAGAGGGTGTATTAAAATGGTTTGGTCACATGGAGAGAATGAGTGAGGAAAGACTGATAAAGAGGATATTTGTGTCTGAGGTGGAGGGAACGAGAAGTGGGAGACCAAATTGGAAGTGGAAAGATGGAGTGAAAAAGATTTTTAGCGATCGGGGCCTAAACATGCAGGAGTGTGAAATGCGTGCAAGGACCAGAGTGAATTGGAACGATTTGGTATACTGGGGTGCACGTGCTGTCATTGGATTGAACCAGGGCATGTGAAGCGCCTGGGGTAAACCATGGAAAGTTTTGTGGGGCGTGGATGTGGAAAGGGAGCTGTGGTTTCGGTGCATGACATACATGACATCTAGAGAATGAGTAAGAATGAATGTGGTCTTTGTTGTCTTTTCCTAGTGCTACCTCGCGCGCGTGTGGGAGGGAGGAGGTTGTCATTTCATGTGTAGCGGGGTGGCGGCGGGAATGAATAAAGGCAGTAGGTATGAATTATGTACTTGTGTATATATGCATATGTCTGTGTATGTATGTGCATGTATACGTTGAAATGTATAGGTATGCATATGTGCGTGTGTGGACGTGTATGTATATACATGTGTATGTGGGTAGGTTGGGCCATTCTTTCGTCTGTTTCCTTGCGCTACCTCGCTAACGCGGGAGACAGCGACAAAGTATAATAGATAAATATATCATACTTAATTGCTGTCTCCCGCGTCAGCGAGGTAGCGCTAGGAAACAGACGAAGAATGGCCCATACGCTCATACTAACACACACATACACGCACACACACACACACACACACACACACACACACACACACACACATATATATATATATATATATATATATATATATATATATATATATATATATATATATATATATATATATATATAAACGCCCATACACGCACATTTACATACATATACATATCAACATATACGCATATGCATACATACACAGACATATACATATACCTATATACACATGTACATTTTCATACTTGCTTGCTTTCATCCATTTCTGGCGCAGCCCCGCCCTACAGGAAACAGCATTTACTACCCCCTGCTTCAGCGAAGTAGCGCCAGGAAAACTGACAACAAAGGCCACATTCGTTCACAGTCAGTCTCTAGCTGTCATATGTAATGCACCGAAAACCACAGCTCCCTATTCACATCCAGGCCCCACAGACCTCTCCATGGTTTACCCCAGACGTTTCACATGCCCTGGTTCAGTCCACCGACAGCACGTCGACCCCGTACACCACTCGTCCCAATTCACTCTATTCCTTGCACATCTCTCACTCTCCTGTATGAGTGGATGTTTTCTGGCGCTACCTCACTAACGCGGGAAATGGCGATCAAGTATCTTAGATAGATAAGTAAACATCTACGTACTTATCAATAATTACTGAAGGATTCTCTCCTTTTCTCCCTCCCAAACGTGCTTCCTGCTGACTCCATATTCACCACAAAGTAAGCGGATTGAGATATGTCCTCTCAATCCTTTCCTGTTAACAGTATTTGGGCGGTCCGGTGTAGAATTATCCTGAATGCTGGCTGGCGCTGCCAGGATTATCTTGCATCGTGGATAAGGGTGGCTAGAGAGGGTTTTTGTGAGGTCTGTGACCTCTGTAATCCTCCTGCGCTGCCGCTCACAGGATAACCAGGAGCTGGGCAATCAGCGTCTTTCAGCGGGGAATAAAAGGAAGATTGAATATAAAGATGCGGCATATAGCCCTATAGCTGCGAGGCCGCTTGTCTAGGCGAGTTAAACGTATCCCAGTAATGCGGTAGTGTCAGTGCGGGACGCTGTCTAGGTCCTGCAAGGACGCTGTCTAGGTCCTCCAGGCTGGCGCCAAGAACTGTGTCCAGGTCCTCTAATTGACGCCAAGGACGCTGTCTAGGTCCTCCTGGTGGCGCCAAGGACTATGTCCAGGTCCTACAAGGGACGCCAGGGACGCTGTTTAGGTCCTCCTGATGACGCCAAGGATGATGTCCAGGTCCTCACGATGGCGGCGCCAAGGACTCTGTCCAGGTCCTACAGGAGACGCCAGGGACGCTGTTTAGGTAGTCCAGGTGACGCCAAGGACGCTGTTTAGGTGCTCCTGATGACGCCAAGGATGCTGTCCAGGTCCTCACGGTGGCGGCGCCAAGGACGCTGTCCAGGTCCTCCAGGCGACGCCAAGGACGCTGTTTAGGGCCTCCAATTGACGCCAATGACGCTGTCTAGGTCCTCCAGGTAGGGCCAAGAACTCTGTCCAGGTCCTCCAGTTGACCCTAAAGACGCTGTCTAGGTCCTCCAGTTGACGCTAAGAACGCTGTTCAGGTCATCCAAGAGACGCGTCATCAATCTCTGGTGTAAATGCTGTTACATGTGTGACGGGGTGACAACGAAAATGGATGAAGGCAGCAAGTATGGATATGTACATGTGTATGTATGTATATGTGCGTGTGTGGACGTTTATGTTTATATACATATATATATATATATATATATATATATATATATATATATATATATATATATATATATATATATATATATGTATATATATATATATATATATGGCTTACGTTTAGGGACAAGTTGATAACTAGTAATCCAGTATACTAGTTCTTTAGAGAAGCAACGACGGTAGTTTATTCATATTGACTGTTTATTTCATTCCACGGGGAAAGTAGTGAATTTTGCTCCTCAGTCAGAGAAATGCATTCCGTTTGATTGTCATTCATATGAACGCAGCACACTTTATTAAGTGGAAAAAAAGGAAAAAGTAATCAAATTACTTTTGAACTTGTACACGTTTTCCATTCTTATGCATTACTTCAGTTTATTCTGCTTTCTGCACGACCCTCAAGACCTGCAGCATCTCATAAATATGCAGCAGCAGGTGGGGGACGGAGCAACATATATACCAGCGCTGAAGGAAGAACAAATGTTTGCTAAAAACACTGGAAATAAGGCAGATGAGTTGGGTTATGTCAAGCATTAGATTTACGATGGTTAACGTAATACGGAAAGTTCATTCTTTTGGTTACATTAGATTAGGTTTGAAGAGATTAACGAAAGGCCTTTTTAAGGAACTTCAGTTACAATTTAATGATGGGTTCAAAGAGTTGATAAAGGGTAGTTTAGTTACGAAGGTAAAAGAGATGGATCAAAAACTTTTAAAGTGGTGGATCAAAACCTCTTATAAAAGAAAAAATATAAAAGATGTGAGGGAAGTCCTTAAGAATGCTGAATGTTGCAGATGCAAGAGACGCACTGAGCAGAGAGGTAGGGTACTAAAGAAGAGACAGGTGATACGCAAGACTTGAAAAACTGCAATACTGTACCCTTATAGAGAGATGAGGTGTAAAGTTTGACTGCACAAATCATAACGGTAGCAGCTTACTGACTGTGAGAGAGGACACCCACACGAGAAGGCACATCATCGAGAGATAAACCAGTTGATATAGGGAGCGTTTTATAAATGTGTGGAAAACTACTGAAATGGCTGTCCGTCACACGTGAATCAAGAAAAATTTCTGATGGAATGAAGAGGAAAGGATCGTAGTGCATTGTGCTGGAAGGTAGTTTCGGGAAAGTGGAGAAGGAATCTCTACACAGAGAACAAGGCGTGTGGTCGAATACAGACACAAAGGTGTATGTGGTTTCGATGAGGTTGGAGAATAATAGAATGAGAATAACCTCGCTATTTTGTTGTGATAGTTACATATAACACTATGAATAGGTCCTAAACTGATCCTGCAGACCGAGTGAGACCGTAAACGTCTGTAAAATATAGAGGGGGAAAGGAATGCTTTGGTACACAGTTAATTCTGAAATGATGGCTAAGAAGAGAGAAACGCTACAGGATATTGTTGCCTGGAATATTGTATGAGTTCACTGCACTGTGAATGCTCCTGTAATATGAAAAGTGGGGTCTAGAGATCAGACTTATGTAGTGTAATACGGTTGAATTGTACCAAGTCGGTTTAGGTTCGGAGTAATGATGCTTGGGAATGCATTTATCAACACACTTGTCAAGAGTGGCACAGGAGGTAGATGTTAAAGTTGGCAGTTTCTCTTATGAGAATGACAGATAGAATGATATAGTGGGGTCTCTTTAAAGGTGTGCTTCGTAAGCAGCCAGTCTGTTATCGTTGATAATGTTGAAACGTGGTTATGGAATAACAAAATCACTGGGAAAAGGCAAACAGTCAAGATGGACTTTTTCACTTTTCAGGATGTGGAAGTGAAGAAGAGTAGACAAAGAAATGAATCAGGGTACTTAAGTAAGATGGGAGAAATAGAGAGATGTACTGTCTAAGATATTGGATTGAGCTCAAAGGTGGTTTGTGCCCGTGGGGGGAAAATGTGGATATAATAGTACACAAGGTAAAGAGTAGAGGCATCGACACACCGACAGTATAGAAGACTTTCGCGTAATAATCACATCATCAGGGGAGACACAAGAGAGAACTATAACAGTCAGTTGATATACATGGAAGAGACGAAGCTAGGACGCCATTTGGTAAACATGTTTACCAAATGGCGTCCTAGCTTCGTCTCTTAGATGTATATCAACTGATTGTTATATTTCTCTCTTGTCTCTCCCCTGATGATGTGATTATTACAAGAAAGTGCACTTAGGAACTTTTCGTGTTTCATTTTCCCCGTGGACTCATAGGAATATATATATATATATATATATATATATATATATATATATATATATATATATATATATATATATATGGGTTCATCCTACTGACCTCATTGAGTATCAAGACTATAACTGATGTTATGGGGCTACTTCAGACCAAGGGAGTGACATTAAAGATGAAGGTTCACATTAAGAGTAACGAGTGAGCACATGTGAAACCGTGCGGACCACTTGCAATATTCCAAGGCTGTGTGTGTGTGTGTGTGTGTGTGTGTGTGTGTGTTTGTGTATGCGCCATACTGTTTCACCGATTCATTGTAACCAGCGTGGGGGGGGGGGGGGGGGGGGGGGGATGGCGGCGCCAAGGACGCTGTCCAGGTCCTCACGATGGCGGCGCCAAGGACTCTGTCCAGGTCCTCCAGGCGACGCCAAGGACGCTGTTTAGGGCCTCCAATTGACGCCAATGACGCTGTCTAGGTCCTCCAGGTAGGGCCAAGAACTCTGTCCAGGTCCTCCAGGCGACGCCAAGGACGCTGTCCAGGTCCTCCAGGCGACGCCAAGGACGCTGTCCAGGTCCTCACGATGGCGGCGCCAAGGACTCTGTCCAGGTCCTCCAGGCGACGCCAAGGACGCTGTTTAGGGCCTCCAATTGACGCCAATGACGCTGTCTAGGTCCTCCAGGTAGGGCCAAGAACTCTGTCCAGGTCCTCCAGGCGACGCCAAGGACGCTGTTTAGGGCCTCCAATTGACGCCAATGACGCTGTCTAGGTCCTCCAGGTAGGGCCAAGAACTCTGTCCAGGTCCTCCAGGCGACGCCAAGGACGCTGTCCAGGTCCTCCAGGCGACGCCAAGGACGCTGTTTAGGGCCTCCAATTGACGCCAATGACGCTGTCTAGGTCCTCCAGGTAGGGCCAAGAACTCTGTCCAGGTCCTCCAGGCGACGCCAAGGACGCTGTCCAGGTCCTCACGATGGCGGCGCCAAGGACTCTGTCCAGGTCCTCCAGGCGACGCCAAGGACGCTGTTTAGGGCCTCCAATTGACGCCAATGACGCTGTCTAGGTCCTCCAGGTAGGGCCAAGAACTCTGTCCAGGTCCTCCAGGCGACGCCAAGGACGCTGTCCAGGTCCTCACGATGGCGGCGCCAAGGACTCTGTCCAGGTCCTCCAGGCGACGCCAAGGACGCTGTCCAGGTCCTCACGATGGCGGCGCCAAGGACTCTGTCCAGGTCCTCCAGGCGACGCCAAGGACGCTGTCCAGGTCCTCCAGGCGACGCCAAGGACGCTGTTTAGGTCCTCCTGATGACGCCAAGGATGCTGTCCAGGTCCTCACGATGGCGGCGCCAAGGACTCTGTCCAGGTCCTCCAGGCGACGCCAAGGACGCTGTCCAGGTCCTCACGATGGCGGCGCCAAGGACTCTGTCCAGGTCCTCCAGGCGACGCCAAGGACGCTGTCCAGGTCCTCACGATGGCGGCGCCAAGGACTCTGTCCAGGTCCTCCAGGCGACGCCAAGGACGCTGTCCAGGTCCTCCAGGCGACGCCAAGGACGCTGTCCAGGTCCTCACGATGGCGGCGCCAAGGACTCTGTCCAGGTCCTCCAGGCGACGCCAAGGACGCTGTTTAGGTCCTCCTGATGACGCCAAGGATGCTGTCCAGGTCCTCCAGGCGACGCCAAGGACGCTGTCCAGGTCCTCACGATGGCGGCGCCAAGGACTCTGTCCAGGTCCTCCAGGCGACGCCAAGGACGCTGTTTAGGGCCTCCAATTGACGCCAATGACGCTGTCTAGGTCCTCCAGGTAGGGCCAAGAACTCTGTCCAGGTCCTCCAGGCGACGCCAAGGACGCTGTTTAGGGCCTCCAATTGACGCCAATGACGCTGTCTAGGTCCTCCAGGTAGGGCCAAGAACTCTGTCCAGGTCCTCCAGGCGACGCCAAGGACGCTGTCCAGGTCCTCCAGGCGACGCCAAGGACGCTGTCCAGGTCCTCACGATGGCGGCGCCAAGGACGCTGTTTAGGGCCTCCAATTGACGCCAATGACGCTGTCTAGGTCCTCCAGGTAGGGCCAAGAACTCTGTCCAGGTCCTCCAGGCGACGCCAAGGACGCTGTCCAGGTCCTCACGATGGCGGCGCCAAGGACGCTGTTTAGGGCCTCCAATTGACGCCAATGACGCTGTCTAGGTCCTCCAGGTAGGGCCAAGAACTCTGTCCAGGTCCTCCAGGCGACGCCAAGGACGCTGTCCAGGTCCTCCAGGCGACGCCAAGGACGCTGTTTAGGGCCTCCAATTGACGCCAATGACGCTGTCTAGGTCCTCCAGGTAGGGCCAAGAACTCTGTCCAGGTCCTCCAGGCGACGCCAAGGACGCTGTCCAGGTCCTCACGATGGCGGCGCCAAGGACTCTGTCCAGGTCCTCCAGGCGACGCCAAGGACGCTGTCCAGGTCCTCCAGGCGACGCCAAGGACGCTGTCCAGGTCCTCACGATGGCGGCGCCAAGGACTCTGTCCAGGTCCTCCAGGCGACGCCAAGGACGCTGTCCAGGTCCTCCAGGCGACGCCAAGGACGCTGTCCAGGTCCTCACGATGGCGGCGCCAAGGACTCTGTCCAGGTCCTCCAGGCGACGCCAAGGACGCTGTCCAGGTCCTCACGATGGCGGCGCCAAGGACTCTGTCCAGGTCCTCCAGGCGACGCCAAGGACGCTGTCCAGGTCCTCACGATGGCGGCGCCAAGGACGCTGTTTAGGGCCTCCAATTGACGCCAATGACGCTGTCTAGGTCCTCCAGTTGACGCTAAGAACGCTGTTCAGGTCATCCAAGAGACGCGTCATCAATCTCTGGTGTAAATGCTGTTACATGTGTGACGGGGTGACAACGAAATGGATGAAGGCAGCAAGTATGGATATATATATAATATATATATTATATATATTATATATATATATATTATATATATATATATATATATATATATGGGTTCATCCTACTGACCTCATTGAGTATCAAGACTATAACTGATGTTATGGGGCTACTTCAGACCAAGGGAGTGACATTAAAGATGAAGGTTCACATTAAGAGTAACGAGTGAGCACATGTGAAACCGTACGGAACACTTGCAATATTCCAAGGCTGTGTGTGTGTGTGTGTGTTGTGTGTGTGTGTGTGTGTGTGTGTGTGTGTGTGTGTGTGTGTGTGTGTGTGTGTATGCGCCATACTGTTTCACCGATTCATTGCAACTAGGGGGAGGGGGCTGGGCTGGGCTGGGCTATCTTTAAAAATCACCGCTGTGGAAAGTGCCCCATTGTTGCCAAACCTATCGTTACATCATTCAGAACTTGGACAAAAATTGTGCACGGTTGTCCTGATGGGATTTGTCGTGCAGTTCCTCCTCACTCGTGGAGCGCTGACACACCCGTCATGTGGGTGCCATAAAGACTGAGGTCTGAGAATTGCTTATAAAATCCATTACCCACAGAGGAACGTGAGTCATTAAGACGCACCCGCGGACGACAATGTTTGAGGCTGTGCGCCAGTCCTTCATGATCGTATACATCACGTGACGGAAAATGTTATCGGCATTTGGATAATATTTTCCAACTGTTTGTGTAAGTGATTGTCCTCCGTCCGTCGTCCGGAACAGTTTTGGAAGTGTTTACGAAGTTGAGGATTTGTATTCGTGTGGGTTACCGCACGGAACATTGGCTTTACCTTCATATCTTTCCTCTGTTGGCAACTCGGAGAGGACGAACGTTTGGTCCACATTTATGTCCTACATTTCTGGAACTTTTTGCGTGTATTTCAAAGTATATAAGGCATACATACACTTGTATAAAAGGCAGATTATTTTCTTTTATCTAAACTTTATTCAGAGGGACATTTCATTCAAAATCATATCTTTTTTTTTTCGAAAAGACTGGACTTCATTTTCGCAGAAAGTCTGTTTTTGTTTTTTTTCTGAGGGCTTCATTAAAACATTTGTATGAAACTTTACAGCCTTGATCATGTAATCATCGTCGATAAGCTGTGCGAAATTCCTAAATCGCAAATATACTGTGTTGATGGGAAAATATACAAGGGACAATTCACAAGCGATCTTGTATAAAGGATTTTACTCGATATTTCACAAGGCCGTGAAAATTTTGTGGAAATCTTTATGAAGATCGTAAAACCAATAGGTTTTGTTCCCTACCCTGCCATATCCAGGCTAACCGTTTACCAGGTCAGAAGCTCGAAGCAGTTCAGAATTTCAAGCCGTAATAACATCAGTACAGGATTTCAATGCGTTTGCGGTTACAAACTTTATATTTGAACTACGGATCAATCGAGGGGCTTCCCATAAATCAATCTCTTTTTGATGTCAGAATTCTGTTCTTATTCTCTGTAAAAGACTTTTTAGCTTATCGTTTTAGTTCTTCTACTATTCTGCTAATGACTCCTTCATCTGTTTCCCTTTTAAGAATTTCAAATGATTGATCTTGGAGAGCAAAAATGGGTATGTTTGAAGGAATAGTGGTTCCAACAATGTTATATGGTTGCGATGCGTGGGCTATAGATAGGGTTGTACGAAGGGTGGATGTGTTAGAAATGAAATGTTTGAGGACAGTATGTGGTGTGAGGTGGTTTGATCGAATAAGTAATATAAGGGTAAGAGATATGTTGGGAAATAAAAAGATTATGGATGAGAGAGCAGAAGAGGATGTGTTGAAATGGTTTGGACGTATGGAGAGAATGAGTGAGGAAAGATTGACAAAGAGGATATATATGTCAGAGGTGGAGGGAACAAGGAGAAGCGGGAGACCAAATTGGAGGTGGAAGGATGGAGTGAAACAGATCTTGAGTGATCGGGGCCTAAACATAAAGGAGGGTGAGAGGCGTGCAAGAATAGATTGAATTGGAACGATGTGGTATGCCAGGGTCGACGTGCTGTCAACTGACTGAGCCAGGGCATGTGAAGCGTCTGGGGTAAACAATGGAAAGGTCTGTGGGGCCTGGATGTGTATAGGGAACTGCGTTTTCGATGCATCATAGACGACAGCTAAAGACTGAGTGTGAACGAATGTGGCCTTTTTGTTAGTATTCCTAGCGCTACCTCGCTGAAGCAGGGGATAGCGACGCCCTTTTTTGTGGGGCGGGGTGGCGACAGGAATAGATGAGGACAAGCAAGTATGAATATGTACATGTGTATATATGTAATGTCTGCGTATGTATATGTATATATATATATATATATATATATATATATATATATATATATATATGAATATGTCGATATGTATATGTGCGTATGTGGAGGGTTTATGTATATACATATGTGTATATGACCGGATGGGCCATTCTTCGTCTGTTTCGTGGCGCTACCTCGCCGACGGGAAACAGCGATTATATGTAATAATAATGATAATATATATATATATATATATATATATATATATATATATATATATATATATATATATATATATATATTATATATATATATATATATATATATATATATATATATATATATATATATATATATATATATATCAGGGGTGTAAAGCGTCTTTGCAAGTAGGAACAGAGTAAAGTGAGTGGTTCCAAGTGAAGGTTGGTTTACGGCAGGAGTTTGTGATGTCACCAAGACTATTTAATTTGTTAATGGATTGGGTGATGAGAGGTAAATACCAGAGTCTTCGAGAGAGGGGAAAGTATGCAATCTGTGGGGGATGATGGGGACCTGGGAAGTAAGTCAGCTATTGTTTGCTGGTGGCAGATTCGTGTGAGAAACTGCAGAAACTGGTGACTGAGTTTGGAAGAGAGTGTGAAAAGAGGAAATAAAGTAAATGTGAACAAAAGTAAGTCTGTTAGGTTTAGCAGGGAAGAAGGACGAATTAGTTGTGGCGTACATTTGAATGCAGAATTTTTGAAGAAAGTGAAGTAGTTTAGATACCTACAAGTCGACGTGGCATCAAACGGAAACATAGAAGCAGAGGTGAGTCATAGGGTTGGTGATGGGGCGAAGGTTCTGGGAGCATTTAAAAATGTGTGAAAAGAGAGTTACTTATGTAGTAGGGCAAAAATGGGAATGTTTGTATGGCAGCCCCATCAGTGTTGTATGAGCGAGAGGCATGGGCTATAGATAAGGATGTGCGAAGGAAGTTAGATGTGTTGGAAATGAAATGTTTGATGATAATATATGCTTTGACCAAGTAAGTGATAAAAGGGTAAGAGACGTGTGTGGCAATCCAAAGAGTGTGGATGAGAGAGCTGAAGATGGTGTGCTGAAATGGTTTGGATGTGTTGAGAGGATGAGTGAGGGAATGTTGACAAAGAAGATACATTATATTTCAGAAGTGGAGGGAACAAAATTGAAGTTAGAAGGATGGATTGAAAAAGGTGTTGAGTTATTAGGACCTGAGCATCCTGGAGAGTGAAAAGCGTACTCAGAATAGAATGAGTTCGGACAAGGTGGTATACTAGTCTTAACCATGGCATGTGAAGCGGCCGGGGTAAACCACGGAAAGGCTGTCGGGCCTAATTGTGTGGATAGGGGCTGTGGGCCTCGTTGTGTGGATAGGGGCTTTGGTTTCGTTTGATTGCACATGATAGCTAGAGAATTCATGTGAGCGGATGCCTACATAAGTGTACGTGGGTTAGTGCAATTGATGGTGAACAGATGTTTTTGGAGATTGTATTAAATGATAGACGTGCTAAAGAGAGAGTATTAAATGTACATATACTGAGGGGACAGAGCTGGTGGGATGTTTGATCACTACTTGGAGGCGAGAGTGACGGTTAATAGAGGCTTTTGGAAAGGAAGAAATGTAATGGGCGGGAAGAGGGTGGTGAGAGTAAGTTTGGAAAAGGGTCTTGTGTGAAGGGATACCAGAGAGGTTAAGTGTCCAATGGCAAAAGGTGAGAGTAAATGAAGTGAGGGGATTGGGGTGACGACTGGGGATGAGGGGGGTATCCAGGGAAGCACTGCTTACTTTTGCGGGAGAAGCTTGTGGTATGAGGAAGGTGAGAGGTGGGCATGAGAGAGGGTGATGAAGATACGTTGCCAAAGAAAAAGATAGCTTTATATAAGCGTTACTTACATTGTGGGAAGGAGGGCAAATGATTGGAAAATGTACAAGAGAAAGCGGCAGGAGGAAGGTGCAAGGTTTGAAGAGGGTGAGCAAGCGTCGATAATCTCGAGGGAGAATAGGAGAGTGTTTTGGAAGGAGAATAATAATATAAGGAAAGCAAGAGAACAACAGGAACATCAGTGACGGGGGCAGATGCGTAAGTGGTAACTGGCAAATACGAAGTATAGAGGTGGAGTGAACAGGCATGGATGGTGTGCAATACACTGGCGAAGAAGTGTGACTCGTGTTTGTCTGGGAGTGTGGTTTCAGAGTGATGGATGTTTCTTGGATTGTAAGGTGGTTTTAGCGGTACGGTTATTTAGCGTTTGTCGGGTTATTTTGATGTGAACGTGTTCTGTCAGTGTGGTGTTTGTTGTGCGGAGGAGGAGGTTGGGGGGGAGATCTTGAGTTCAGGTGACTGTTGTTTCAAGCTGGTATAAGCTTTACGTTCACACATGGATGTTGACTGGGGGCTTGGACATGATGGGGTCAGTACTGTTACCTGTGCCGAACATGGATTAAGTATTGTGCTGGAAGTGTTTTCTTTTCATTGTGCCGGTGCTGAGTGCCTGTAGTTGTTACGCACCCGATATAAAGCCTGTTCTGTGTGGTCCGTAGGTTTGTTAAGTTTTCTTTGGAAAGGATGGGTGAGCAGCCAGATAAAGCATAGTTTAGAGATATTGTAAGTAGAGAATACGAGGGATTGGTCCTGTTGCTTGTCCGAAACTGGTGCTAGTGAGTCCTCTGAGGGTATTTCATTCGTTTATTGATATTGTGTTAATGTTTATGATATGGGGAGCGAATGTTGCGCGTGTCGCATGTGATGCCAGGTTTGTTTCTTCATTTTAGATGACGAGGATTTAGGTTGGACTCATGAATGTTCGTCACTGGTTAAGAGGGTGACCCGTAGAGTTTTTTAGTGATGCAAATATTGTTTTGAGTAAACCAGTGTTCTGCTTACATGAAGTAGTGCTGCGTGTCTTGTGTTGCTTGTGTTGTGAACAAGTGTGAGGGTGTTTGCGTATGAGAGGTGGTTTACAGGGGAGAATCTGAAAAAGACTGGGGGAAGATGAGCTCGCTGGGGATGTCCGTTGTAAAGTTTGTTTCATCGGCTCGGACCGCTGAAGTCCCCAGCACGATGAAATAACTAGGTATATCCAGCACTGAAGATCAGATTTTTGAAATTATTGTCTTTCGGATTAATGCGTCTTCGCGCTTATCCATGTAGTCTCCACAATTACTTTTAAGCACATACTCTATAAAACAAGTGAGTAGGTTCCGAATAACAACCACTTACGTAATTTTTGGCTTACACCAGCTGCACGAGATTACGAAACATCAGCAACTCTCGCCACCCAGGTACATAACCCCTTCTGATACATACATTCCTATCCCCGTATGAAACAAATTATTCACAGGCTTCATCTGCAGCATATTACCGGAAATATTGCTCCTGAGCAGATACAGAATCTCCAGACTGAGAACATTATAACACAAGTCATCTATATCAACTACTTTCTCATTTTTGCTACAGGGAGGGCTGAAAGTGCAGCAACTGTAACTCGATGATAATAGACTGGAGAAGAGTGTTAGAATCTTCCTCACAAATTGAAATGTTCGTCGTATTCATCGCTAGACGCTTAGACGCTTTGATTATCTCGGAATTTCTATCCTCACTGCTTGCCCGAGTTACCATGAGACTAGGATGTAACGTGCTTGTCTGAGGAACCAGATGCTGATATCCGCGCGATACTGATAAGAATATTCACGTTAAAGTATTGTGGATCCCCTTTCACGTAAGCCTCCAAGAGCGTGCAAAAGTTACAGCCATGGCCAAACATGTAGTATATAAATATGCTGTTGAACACTCCACTCATTGATCGATTGGAAGGTTAAAACTGAAATAAGAAAGTCAGACACATGTGAGGGAAGTACTTGAGTGCAAGTGGGCACGAGTACTTCCCTTTCCCATCACGCTGAAATGTATCAAGTAGACCATGTGCATGAAGAAAATGACGAGGTCATTAAGATACTAGAGCTCAATCTAGGCTATAGGTATCATTAATCTTTTTTATAATTGCTTCCTTCGATATGTAAATTTTATGAATTGGAAATTATACACTAGAAGGTTGTCTTAGTGTGCAGGGTTTATACCAACAGTAAGACTCCAGAAATTGTACCTTACCTTATGTATTTAGTGGATGAGTTTGCCACGAGGGAAGTCTGTAAGATTTCGTAGTAGAGATAACGTTATAACATCTAATGTTACTTGGCCACGGAAACCCGACAGAGACCACCCTTGAAGTGTGGAATCCTTTAGCTCTATAGTTCTCAGGTTGAGCATGAGGCTTGCGATGAACGAGTCGCTGATAGCTGCAAAAACTAACCATTAGAAGTGTGGCCTCAAGTTGATGGCTCTGGCCTGCCGGCCAGCTAGGAAGTTGGCCAGCCATTTCTTACCATTCTTATGGAATGTGGTGTCAGGGTTCTTTTGTGTGAGGATAAGTCGAGGCAACATTGTCAAATGTTTTGTTGCTCCCTTTTGCCACTAGTACTGTGCGGCAAAGGACGGAAACCATGCAGAATGTGTAACATTTGCATGTGGTATGTAATGTGTAGTTTGCATGTTGGGTGAGAGTGTGATGCTTTGGTTTTGCAGTTGTGAAAATATTTTGTCGAGAGGTTGGGTTACCGATGATAACATTCATATTAAGCGGTAGGCGAAAGGAAGTTACGAAGTTTGGAAGATGTCAACCTGAGTGTTGTAAGCAAGTTTCCAGTTGTGAGGTGTGTGGGATTTTGTTGCATTAGCCAGGAGTGTTCGAAGGTATCACAGAGTAGTTCAGCTGTTGTTAGGCTGAAGTGTTTTAAGTGAAAATTTGATGCGCTGTTGGGGGCGTGTTGCAAGGGAATTCTTCCGAGGTTTCAAGTTACGAGTGTCGGTAGGAATGAAGGGTGGGATAGCAGTTGAGTCAATTATGTCTGTGCGTTTTTTTATGATTGTCCTGAATAGGGATGTCGTAAGGTTGTGGCTGAATTTTGAGTAATGTATTTTTTTGTATGTTCTTTGTTGCAGTAGGTAGACAGCGTTCCGTGTGTAGGGCCCAAGGTTTAGTGGGAGGTGTAAATTTTCTTCGTCTTTCGCCAGAGTCGAGTGTTCTGGGTATTGTGGTACAACGTGTTTCAGGCAGGGAAGCTAATTCACTGCTTGTTTTTATTAAGCTATTAGGTTGTCAGTGATGTTTGAGTTCGTTACTTTATTTCTGCTGCTGATAAGTGATAATGGAAGATTGTGTTTCTTTACTTAATGATGTTTGCATCTTTGGGAAAGAAGCTGGGGGTCAGGTGCCAACCTTTATCAGCCCAGTCTGTGTTTTTAGCTGGGTTCGTTAATAACATTGTTGAAATGGAAGATAAAGAGCTAGGGAATTTGTGTAAAGTCTTGGTGTTGTATGCTTCTGTAAATCATGAGCAGTTTGCTTTTCCGTAATTTTCTCGTATATTTTTCTTGATAGTGTGTGCTGGGTCGGTTAGTTGATGTGTGATCAGGAAAGGTTGTTGGCCGGGGGATAGTTCATGTGGTTTATGTCATTGTGGTCCGTGTGTGTGTGTGTGTGTGTGTGTGTGTATGTGTGTATGTGTGTGATACTGATGTGCAAAAGAAAATGTATGGTTAGGTTAGATGCTGGAGGTGATAAATTGGGAGCCTTGTGGTCGGTTGCGAATCCTCAGGACGACGAGCGTATGAAGTTGGTTTATGAATGGTTCACATCGAATTCTTTGGTATGGGTGCTGAGCCACGTAGGGTGATGGGCGCTGAAACCTTCGCTTGGAAAATTGTTGACTGGTTTTTAGGCTCAGTACTTTGTAGATGTATTAGGCAGGATTGGAAGTAGGGCAGATATCTATGTGGGCGTTTGTTGCTGTAGATATTTTGTAGTTTCCTTTATATGGATGAGATTTAGGGAGAGCTTTTGTTACTTGTAATTAGTTCTGTGTGTTGGGTGGTGTCAGGATATGGGATGTTGTGGTGAACAAGACTTATAAGTTGTTCTTCTTGTCCATATTGTCTGTCTGTCATCTCCAAGGCTTGTATAGTTATAGAAGGAGGAGAGACTGGAGGTGGTCGTAAGTCGTGTTTCCTAAGTCAGCTGCGTGTGAATTGTGTTCTTGGAGTAGGTTGAGTAAATACGTGTATCTGTTTCTGATACTGTTGATGTTCGAGTAGATAAAAAGTAATGATGGGGATCTTAGGTGGAAACAATTGTTTTGTGTGCAGGGTGTGGCTGTGTCTTCAGAGAACCTTGTATTCCTCGAAGTGACAACGGCCAGGGGTTTTCAGAGATATGGGAAGCCTAAGTAACACGCAACAGAAAGGGAATACATTTGCGCACGGAATACTTTAAGTTTCCTCGGGCTCAAGGATCTGTAGAGGGATCCAACTAGGATGGCGGACGTGTGAACATGGGAAGAAGGCTTTAGATTCACTAAAGCCAGAACAATCGTATTCTCCACACATAGATAAAGCGGCAGTCCACAGGGGATTGGCGTAGCGAATTCTTCACCCCCGCTGGAGGTGTACCGTAAGCAAGCGAGTTATCAATTGCCTGTAACATGTAGAAGAGGATGACGGTGTCGAACATAAACTCAGGAGAAGTCCAAGAGCCTGATGAATTTTAAGGACTGCCAACCCAAAAACGACTTTAAACCTTAACAAACGCGTGTAGTATGTTATCAAAACATCAGAGACCCTCAAAAACGTTTGTACGTGACATCAACGTAGAGAGTCAAAAAGAGAGAGAGAAAAAATCCAAAGAATAAGACCTCGTGAATAATACAAGGACTTGAGCAACGGCTGAAAATAGAATGATGGCTTCGCTGTAAATGAAAGAAGACAAAAATACACACTCTAGGCAACACGCCCAGTTTGCCTTCCACAAAAATCAACATTGGGGAGAGCGACTACCGAGGATTGTAGTGGCGGTCATCATGAGTGTGAACGAAAAGCGGAATTTACAAGCTAGAATGACAGGAGGGAGTTCTAGAGCGAACAAAGACCGTGGACTAAAAAAACAATTTCCATATGGCTGTTTCAGCGGTTTTGAAGATGGGGTAAAAAGTCCACGCCAGAGAGGGACCACAACTGTCATTCTTACCTAGGCGAAATGCCACCTCCGGATCAGCGATTAGCCTCGGTGTTTGTCCGGTATGATCGTACGCAGTACGACATCAATGAATGAAAAGAAAAAAAGAGGAGCAACTACCGTTATACGTATATTGAATGTAACTTTGAATGCAGCAGCTTTATTTTTCTTTCTTTCTTTACCGCGTTAGTAGGTCAAGTGCCACGGGGGTAGTTCTTGTGCCACGGGGGTAGATCTTGTGCCACGGGGGTAGATCTTGTGCCACGGGGGTAGATCTTGTACAACGGGAGTAGTTCTTGTGCCATGGGAGTAGATCTTGTGCCACGGGGGTAGATCCTATGGCACGGGAGTAGTTTTTGTGCCACAGTAGTAGTGCTTGTGCCACGTGGGTAGTTTTCGTGCCACCGTAGTCTATGTCATCGTGTCATAGAAGTACTGCTTGTACCACGAGAGTAGATCTTGTGCCATCTTATACCACGCGGTAGTTATCGTACCACAGAAGTAGTTATTGTGCCCTTAATGTAGTTTTTGTGCCATCTTGTGCCACGGGAGTACTTATTGTGTCATCGGACTAGTTATTGTGCCATGGAAGTAGTTATTGTGCCATGGGAGTAGTTACTGTACCACAGGAGTAGTTATTATGCCATGTGAGTAGTCATTGTGCCATGGTAGTAGTTATTGTGCTATGGGAGTAGTTACTGTACCACGGGAGTAGTTATTATGCCATGTGAGTAGTTATTGTGCCATGGGAGTAGTTATTGTATCATGGGAGTAGTTATTGTATGATGGTAGTAGTTGATGTATCATAGGAATAGTCATTGTGCCATAGGAGCAGTTATTGTCTAATGGGAGTAGTTGAGGTGTCATGGGAGTAGTTATTGTGCCATGGGAGTAGCTATTGTGTCATTGGAGCAATTATTGTGCCACTTTAATGTATCATGGGAGTAATTATTGTGCCATGGGAGTAGCTGTTGTGTCATGGAAGCAATTGTTGTGCCACTAGAGTAATCATTGTGTCATGGGAGTAGTTATTGTGCCATGGGAGTAGCTTTTGTGTCATGGAAGCAATTATTGTGCCACTAGTGTAATTATTGTGTCATGGGAGTAATTATTGTGCCATGGGAGTAGCTAATGTGTCATGGAAGCAATTATTGTGCCACTAGTGTAATTATTGTATCATGGGAGTAATTATTGTGCCATGGGAGTAGCTATTGTGTCATTGGAGCAATTATTGTGCCACTAGTGTAATTATTGTCTCATAGGAATAATTACTGTGCCATGGAAGATAGTTCTTTTCTCAATAGGTAATTATTCTGCGGTCGGAGATTCTTGCACAAACGACTAATGATTTTGCTAACACAAAGTAGTTCACAGGAAAAGAAAAAGAGTAATTCTGAGCCGAAGTGTTCTATTTGTGCTCAAACCAGGAAGTGCAAAACATCGAATATAGAATTCTACAGCTATTTTTTTTTTGTCATCATGTTCTTGAAGTTTGGGAAAAGGAAGAAGGAAAAAAAAAAAAAAACCAGTGGGGTTGGCACTGTCTTGCCCCTCACACGTCAAGGTACGTTAGGGCAAAAACCCCACAACACACACACACACACACCTGCCGGAACACGTTACTTCAGTCCTGTGTGTGTGTGTGTGTGTGTGTGTGTGTGCCAGAGTGCATGCATTGTGGGCGGTACGGAGCCAGGCCGCAGTGCGAAACAAGATTTATTTCGTGTTGTAGCTTTTTGATAAACAGCCACGACGTGTTCTGGTTGTTTATTGACGCTCAAAAAGCGAAATATTGCATTGTTTCTCGTTATGGCTCCTCTGGGAGAACCGCACTGCGCTCTGCCATAATTTTTTTTTTCTAGCTCAAGAAGAATTTTTGTCAATTGAACCTTTATATATATATATATATATATATGTATATATATATATATATATATATATATATATATATATATATATATATATATATATATTTTTTTTTTTCTTTTTCATACTATTTGCCATTTCCCGCGTTAGCGAGGTAGCGTTAAGAACAGAGAACTGGGCCTTAGAGGGAATATCCTCACTTGACCCCCTTCTCTGTTGCTTCTTTTGGAAAATTAAAAAAAAACAAGAAAGGGGAGGATTTCCAGCCACCCGCTCCCTCCCCTTTTAGTCGCCTTCTACGACACGCAGGGAATACGTGGGAAGTATTCTTTCTCCCCTATCCCCTATATATATATATATATATATATATATATATATATATATATATATATATATATATATATATATATAATTCATATTCAATTGTTGTTTCTCGATTCAACGAGGTAGCGCTAGTACCTTAAGAATGGCCTGATTTGCTTGCGTCCACACTACAGCTGTCATATAAATGCACTGAAAACCAGAGCCCCATTATCCACGGCCGAATTTCATAGCCCTGTCCGTGGTTTTTTTCCCCTGACCGCTTCGTATTGGCTACTTCAGCTCATTGACACCGTGTCATCCCCGGTATACTACATCGCGCCGACCATTCTAACCTCTTCGATCACCCAAAGCATTTTTGACTTTGTCCCTCCGTCTCGTCCTCGCTTCAATTCCTCGTTTCCTCGACTTCTGAATGTGTATCGTATTAGTCAGTCTTCCTCACTCATTCTCTCCGTATGTCGAAACCATTTCGCCATACACTCTCTATCTCTCTTAGATAAACACCAATGGCCCATCCTGTCATTCCCTAGCAGGTCAAACCTCATACCAGACATTGTACTCAAACATTTTATTCCCATCACATCAACCCTCTCCTGTATTTTGTTTTATGTAGTACACATGCCGTGCCTGCATACAACACCCTCGGGACTATTATGCCTTCAAACATATCCAGCTTTGCCCTCAAAGATCTGGGGTGTTTGGGATGTGATGGTACACGGAGTGAATGTCAGAGTTTGGTGAGAAGAGAGGTGGTGAATGTGTTTGCCTAATGTGACGTGTTGGAAAGCGGCTGAAGTGGTTGGAATTTGCTGTTGCATTTCTTACGAAATTGAGGTGACAGTGGTGCTGTGCGGTTTGCTAAAATTTTCACTGTGTGGCTCAAGAGGAGGTGCCATGAGAGACGAAGGTGAATGTTTGAATTGCAGAAACATAAGTTTGTTGAATATACCTGGTAAGTTGTATTAGAGTTGTGATTGAGAGGGTGAAGGCACGCACAGACTGGGAAGGAGCAATGTGGCTTCACGAGTGGTAGAGGATTTTTGGATCAGGATTTTACTTAGAATGGTCTGTATAAGAATATTGAGAGAAAGATGATTTACGATGAACATATATGGATCTGGAAAAAGCATCTGCCAAGGTTGATAGAGATTCATTGTGTAGACATATGGTGTTAGAGGAAAGCTGCCAGATGCAGTGGGGATATCTTTTGCAAGAGAGTAAGGCATGTGTGCAAGTAGGAAGAGACGAGGATGAATTCATCCAAGCGTAGGTAGATCTGTATCAAGCGTGTGTAATGTCACTGTTTAACCAGGTTAATGGAAGTATATCGAGGGTTCTGGAGCGATAGGTAGACTGCAGTCAGTTTAGAGAGGAGAACCTAACAGATGAGTCATTTGCTGTTTGTAGATGACGCGGCTGTGGTGTCGAACTTGAGCGAGAAACTGCAGAAGCTGATGTCTGAGATTAGGAGTGTGTGTAAAAACAGGAAATTAAGATTTTATTTAAGATAATGAGGTTCAGCAGGGAAGACAGACAGCTCGGTTGGAGTGTGAGTCAAGTGAACCTGAAGGAAGTTGGGTATTTTAGAGACACAGGAGTAGATATGGCTGCAGCTGGAATTATGGGAATGAAGTGAATTACAGGATGAGTGAGGGGGCAAAGGTCCTGGTTGCCTTGAGGAATGTTGGGAAACAGAGGTCTGTGAGGGTAAAGATAGATACGTTTCATGGTATAGTAGTCCCGACAGTGTAGTATGTATGCGAGGCATGGGACCTAGATTACAAAAAAAAAGTGTGGAGGAAGGTTGTTGTGTTGGCATTACGATATTTGAAGGCATTATGTGATACGAGGTGGACTGATTCAATTAGAGATAATAGGGCGAGAGAGAGGTGTGAGAAAAGTCTGCATGGAAGAGGTGGAAAAAGTGTGCTGAAATGGTTTGGGCATATGGAGAGGATAAGTGAAAAGAGGATATGAGGATATATATGACGGAAGCGTAGCAAACACTGGAGGGAGAAACCGAGAAGGTGGAAAGAAGGATAAAGTAAAAGATGCTCTGAGCGGTCGGGGCCGACCATGCAGGATAGAGACAGGTTGTTTGGGATGTGAATTTTAATGGAGAAAATATGGAGGAAGTAAAGTTTTCGAAATATCTTAGAATAGACATGGCGCCAAATGGAACCATGGAAGCGGAAGTGAGTCGTAGGGTGGGTGAAGGGGTAAAGTTTCTGTGAACATTGACGAATGTGTGAAAGAGAGTGTCGTTATGAGGAGGACAGAAATGGGTATGTTTGAAGGTTTAGCAGCCCCAGCAATGTTATATGAGTGCGATGCATTGGCTATAGATGACTATGTGCGGAGGAGGGTGGGTATGTTGGAAATTAAATGTTTGAGAACAATATGTGGTGTGAGGTGGTTTGATCGAGTAATAAAAGGGTAAGAGAAACGTATGGTAATAAAAGCGTTTGGCTGAGAAACTTAAAGAAGGTTTGCTGAAATGGTTTTGGACATGTGGAGAGAAAGGGTGAGGAGAGGTTGACAAAAAAGAATGTGTCGAAAGTGGAGGGAATTAGAAGAGAGACCAAATTGGAGATGAAAGGTTGGAGTGAAAAAGACTTTTGAGGGATCGGAGCTTAAACATGCACTAGGGTGAATGGCATGTACGGGACAGAGTGAACTGGAATGATGTGTTATACATGGGTCGACGCGCTGCTAATGGACTGAAACAGGACATGTGAAATGGCCCGGGAAAACCATGGAGAGGTCTGTGGGGCCTAGGTATGGATAAGGGGCTGTGATTCAGTACATGACACATGACAGATAGAGAATGGATGTGAGCGAATGCGGCGTTCCTTCGTCTGTTCCTGACGCCATCTTGCAGGAAACGATTATCAAGTATTGAAAAAATGAATGTGGTGAATACTTTATACCTAGCTGATTTCCCGCTTTGGCATGGTAGCGTCAGAAACAAATGAATAATGGCCTTATGTACATTCATCCAAACCACAGTTACTATCCCTCCTGCAAGGCTCCTACATCTTTGAGGCTGCGTCCACTCCTAGTAAGATGATGATAAGATGTTTCTGTTGTGACGAGAAGTCCCTGACGATGATACACGCCCTTTCCGTCGCATGACGATAATACACCCGCAGAAGACCTCCCTTAACGCCCTATATAGATAGATAGATAGATAGATAGATAAAATTACCCAAGACTTATGATATTTCCTATGAACTAGCTGTAGAACAAAAAATATATATGCAACCTTTGAAGGTCCTACATGAGATGCTTTGTCTGAAAAAATCGAGAACATAGATTTTTTCCTTTGATTTATTTTGTGTTGTATCATACAAAGACGATAAACCCGGGCATAGGCTTGACATTTCTTTTTTTCCTTCTATAAGGAAAGCCAACGCACCAGAAGTAGCTGAAATGGAAACACAAAGGGATGGAAAGCTTGAGCGATAATGTTGATGAAAGATAGTGAAGTATGGCTGGGTAATAAGAGATCAGAAAAGGCATTGAGTAGGCTTAAAAATGAGATGATTTTGAAGGGAAAGTCGAGGAGAAATATGGACGGGGAAGGAAGGGCTCTACAAGCTGAGACCCAGCGCAGGGATTATACATCAACGAAACATATAGGTTGTTGGTCGCAAAAACCGGATCGGGAAAGTCTCCTTCACCCAGGAGGAGAAACTAGGAATATATTAATAGTCATCCCCAACACATATACGTAAAACAACAGTGAAATAAAAGTATGATGCGTGATTCTCTCGTTATGGCTGTCGATTCGATGGTTATCAACTGCTAGATGGTCGGTAAACAATTACAATACACGTTGATTACGCTTCATGTGAAGATCATATTGAGCACTTATCATGCCAGGTGTGTATGTCTCTACCTACCCTCAGTCCCGCACCTCTATCATTATCATCTCCTGACGGGGAGTAACCAGCTGGTATACGCCCGACGGTTACGACGAAATCGTAACATTTCATCGTTTTTCCATCCCGTTACGCGATGGATAAAGGGTCATGACAGGACATGTAGACACTCCCATATTCATGATACAGACAGTGATTAACTCTCGGTCTACGAATGATTACTGAAATGAAAAGAAACAAAAAAAAAAGAAAAAGGTTGAGGACATTTTGCATCTATCTTTTTGGAAACTCTCATTACGTTTCTGTGGACGTTGAGTTCAGCTTGAAAACTTAAAGATCTCCCTGAAACATCGGACTACTGACATAGTCTCAGAAAGGCGGTTGATAAGCATTCGCTCAAGGGGTTTAAAACCCGTATGGCTCACTGGACAAGGGATACAGTCGCCACAGACTACATAAATCGAATTAAAACCGATCACGGAGTGACCACACAGCAGTCATTAGTATACACAGTTGGAGATCAGTGGTTTACATATGCGCCATACAGTCAGCTCACTGCCGTACTAGCGATCGAATCACCTTCTGGGTAATAAACACTCCTGACGAGGCAGGTAGCGAGGTCCTTTATCAGCGTGCCTCCGAAGCGCATCTGATGATCCATACAGCAGCACTCTCGCCTCTTCATTTAGATGCATACATAGAGCAACCATTTCGGCAGCAACAAAACGCGCCCGTGTAACCTGGACGCCAGATTCAATTCGGCGACTTGAAAAAAAAAAAAAAGTAAATCATGTGTTATTTGTTTCTAAAAATGAAACCGACATTGGTAAACAAGTCAGTGATAGAAATTTTGATGAGTTCTCTGGTCAGCGTCCAGTGCAGGTAAGTGATTTCGAGCGTCCAGGTAGGAGTATGCGCTGGAAAACTGGACATGTGTTGATCCAGGATATAGGTACTCTAGGCGCTGTCTCTTGAATATTTCCAATGTTTTGCTTAAAATCTGGACTAAAGGTTCATTATGATTCATATATACGATGAAACTCTCTACTAACCAATCAACAACACAGTCACCCCCTTTTCTTAGGAAACTGAATTGCATTACTATCCACCTGAGCCGCCTTGCCGCATGTCATCTTGCGCAAGGCCTTCACCTCATCTTCTCCTTTCACCAAATCACTCTCCTTGACTTTCTTTACGCATACCACCCCAATCCAAACACCATACATTTGCTACCCAGTCATCAGGCACATTCAACAGTCCTGCAAAATACTCACTTCATCTTTTCATCATTACCTGTTGCCACTTCCCCATTTGCCCCTTCTGATGTTCCCATTTCTTCTCTTTTTTTCCGCACGCTATTTACCTCTTTCCAAAACATCTTCATGTTCTCCCTGATGTTTATTGATATTCGCTCACCCCAGCTCCCACTTGTCCTCTTTTACAACCCAGCAACTTCCTCTTGACCTCCTGCCTCTCTTTCTTATAACTTTCCCAGTCAGTTGCACTTCTCTGCGAGTGCCGCCCAACGCCCCTCTTTTGTCTTTCACTAACAACTTCACTTCATGCCACCACTCACCATCCTTTTTAATCTGCCCACCTCCCATCTTACGCATTCTACATGTAACTCTCGCATATGCCAACACTGCTTCTCTAAATGCCTCCCATTTTTCACCCACTCCTCTAGCCTCGTTTACTCTCACTTTTTGCTATTGAACACCCAATCTCTCCTGGTATTTCTTCACACACTTTTTTTTCCAAGCTCACCTCTCTTAATACGCTCTTCTCACTCACATTGATTTCTCCTTTCCGAAAATCTCTACAAATCTTCACCCTCGCCTCCACAAGTTGGTGATGCCACATCCCACCAGCTGCCCCTCTCAGCACATTAACTTTGAAAAGTCTCTCTTTTACTTGCCTATTAATTGATTTGGACTTCCTTTATGTCTGGTGACCATCTTTCTTTCTCACATATGTACACTGTGTATGTCCCTCATTCATACCAGGTATTTAGCACACATCTCCACAAGATGCCCACCATTTCCATTCACATTATACCCCATGCCCCCTAATTTTACCCTTAACTGCCACATTACTCACCTTCGCATTTAAATCGTCCCCGTCACTAATACCCGTTATCTTGCATTAAAGCTGCTGATACATTCACTCTGCTGCTCCCAAAACGCTTGCCTTTCGTGAATAATCCCCCATCTCTCGCCATCCGCGTTCATTTTGACCCATCTCATTCTTAACCTTTCCTCCTTACACTCTTTCATGCACTACCACAACTGCTTCAGCAGTAGTGCTACTCCTTCCTTTATCCTCACTCCAACTCCTAACTTTATACCTAACATATTCCCAAACCATTCTTCCCCTTTACATTTAACCTTCCCCTTTACGTTTAAGCTTCGTTTCACTCACAGCCAGAACGTCCAGGTTTCTTTCCTCAAACATACTGCCCATCTCTCCTTCTTCTCATTTGGGTTACATCCATACGCATTCAGACACCCCAGTCTGAGACTTTGAAGAGGATGAGCCCTCCCCGTTCGGATTTTCTGTTCCATTTTTAAGAAACTGAGAAAGCAGAAGGGGATTGTGTATATCACATCATAATAACCTGACACCACACCGGCAAAATTTTCCAAAAATTCATTGCCACTCCCATCCTATTTCATCTCTTATCTCCCTTTTGTTTCATTTCTCGTGCCTTTCTCTGGTACCTTTTTACCTTCAGCTCTTGTACTTCTCCTGAGAACATTTCTTCGCGACAAATGAAAACTATGTATAAAACGGCAGGGATTCTCACTTGAAATATACAATTTCGACACGCGTTCTGATGCTGTGGTTGCCGGAAGGAAATACATGAAGTTTGCACCTACATTATAAAGGTTCGAATCCTCCTTCACTTGCGTGTATTCATTAAAGAATGTCTCATTCACTGACCGAGTCTCAAGGTATGCAGACTCTTCATCTGTCGGACTTGGTGAAGAGACAGAGAGATGAAGCCTCATAAGCTGCTGAACCTTATTTTCCACATAAAAACCTAACTATTGTAGGATTGTAGGTAAATACAGGTAGAATGATCAGGCTGAGGAGGGATAGACAGGCAAGCCTAGGTAGGCACAGTCAGGGGGACTGGGGTAGAATAGCAGACACCTAATAAGAGAATCACATATGGTTCTAAGGGGAAACATGGGTAGATCAAGTTAGAGAGATTTACGTTGAGTTAAAAGTGAGTTGGCACATGAGTGGGGAGGTAATTTAGACACAGGGAAGAACATCTGTAAACATTTGAACACCTAGGCAAAAGGAGACTGGTTTATAGAGGTCAAAGATCATACGAAGACAGAAGTTAACAATGAACAGGGTTAGAGGAGTAGAATTAGACAGTTGAATGTTAACAGCACCACACTTAGTAGTAGAATATAATGTAGAGACTGGGAATTATAAAGAAAAACAGGCTAAGGGAGGGAGAGAATGACACATTTTACCGTTTATTCTCAAAGACACAAAGGTTGGGAGAAAGTGAGCACCGCCCACACCACGAGACAAACTGCCACCACCAGATGCTGACTCAGCTGCCCTCCGGTGTCTCCTTCAGTGATCGTGAGTTGTTCAACCCCCTGCCGCATCTCACCTGCTCACGTCACCTATACTTCCCCACCACCGTCTCTTTTCCTGGCTCCATAACCCCCCCGTCCCTGCTCTTCGCCTTCTCTCCCTTCTCTTTACCGTTCTTTTACGTATTCTGTCCTTCCCTATCTTCCTCCTCAACACTGTCATCTTAACCTTGTCACCTCATTTCCCCAGAATGGTCTTAACGAACGGCTTTCCTACCCCTGAGCCACTCTCCCTTCCCTCCCTGCTCCAAGCTCTTACACACCGGTCGTACGAATATAATCCATCGTGAAAAATTAAGATTGCCCTTCCTGCTGAGCCTCGGTGAGTGACGTGGGCACCACCGTCAGGTATGCATGGTGGTTCCTCTTAATCATGAATTATTTTCCGCTAACTCGGTCTCAGTGTTCTTCCGCTCCTCACCCCTTTGGTGATGCTGTGCTTTTTTGCTTCTAATCTGCTATGATGGATCGACTGAATGTACTTTTTATATGGAAACGATACAGACACATAAAGTTGGAGGTCTACTTAGGGCAGTGGGTTTTTGGAGACGGAGTATCATGACCCCTTCAGTGATTTCGTTGAGTCTTTATGGTGATATCTGAAGCAGGCTGATGATAAGATCAGATCGCAATAGACTCTTTTCAAAAGTCAGATCAGAAGCTTGTGGATCTGGTTCTCCTTTTGATTATAGGGATCTACGTCCACACAAGGACGGTGTAGAAGATCGTTTGTGTGTTGAGACATATTCTGATTTACCACTTCCACATGTCCCATGAGTATGAGACATGACACGTGGACAGCTCCCTAACGTAGCTTGCTGTACAAAAAGATACGGTAGAATCCCCGAGACAATTTGTATTCTCATTTTCACTGTGCATTTCTAGTTTGTCAACAGCATTACGTTAAGTGTAAGTACCAGGGATATGGCCGATAACTAGCGAGTTCTGTGTTCATCTTAATCTCCATATTTCTTACTCGTCGTTTAAGACGATTCTGTTACCTCTTTCTACTTGAGTTGTAGAATGTGAATGGCATTACGTGTTCATAGGTAACCTAACACGAATACTAAGGTTGCATACGATCGCTGCCTACAACGTCCACCCAGAGCCGATCTTTGCTCCCAAATACTCGAATATTTCAGGGGAGTGGGATGGTCTGACGGTCTCGCGTAGGAAAGATATTACGAGATGATATGCACAGAAACGGTATTATGAGCCGCTTTTTAAAGCTGTTCTTCGTATTACGTCATTGGTTAGCTTTAAGTCAATATCGTTTTTGTCCTTTGGAAGACTTCATTGCTGCATTATTAGCAAGTCCTTTATGAAAAATATAACTAGTCTATATGTATGTATGCGTCCACACTAACATGCGAAAGGTTAAGTAAGGTACGGAGCTAAGCCACGATGAGTTTATAACCTCAGATTTGCATGGAAATGTGGATCATAACCGACTGAAGATCAAGGATCTCTTTGCATGAGGAAATGAAGGGAAAGCTACGCGAGACTCAAGGTGAATCCCACTCATGCAGTCTCTCATCATCTGCCAGGGAGAGGTGCTTAAGATGGTCCCAAACGCATCTTCAGAGGAAAAGGAAAATGTAATTCTTAAAGCGGTAAACTTGTATCCTCTAGACTGATTACCTTTCGAAGAAGTGACAAGCGGGTTGTAGAGGACGGTAAAGGTCGTGTAATGAATTACATTAATTTTATATTTATATTAGAGAGCTCCGTGGTTCTCGCTGATGTAAACGATTGCTTAGAAACTCGACGTCTTTGGTATGACATTGCGCTATATCGCCCTCGTAAGAAGACGAACGCTGTTAAGTCCTGGATGTATGTAATTTGAGGCAGTGACAACCAGAGTTCCAAGAAATGGAGGAGATAGCTCATGGTGCTAATTAAAGGCACGGTGTCATTCTTTATGTTAGTAGTGATAACTGTTAGTTGAATGATTGGACTCTCAAAATGGGTGTCTAACTGTATCATAAAAGTCCGTCCTTCCACCATTTAGTTTAAGTAGAATAACTGCAAGACAGTTTGTCCAGTTTCATCAAAGTTTTATATGAAGATACCTTGCATGGAGAGCAACAGCTTAGTTGATGTTAAAGACAGGAGGTCAATCATTAGGACTTCGCAAACGGAAAATGTGTTAGTTTGTTAGTCTACCTGACCGTTCTTCCGTTCTCCCACAGTTTAAGAGTCTGCAGGATAATTTGCAAAATCCGTCGTCCATTTTCGTTTAAATCTGGCACGGAGGTACTGTGGAGGAACAAAAAGCATGCTTGTGATCCTAGGGTCAAAGGGCCAAAGGTTAACTTGAAAGTTAAGCAGCGAGCTGGTTTAGTTTCAACTTGATAATTTAAGCTCATTGAGCTGGATTTCATCATAACTGTTTCCTTTGAAATGAGGAAAGTTTCAGTTGATTTTTTAAGGTCATAAGATCCAACGATAAGATCATTGTCACGTTTGGTAATCATTTTCTTTTCGCACAGTAACTTCAGTTATAACGGACAGATTCCCCCCCTAAGAATTGAAGAAAAAGAGGATCTCTTTTCATTTTGAGGTCAAAAGGTCAAATGTCAAAGGGTCATCGCCTCACCTGTATTATGTTACAGCCCAGTAACTCCAGTTTTGCTCGATGGGTTTCACCCATTCTAGGGACGTGTGTGTGTGTGTGTGTGTGTGTGTGTGTGTGTGTGTGTGTGTGTGTTCCCGTTGGGTCAAAGGGTTTCATTGTAGGGCTCAAAATTCAGATTTCAAGGTGACTGCCACACTCATAGACGATTTCGTCTCTACAGAGCAGCAACTTAGCTTCTGCCGTATAGATTTCGTTTAGGACTTACCCCGTGCGTTGCCCTTGGCGTGCGCTGAAGATCAAGGTTGTGTTGCCGGGCTCCGCCTGCAAGAGGTCACACCGCGAGTGAAGAGTCACCTTTGGTAAGGTTGTGTCACTGGGAGTACAGTCTCGTCAAAGAGATTCTGTCTTGAAAGAAGTCCACATTTCCCCCTGCTGCTGGAGGTAACGCAGTCTTCAGCTGCAGGAGGCTGCAGGAGGTAGTCCTGGGTAACACCAGGACTCATCCTTAGAAACAAGTCCTGCGATGATTGTGAAACAGGATATATAAAGTCGAGGTCACCACTGCGTATAGAGATGATACTTCCACTCCATGACGCTGGGTCTACCCAACGGATTTCACTGACTTTCATAATGAAAGAAAACGATCGTCCGAGTGATTCGTTATCACATTGTTTCGTTCCTACAGAATGTCTCAAGATTCGAATTTTTCGGGTTTTCGTAAAATTCTGGAAATCTGGTTTTCGTCATGGTGTAAGTGAAGCTCTGTGTTGACGGCTTTCCATAGGTGAAAATTCTGGTTTTCTTTCCAGTCTCTCGGAAAAATTTCCCCTTTTTCTTTTTTGTTCTTTTTGAAAAAAAAGAAAAAGTTAAATTTTTTCCTGTGGCAAAATATCATGCAGAAAATGTACACTTTTGACAGTGATTTCAATAGAGAATGAAATTGCCACAAAGAGAGGGGAACTCTTCCTGTTGCAATGCTGTAATTGGCACGTCCGCTTCATAAGGTACGTATGTTGAGAATAATGGCCATCGAGTACCCGTTCATTAAGCTGGAATTCGCACCATACACACGAAACATCCATTTCACAATAAAACTAAATTTCCATTGATAAAGCTCCATGGCTGTGTGTGTGTGTGTGTGTGTGTGTGTGTGTGTGTGTGTGAGTGTGTGTTGTTATTGTTGGATTTAATGAGCATCTGCTTTAATGCTAGAGCCTTGCCGGGCATGAGATAAAGATAAATGGATATATCTGTGAAATGTGTGTGTGTGTGTGTGTGTGTGTGTGTGTGTGTATGTGTGTGTGTGTGTGTGTGTGTGTGTGTGTGTGTGTGTGTGTAGTATACACATTGTTCAAATGTATGTTGACCAGATGGTGAGTGATGGTCAAGTGAGAGATCACAGTGTATCCCTTTAATACAGAATACCACCCAAACGATCAGTTCGGTACGTTACAGGTGTTGGTGGTTATCAGCTGCTGGACAGTCGTAGAGCCAAATATCGTCACAAATCCATTACGTAAATGTTATTGCGACACTGTGGCGTGTACGTGGGGATATTACATTGGCTAACAGCGATAGAATAAAAAATCAGTTAACCCGGAATCCGTGCCATGTGCATAAAAAATGTACAAAACATACGACGATTATTACTAAATGTAGACGAATTGCTGAAATGAATAACAACTGCTAAAGGTCATTAGCATATAATTGGGTATCTTTTTTTCTTATGTTAGCTGAGACGGCACGGGCAGCTGAGGCCCTAATCAAGGCCAGTTGACTGTGGACCGACTGCCGCAATCAGGATTCGAACCTATACGCTCGACCCTGGATGGCCCGTGAATGCGTCACGGTCAGGAACGCTAACCCTTACACCACGAGAGTCCATACATTACAAAGGACAGAAACCGAGTTAACAAGTTGGTTGGTTAATCATTCGTCTTTGTGCCTATCGACTGCCTCTCTCATTAACGCCGTTAGTGGTCAAGTTAATATCTTTGAACATCTTCCTCGTGTGTTCAGGACACCTCATTTGTTCATGATACCTCAGATGTTCACAATCATTCAAAGACACATACATGCTCTCTGCATGTATCTCGCCCCTGGAACAAACTAGGTAGTTTAAAGACATTCACATCTTTCGCATTCTTCCTAAGCGTTCGAGATGATCGAGTTAAAAGACAGAGGTAAAGACGGGCTAAACTATTAGATATTGAAAAATAGGTAGAAAATAAGAAATTGAAACGGCGTCAAGGAAACTTTAATGCTATTGTGGATTTAGAGAGAACTTCGATGATCAGTATACTGATACGTTTTTGAGCATAAGGACGGTACGTAATGGAAAATAATAAAGAAAACAGAGATATTTTGATAGCATTACCTCGTATGAATCAGTGTAGCGAGAAACATCATGACCCGAGCGAAGCCGTGTATGTAAACATAAAACAAAGATTGAAAATCCATTCCTGGGGACGGGGTGGTCAATCACTGTGAACCATATGACTCGAACTGTCATAAATTCTCAGTAAGTCTGAAAAGTCGCGGAGTAATGGGAGTTGTAGAAATAGTAAGGCATGAACCAGATACCTGCACCAGATTAAAGTATCATCAAGTAAGTTCTTTGGTAACTCCTACTTCTCCCGTAAGACTGTGTTATTACACTTGATCAAGTTCAGCGTCCTGCATCAAAGACGCAATGATTAACACACTGTCCCCAGCAGATGAGAGAAGAAAACCCATTGTGTTGGGTTGGGACCTCTGTAAAATGTCACAGTTTGTAAAGGTTACCAACTTGCTCATAGTTACATGATCGTCTAGGTGCAGACCAGAGGGAATCTTTTCGGTAATAGCATCTGTCGTGGAGTGAAAATGTCTCCCTGATATTAACAGGTTAGGGTTCTTAATATTACATAGGTTCCTAAGGCTTTCTTTGAATACACAGTCTCTGCAGACCTTACAACCTCTCCTCAGCCTGTCGTAGTGGACACATGTATCCAAGACCTCTGCTGGCTGACACTAATACCCTACCCCGTCCTTCCCGTTTTCGTTCATAACAGTAAAAGTCATTAACCACGACAGTGTTTTGCCACAGCACAGATCCACTGATAATGGGGTTTTCTTTTCTTCTCTCTTTTTATTATAGCCTCCCTGACGTAATACTGTTTCCGATGGATGGATGCCTTTACATTTTAAGAGAGTCGTAGAGAAGTGCTGTTGATATTCAACGTCTTATCCTTCAACGGTTGCTAAGGTATTTCCCAGCTCTTCTGTTTCATCAGCGAACCTTCTACTTTCAACATTATTGCTTACAGGATACGAGAAAAGAATACAGATATATCTCTCGTATGATGATATAAGTTGCCACAGGGTGAGATAAACCACGATGGAGATATGGGTTGAATTCTTTATATTCTGGAGGTGTCAAGCGCCCTGCCATGCATTAAGATGCCACAATGTGTAATTGACATAGAATGAGAAGTTTACTCCAAAGTACCACGTTCAGACGCGTGTCCCATCATAACGGTATTTTAGATATCTTCAAAAACGCGTCGAGACCTAGCTCAAAAACCCATAAGCGACAGTTTTATTCCCCTTGTTACACTTAGCTTACTGAGTTATCCATCGCCAGTATACGCACGAATCGGTGGTCATGGGGACTCCAGCCTTGGTGGCGAGTTAGGGAACTCATCCTCTGACTCCAGACTAAGCATTCCCTCCGAGCAACGCATCAGACTGGCAGACATCTATTGCATTCCCTGCATCTCTGTTGCACGGTTGATCAACTTGATGCAGCCAACAGCTGTGTTGCCGTCCCCATGGTCTCCTCAGTCAATGATTATTTCGTTCAGGCAAGACCTGGAAGCGGTATAGAAGTGGGGCATTCAGATTGCGACACCGTAATTGGTACTCCATGAACAGGCAGTCGTGATCATCACGACAGAATAATGTTAAGACCACACCATTCTAATGATGTCCTATGATCCCTCAAAGATCCATGATACTAAAGAATTTCAGTCAAGATGAATAACTGGAACCCCTTTTACAAGCATCAGGCTTCGTATCCTAGATTCGAACCAAGATGCCTGTGATCTAATGAGATCCATCTCGTCTGGTACGTCCTGGAATACAGTACCTCTATAAACTCAACAACAATCATTTCGTCGTCAGGAAAGTCTTGGTTATGGGTGGGCTCTGTCGTTTCTGACGCACATTTCACTTTACTTTCGATTTACCATCGTATCTCGCAAACCAGTACTGTATACAGTGTGCGAAAGAGAAACACAAAAGGTGCTGCCTTGTCATTGGGGTTATCTATTAGGAAAATATTTCTTGGGATCTTAGAAAAGAGCAGAGAAATCAGTCTAATTAAGCTTAACTCGGTATTCAGGATAATAATTACGGTGGATCTCAGAGAATTGAATAATCTTTAAAATTATCTCACTGAGTGTTGAAGGGACGTATGCAACACACAGCACATTTCTGTAATAAGCTGCTTTACAGCTAAGAAAAAAAAAGTATGTTCTCAGGCATTGATATTTTGTGGTATTAATCCAGACTGTTAAGAATATTTGTACAACAAAATGATAAAGATGAAGAATTCGTCTAAAACATATGATCCTCTGTCTGCAAACAATGAAGCACAAGTGTTTGCTCTCCATAGTAAACAGTCTTAGTCATCGACTGTTGCTATCGTCATAACGGATTCCTTTTCCGTCTCGTATGGCGTAACCCTCTCCTTTTCTTGCCAGTAGGAGCTGAACGTAACCAGCACATTCTGTAGCAGTGATTGCATTCGTATCGCCCATGACAGTTCGTGGGTCCCGAGTGGGAACTCGTGTCTCGTAATGAAAGTTATATGTCTTATACAACAGCTGAGCTCTGATCGTACGCTTGTCCGAATACGTATTGTCAAAGGAGAACAGAAGCTTAGAGGTCATTGCAAATGTATAAGAAATATACGTTATTCATCTCGGGTGCCCAAACTGATGGAGGAAGCCAGGTCGACGCTCGTAACTACATGCGACGGGCTGTATACTACTTCACTAATCATGCAGAGCTTGTTTGTCGCAGCCAGCGAGGTTGTGATACACGGCTCTGGGGAGAGACCACACGTCCTGCGGTATGAGAGACAGAAAATCGTCGTCCCAGAAACCCAATCGAATATTTCTAGCTTATACTGACTTTCCCTGGTTCTCTATCGGGATGGCTCGTATTGTGGTCAGCACGTAGAAAAGGTTATATTGGTTGAGATGGGCCCATTTCTTGAACAGTTTCTACTACCATGCAACTTTCTAAAACTTTCTATCTATATACTTTCAGCGTTCACGTGTGATAGTTGACTTTATTCCATTCATCCACCAAATCATACTGTAAATGCACTTCACCATATCTAGCACGTCGTCTCTTGCTTGATTTCATGTTACCTCCTCTGGCTGCTCTATTCTCATATCGTTCGTAAAGCGGTTGTTGTTGACAGCATCACTGTGGATGTGGTTTAGAATCTTAGAAACTATAATCTAGTCACGACTTATTCCTTCTTACAGACTGTGATCTAGTCACGACTTATTCTTTTCTCTTCCACAGTGGACAATATTTGTGGATCTGTAACTTTTACAGCAACCCACATTTCTAAGTTCTGGTACCGTCATTGTTGCTCTGCACTGCAATCATCTGTAAAATAACTGTGTCCTCCTGGGTAGAGGGACAAATGTGTACAAAGGGAGGGATGCAGAATCAGATAGGTGGTGAGATGTTATGCAAAGGGACAATAAGGAAAAAAGATGATGAGAAGCTTAGCTGTAGTCGACATAGCTTGAGGATAGTTTGAGAATAAAAAGAAGAGAAAGTTGGTGGCATGTATGTACAACGGTTCTAAAAAGAACAACACTGAATGACATGTAAGAGTAGAATGGCGGTAGATGAGGGGATTAATTCCACAGCAACAACAACCAAAGATGAATCTAGTCGGGGATTTTTTTTTTTTTCGGAACGGTAGAAAAATGGTGGGGACGTTGGTGAAGAAGAGAGGACTTGAGGGGATGAACTTTATAATAGGTCACCAGTTAAAGTTAGTGTGTGACATCCTGGAGGACAGTCAGACTCGTATTGACCGGCACATCAGAAAAACATTTAACGTTGTCTTAGACTATGAGACAAAGGGCATTTAAATGGACGGCGACACCCACACACACACACACACACACACACACACACACACACACACACACAGGAACACTGTCCAAGTCAAATCACAGAAAACAGTTTGATATTGTGAAAAAAATAGAACCTCTTTTGGGAGAAGGTCTGGAAACACCCTTTAAGATATGGCACAACTCCTTATTCGAAATGTTAAGATCCATTCTTTTGACTTTCTCCACCTTTTTGCATCGGGTGGACTTGTTCACAATAAGGGAAGATTTTAAAGCGATGGAATGAACCAAATTTATAACAGCTGAAGTCATGATTACTTGCTTAACTGGGGTCTGTCACAGTTGGCGAGTGGCGTTCCTGTAATCTTTTTTGCCGTTCCCGCCCTCAGGATGAGGGTACGCATTAAAGTAGTCGCTCAGAGCCGCAAAATATTAAAGTGTCCGTGAAAAGTTACAGGTGTGGCGGGAACTATCACGAAAGAAAACGTAATCTGGTAGTGATAGGGGGTAACACAAGTAACTGGAGCTTTGATGCAGTGCCATAGGTGGACAGAGGGGTGAAAGTACTTTATTACCATATAATGATGCTTGTGAAGGGAAGTGGATCAGGGAAACACAAGATAGTAGTTCTATATCATAAATACATAAACATACATACTTACATACGCACACACATACGGACACTGGTGCATAAAACATATCAGTTTAAGGAGTACCAGTTTATTGCATGTATGTACGAGATAATGTGTACACATGTGGTTTAACTTGGATGGCAGATGCTCAGTCAAGGGACGAACAAGAAATATTAATGTCTAGATTTAATCAAGCTAACATTTATTCACGATTTACTCAATAGCTGAGAACTGCAGGGTCCTGAAGTGTTAATAGATTCTGTCCATGAATTGTTAAATGTGCCCATCTTTTACTTTAAGCATCTGTTTGCAGAAGAAGAATGAAAGAATCCAGTTCGAAATTGACACACCTTGCTGGAATTGTGGGTAACGCTCGCTACTCGTAAAGGTGGTGATGTGTTGGAGTGACGGGCAAGCGCTACCAGACGAAGCGCTACGGGGGCGGTGCAGAGAGCGAGAATTCCTTCAACTGCAACGTATTTCCTGAGCTCGAAAGACCGCGGGTGCGTGAAGGTCACTGACGGTGTCGGGGAGGAACAGGTGGTGTTGGTGGTGGATGTCACCGTTGCTGAACTTTTCCAATGTCTGATTCATGTCTGCTAAGTGACTATGGGTGATCGATGATTGTGGTAATGTAACGGAACTATTCGCTTTTCCACTGGGGTCACAACTGGTCAGACAACAGGCGTATGTCATGGCTTATGGAAGTTCATCATGTTTTGATCCATCTGAAAATGATCTTGCAGATGTGTGATGTTTCTGAGTTACTCGTTGCGCGTAAAGTTCAGCTTCGTATTGACGATCCTAACTTAGGTTCTCGGGTAATTCAGCATTGCTCAGTCAAGCTACCATAATTTAGCATTAAAACTCGCGTACTAAATTTGGTGATTACTTGCTGTACGCTTCCACACACACACACACACACACACACACACACACACACACACACAGTATGAAGTGATGGGAGTAACTTTTTGACTGATTCTTATAGAGGAAACACCTTCCGATACATCTGAATACGTTCTTCAGTCACAGATGTGTCGCCTTCCCTAACGGCATGTGAGTCTGGCTGAGCTGGAATGATGTACGAGACTGTAGGTAACGAGATCTGAGTTGATCAGTCGGCTCTCCATGGAAAACATGTACACTAAAATCTGTTATATATGCTTACACAGAGACGTACATACATGGGTACATACAGACGTACATATATGCATAATACAGAGGCAGGTGAAGATAAGAACAAGTTGCTATCTGCATCTGATATGAAGTTTGCCACTGACCATCAGAGTGGCATATGAAATGTCCTTTTCTTGAATCCTTCCCTAGACACAACCCCCTAACACTCCTACTGACTTTACCCCATCCCTACCCTCCATTCTTTTTTTTTTGGGGGGGGGGGGGCGGGGGAGGCTGGTTAGAGGAGAGGAAGAAGAGGTGGGACAGGGGAAGTAATAGTTTGAAATGGAAGAGAAGGTTGAAGTGTATACAGGTGTGTGGTGCAACTTACTGATGCATATAGGTGATTCTCAGTAGGCTTGTTTTTCAAGCTTTATACATATACCCGCGACAGACTCTGTGTGTGTGTGTGTATGTGTGTGTGTGTGTCTGTGTGTGTGTGTGTGTGTATGTGTGTGTGTGTTGTATCTTTTGGTTGTTAAAGGTAGTTTCGCCAAGCTAAACCTGTGTACATCGATGGATGACTGGAGCCTCCCTGAGTGCTTTGGGGCTTCGAGGGAACCAAGAGTGTTCCATGTTTGTACTGTTGTCCAGATCTTGGATTTGTCTGTAGTTTGTATCGTCGTTGTCTTCTACACTCTTCCATGCTCTCGGGGTCGCTTCTCATAGGTGTGAAACCGATTGGTTCAGTCTTTGATCGTTCGTGCTGATTTAGGTGTTCTCTGTATACAGGAGTATTTTTCATTTGTGAAGACTCGTGGAGCGTTCTTTTTTCTACCATTTGTAACTTGGGTATGTGTTCTCTGGAAGCGAGGGTTGTTGGAAGAGGCAATTGGGTTAGGAGAGTTTAAAACATTGACTCGTTGTCATTTTTGGTTCTTGTAGGAATCTCTCGTTGATAAGATTTACTACCAAACGTCTCTATATTAATGTGTGACACAGGATTCTGCTGCCGTTTCCGTGCGCTGTCTCGTTACCCTCAATGATTACATCTTCGTTTTATTCTTCCTAGCGACACAAAGTAAATTTGCTTTTGTTCGTTTTTATCTTTCAGATTTTTTTTTTTTTTCGAATTTATTTCGTCTGGTCGCCTCTGACTGTACTAGACGAGTAATGATCTCAAATTGTGGTGTTTCGAGACTGCCATGTGCATGGCGTCATCGACAAAGATGTTCATCTTCATTGTGTCAGCTGGTGGAGGGACGTCAGCTGTGTTATGAAGATATGGTGGTGACTAGGACGCCGCCCCGTGGGATCTCGTTTAGTTGAAAGATTTTTTTTTCCCTTTATGTAAGCTGAGGCGGCACGGACAATTGAAGCCTAATCCAGGCCATCTCATTAGCCGTTATATACGTATCTTAGGGATGGATGAACAGATGGACTGACTTTGGGCCTACTGCCGTAAGCAGTATTCGAACCTATGCGCTCGACCCTTGGCGTCATGGTCAGGTACGCTAATTGCTACACCACAGAGGACCACTTGGGTAAACGTCGAGAGTTACTGATGCTACCTGCGGTGCCTTAGAAGTGACACGGTAGACCGTCTGGGATCTGTGGCACACCAAGTGTAATAGTCTGTATTGTAGATCGTTAGTTCAGAATCTATTCAAGGCTTTGCTTTTATGTCTTTCTGTTAACTCCTTGTCTTGTGGAAATAGCAAGTATATCTGCCACAATGTCAGTTGCCAAGATGGTACCCTTCCAGAAACCGTATCGATTTGGGTTATTGAGTTTGTTAATTAGGTGGTCTTTTATCCTAAGGTGAAAATCCATTGAAAAAGTTTCGCCTGGACTTTAAGAGAAGGATTAGACGATAATTCTCCGGGTCTGTGTCTGGCATTCCTTGTGTTGGTATCTCTGTTACTCTGGCGTCTTTGAACCTTCGGGGAAGGTAGTCTGTGCCTGGCACAACATTGCAGATGTTGAGAAGATAAAGAAGTCCTTTTGAGGGTACCTTACCGATTTGCCTTGTATCGTTTTACATCTCCCCCGGGGCTGAGTTCTAGTCGAAGTTCCTGCCAGTGATTACCAATGAGAGGCAGTTGTTAGGGGACACTTGGGCTGAGTCTGTAGTATGGTGTGGGATGGCTCTTTCTTTGTGCCGTGTCACCCTAGTCAGGTGTTTCTCATTCCTGCTCGGTGTATAGTGTCTGCTGCAGGCGTAGCCTTGAACACTGTTGTCCTGGTGTTCATGAACTCTGTTGCCATACCTTGATCTTCATCAACTTGATCATTGTTAATCATCAGACATACCTTGATCCTCATTAACTTGATCAGTGTTGATCATCAGACATACCTTGATCTTCATCAACTTGATCAGTGTTAATCATCAGACATACCTTGATCCTCATTAACTTGATCAGTGTTGATCATCAGACATACCTTGATCCTCATCAACTTGGTCAGTGTTGATGTTCCCTCTGGGATTCGCCTGTAAGCGTCTTCCTCCCGGCCAGAATGCATTCGGGTCAGTATATCTCTCTGCTCCTGGGAGTTGATCGTATTTTCCCGGGGTTAGTTATGTTGTTATTCTCTTGCTTTTTCCATTAAGGTCTGCTGGACGTCTTTACACTGTTGGTATAGAGGATACGTCCAGTCGTAGGAGTCGGCGGCATCCGCTTGAATACTGGTGAAACGGTGTTTATTTTGTACTATTTACTGAGTGGGCGGAGGACATTATAATGTCCTGTATCATCTGTTGATGGGGGAGTGCAGTTGATTGTGCTTTTTCGAGGTTTCATACCACCTGTCTAGGGCCTTATCTGTTTCATCAGTTTTTATCTCTTTCATGGTCGGTATTGGGGAGACTTTTATGTCACTGAATAGGTCGTCCCAGTTGGCTTTCTGGGTAGCTAGCCGTTGTGTGCCGGGTATGAAGACTGAAGCGGTGGATCTGGTGATGATCACGGGAGTAGTAGGTTCATTGCTTGTGAGGTTACCATGTCTAATGTGGATATCATGGTAGGTGTCCCAGTTTCCAAGTATTATGTCTAGTGTGGTCAGAGCTGAGCGACCTTCAAAGGTTGGGAGGTTCTGCCTCAGGTGTTGAGCGCCAAACTATTCTATTGATTTCGAGATATTTCTGTCTGTGGTGTTTATGGTAGGGTTGAAATCACCGATGATAGAGGCTGAGGCTCTTGTAGCATTCTGGTAAATGATGACGTCCCCGCCGTTGGGGGGAGATGTAGGTTGTAGCAACATTAACTGGGCCCATTGAAGTCATTGTTTTACCGATAGGGCGTCAGCGAACTGAAGATCATCAAAGAAGTTTGGTTGCAGGTCTTTCCTGTGGCCACGCCTGCATCGTACTGAACATGGTGGTGAGTGACCTCATCTGTGTGATTGTAAGCATGATTATGATTGGAAGCGAGCATGATGTTGAATGAGAGTGAGTGATGAACGTGGTGATGAATGATGGAGAACATGATGGTGAATGACAGAACATGAGGATGGGCAGTAGTGGACATGATGGTGAGTGAGTGACTGTGAGAGTAAGTAGTAGGAACATGACGGTAAATTATAGTGAAGGCGCTAGCAAGAAGGAGGGCATAGGTGGTGGTATATTGGCCCCTCCCAATATCCCGGCTAACTCAAGGTATATCCCGTCCCTTACCCTTAGAGCCGTCCTTTAGGTAGCCGTGAAAATGGTGCCTAGAGCCATCTTACCCCCCTCATATAAGGATTGCTGTTCTTGCTTTCTGTCACATCGAAACGGGACTACCGGGCTGGAAGTACCATTTTCTGACAAGCACCAAACACCTACTCAAGCCTCACTTCTTTTCTTCTCCTGCTACCTCCTTTCTGCCTTCTTTCTGCACAATTGTTTATAAATTGATCATGATAGAGTCTAACAAATCTATGGTCCCTAGTCCCCGGCAACATAAGATGCTAAGAATCGCTGGGTTCCCGCCTGACTCTACTGCCGATGAGAGGGAGGGCTCAGACTGTAGTAGTACCGGCCCCTCTCCCTTTCCCTCTCTGATAGACTTTCCTCTTTTTCTATGCCTGTACCAATTAGTGATCTCTCTCGTAACCTCTCTTCTGTTGAACACCGTCTGTCAAGTATCTCCAGTAATATCTCGCTTCTCTTCGGGACTCAAGTTGTCTAATGATGATCCCACTATAGCCACTTTCTCATATCCAACTATAATCACTCACAATTCCGGTTCAGAGGTGGTTTCTGTGCTTATTCCAACATCAACACACCTGTAGCACACCTCAAGAACCTTGAGTCTCTAAAGTTAGATAAAAGTTATTACTTTCGTCGACTGTGTAAACTCCTGCCATGAGGCTGTGACATCCTCTCACCCACAATCCGAGATCCTCTAGCTAGGGAATTCTAACGTTCACCATAGGGAAAGGATGAATTTCCCCCATACGGTTGGTGAAGAATGAAGTCCTCATGTTCTCCATTCTCAAAGATTTAAAGCAAATTATCATCCGCCCTACCCATAAACCTGACCGCTGTGACCACTCTCTCAGTATTCTGGATCTGGATCCGCAATGTTGGTTCACTTTTGCCCCCACCACTGGCTAGACCACCTAATACTCGGCAAGATGCTGCATCACACGACTACTTTGAACTCTCCCTACCCTCTCATTTCCTACCCAATAACTTTGACTCGGCACATTTCAAAAGACAAGGTTTTCACTTGCTCCAAATTTCTTTATCATTTTTCCATCTCTTTTTCCTATTCATTTCTAGTAAAACGTGGCCTTGATTTGTGCTTTTGTCCATGACGAGAGAGAGAGAGAGAGAGAGAGAGAGAGAGAGAGAGAGAGAGAGAGAGAGAGAGAGAGAGAGAGAGAGGTGCTATGGTTTACTTCGTATCTTGTGTAGCCTGGTAATTTGACTGGTGTGTGGTTTGAGGCACCACGTCTGAGTTTTCCATCATGAATGCGTTTGTAAGATCGGAGCGGCGGTTTGTCCAGTGTTGCATGTTATGTTGAGCTATTTTCATGACTGAAATGTATGGTATAACAATTATTTCTGCTTACCTTTGTTTCAAACTTTTTCTCTCTTATTCGTAGGTTAGGTTAAGCCATTGGGGTAGGAATGTGTTGTTCATATTCCTGGCTGTTGTAATAGTCAGGGGTGTTTGTGTATAGTCGCGTGAGGTTGAAATATCAGGCTTTTCTTCTGAAATGGTTGGATTTAAGGTTGGCTGGTTGTGTGTCTATGTATTGGGGGATCTGAGGTTATTCATACTGTGTTTGGACATCCTCGGGGGAGGTCAGACATGGGATTAAACTAGGTGCTTACATGTTCCATTGCTACGCACCAGCTCTAGTCCTGCATAACATCTAAGGTACTAAGAGACCAGAAAGAAATGCAAAATGAAGCCTTAAGAATCATTCTTGGCTACCCAAAGATGACTGAAGTATTCAACATGCGGAAAGAACTTGGTATACCCAGCGCTGACTGACCACTTGAAATCAATCTTATGATGGGGCTGAAACTTCTGCGGGGCGATTCAGATCATGTCGTTTCTGAAGAACCATTAAACTACATGTGCCATGGCACAAGTAACAGCCAGTCACATGACAATGTTTGCAGTACATGATGAATTTTGAAATTAGGAAGCAGCAGCACTTCCCTCTTAACAGGCAAGTAACTCCCTTTGACATCACTACAGCTTATCCTCCTTAGACACTACTTCCTTATGATCTTCACCTTCGACACTGAGCCAACACCAGCACTCTTCAGCACATACAGAAACTCCAGATTGAAAATCATATAGCCCTGTCCATCCGTGCTGACAGCTCTCTTGATTCTGCCACTGTGATCCAGTCCAGTGGTAATAGATTAGAGAAAAATGTTCGAATAAACAATTGGAAATCTGCCTTACGAACTGAATTGTCAGTCATACTGATGGCTCTGGAGCTTGGAGAAATCGCTGCCACAGACAGTTTAATTATCATCTCTACTTGCCCTTCAAACCCTGGGATCAGAGTGTAACATGTTGGTCCCTGAAGCCAGAGACAAATATTTTAATATCATTGGTCAGGAGGATTCACATCAAACTGTTGTGGATTCTCTCTCACTTAGGCTTCCGTGAACATGACCAAGTTGATGATGCTTCAGCCAAGTTCGCACATAGTAAGCAAGCTGTTGAATGCAGCATTGGGTTGTCAATCAGAAGCTTCGAAACTGTGATTAGAAAGGAACTATCAGAACTCTTGAAAGCAGAAATAGTGGAAATAGTTTCCATCACAGTGAAATGTGTGAGGTATAACATGTGTATAGAGAGAGAAATAAGCAGATTGATGTAATTGCTAGACTAAGCCTGGACTACAGATACTGTTGGTGCGTTGGCGTGTCGGAGATCATATTCATGTGAATTGGAATATTTGTGGCGGAAGATCTGCACACACACACACACACACACACACACACACACACACACACACACTGAAACCCTGTGTCTTACAAGGTTCAAATTTCAGTCTTTTAAGGATAGATCTAAACCAACCCTGCAAGATATGTCACAACACCTCATTGTTGATAACAAGATACCTAAAATTTTAAGATCGCATCCACTTTTTTGCATCTAGTTAACAGAACTCAACACATGAAAGACTATGTAATGTCGGTGATGAAGCTTGTGTAATGAACCAATTTCTACGAAAGTTAACATAACGAATACCAGCCCACTAGGGTCTGACTAAGACCCTTTGTAACCTCTGTAATCCTTTTGCACTGCCGCTCACAGGATAAACAAGGGGTGCACGATGAACCAGCCTTGACGCCGGAATAAATCGGATCACTTACTTCCGTTCAGTTGTTCACAATTTGCTTTTCGTTTTTTTTTTCTTGCAAACAGATTTCATTGCCGTGGCTGGTGCGTGATTTTTTTCTTATTTTTTTTTTTTTTTTTTTACAAGGAAGGCATATTTGGTAGCCTGCTTGGTATTCTTTCTATGTGTGGTTCATTTCAGCGCATAATGAGCAAATCTTGTAATCATATTTTTCTGTGGTTTGGGCATCAGTTGCATAACACATAGCACGTGACCAGAGATAGATTGCCGTAGTATGTTTTGCTGGCTGGGGATGTGTAGTGTGAGCCCGTGTTGGTAGGCTTGTGTAACTACATGTACTGAGTCAAACTGGATATCCTGTGTGCGTCATCTGGAGAATTCAAATACGGTAGAAACTTCTGCTGTGCTCTGATTTCTTTCCAAGTCAGTTTTGATGTATTTCAGGCCATAGTCTTGTAGGAATCTGATTTTCTGTAGTATGATGGAGCAGCGACAGTAGATGTCTGAAGGATACTGAACAATTTCATATCCTTTATATATTTCCAGTGGTTGCATGGCTTTGTTGTTGAACATTGAATCATGTGACTTGACATCACTGGAGTAAAGATTTGCTCATCTATAGCGTGCATTACTGTCAACAGGGTATATGTTACCTTGAGCAAGGAACTCTTAGTAAATTGAAATTCCTTCTCTTCTGGATTTGCTCATTAGAGTGTGATTTGACTAAGAATTTCGCTTTTACTCACAGCCTGTTGAATTCCATCATAAAAGTCTAGTGTGCCTATTGTATCACTGATGATCCTGATATTGACGTACAACAGCAGCACAAAGGTCAGAGCTAGTGTGCCCCACACTATCGTGAATACAGTTTTAAGAAAGCCACACGAGCCGCGTACTTCACGATAGAAGGAAACTGCGGGAAAACAATAGGTGAGCAAGTGCCTCAGGCCAGAGCAGAGCGGGAGGATAGGAAGGCCTGTGAAGACCTCAGGCCAGAGCAGACGAAGAGGGAAGATAAGAAGCCCTAGTGAAGTCTTCAGGCCAGAGCAGACTTAAGGGGGAAGATAGGACTACCTAGTGGAGACCTCAGGCCAGAGCAGAGTTAAGAGGGAAGATAGGAAGACCTAGTAAAGACCTCAGGCCAGAGCAGACTTAAGACGAAAGATAAGAAGACCTAGTGAAGACCTCAGGCCAGAGCAGAGTTAGAAGGAAGATAGGAAGACCAAGTGAAGACTGAGGGCAGGCCAGGGAGCGTCTGCATGCTACCACTGCCTCTCTCTTGGTTTCGTCTCCACTGTTCACTTTGGTTATTAAACACTCGTCTCGCTAGTCCCACTCCTTCACCATGATGTAAAAGCCTGCCCTTCTTTCTCTCCAAGACCCTACCATTTACCTCCCTTACCACCCCACTCATAGATAGATTCAACAGTCATTGTGTCGTCACACACACTGGGCGCAGATCACTTTTCATATGGAACCACTTACTCCTTTCCTACTACAATACTTGTCTTGCTGTCTAGATAAGAACTCCTCACTGCTTTACCTCCCACACCATGTATTCATAGCACTTTCCACAACATTTGTATAAACCCTGTCACACCTTTTGTGCAGATCCATAAATGCCACACAGAAATTACTCTCCTTCCCTGAACAAATTCCTAAGAGTTAATGCCTGATCCAAATAAATTCCGCTACTCCTGAAGCCTGCTCACCCAAAGCCTGATGCTCTGTGCATGCCACCAACCTCTTGGTTGCCACTCTCCCATACAATTTACCAGGTATACCCGACAGACTTCAGACCTCTGTTGTCCGAGCATACAATTATGGTCCCCTTGTGCATATATATATATATCCATTACTTATTCGGAATTAACCAAGGACTTCTTCCCCTGAAAGAGCCCTTGTGTTAACCAGGACGTCTCTTCAGTGGCTCCTGCACCCCAAGGCTACACGCCACTTCCAACAGCTGGGAAATTTGAACCCCTCTGGAGTGAGAAGTTCTGTAATGAAACTGCACTCCCAGTGATGCAGCCTCTCCAAGAGTGTTGTATCCTCATGCAAGCGGATGCCGGTTACACTCTGTGTCAGGGACAGGGAGAATTCCATCTAAGTACAAAGGTCTTTGACGAGACTGTACTCTTACTTCTTCAACTGACGATGATACTACCTCGCAAATGCCGACTTTTCACTCAAGGTGTAACCTCAAGCAGGCGGACACAAAAAGAGAGGGAGACTGAAATGAAGCAACAGCAAGAAGGAGCCGCAAAGATGTCACACCATTGGGAATATAGACGTCATACAAGAAAGTAAGTGTAAAGCAAAAAGCAAAAGGAGTAAGAGGCTGGAAATATCAACGTGAAGCGAGAGAAGAGAATTTCGGATTGAAGAAAAACGGGAGAAGGACTGATACCAGGTGATGAAACAGAAACTGATATCAAGCAACAGGACAGAAACTTTGACGTCAAGCCACAGGACAGAAACTCTCATGTCAAGCAACAAGAAAAGAAACATTTACGTCACGCAACAGGATAAAAATAACATGCAACATACAGTCTTGATGGCTTCCATACTCCCATGAGCTTCCCGTATTTAGGTCATTCAAATACGGACTGATATGATCGGGAGAATTTAATATTTAACGATAGTTTACCGAAAGAAAACTTATGAATATCTAATTTAGATTGCATTAGCATAATATTGGCCAAACTAAAGACGAAGTTGGCGGTGTGCGGGGGGGAAAAAATATGGCCTGCCTTAAAAAACTTTCCTGAGCTGAATGACCGTAATTGATTCTTTTTTTTTTTTCTTTCTCAAATTGCACACTTGTTCAAACACCATCAAAAACCATGCAACACGATCCATTTAGAATGGACCTTTCCCTCTGACCTCCTGGATTTCGAACATTAACAAGATTTCAAGTGTAATTGCCTTTCCACTTATGTTAGATGATCCGTGGGTGGAAGTGTTCGACAACTGGTGTTTAAGCGACCACCTTATTGTAGAATCATATGGACAAAATTAGAGAACAGGAGAAAGAAGATTTATAACTCTAAATATGCTGTCGTATTCAATTCTGTGTGTATATATATATATATATATATATATATATATATATATATATATATATATATATATATATATATATATAATGTATATATATATTATCCATAGACAAATGTGGAAAGGGGACGACGGGTTATGGAAACAATAGGTTAGAGATGAGATTCATTGTTTTAACGTCTCTTTCCAACCAGAAAATGTAAAGTGCGCTTCCTTTCAAGCAAGTATGAAATAGAAGAGAAAGGATTTTACAGGTCATGAAGTCCCTCTAGATTAGGGTACAAACCAGTAGCGCAAACTTCATTAAGCTGTATCACGATACTGGGACGCAAGAAAGGGGTACTTGCTTTACCCTGTACTTTTAGTGGCTTTGATTTACTTTGTACCCAGCTTATTAAGAAATTCAAGAGCTTTTTTTTTCATTTTCCAAGTCAGGCAATTGCCACAGAATAATGGGACGACTAGTTACCGATGGTTCAGAACAATGAGGTGCTCTCACGTTTCCCATTGGCGTCTGTGAGGGTAGAGGCACATGTGTGGGTCTGCACCAGACACCCGGCCCTCAAAGTTTTATGGTGACACCATCAGAGCATTTACGATAGCCACTTGGTATAAGAGAACAGAGCTCTCTCTGTGCTGGGCAGTCAGCTGTAGTTAGGCTTTTTCACAATAGAATCCTTGGTCCGCTATATCTTCTGATCCTTCCACCAATACAGTTCTTATTGGACAGCCATCTTTTTCCCATAGAAGATAGGTTGCAGTACTTAGAACCTGCTGACTGAACTAGAAGCCGATTTGCAATGCAAGGGTACGTATTTTCCAGCGATGCAACCTTCTTTGGAAGGTAAGGTTTGGCCGAGTTAATCTGCCCAAACTGCTTTTGTAGCAACGCTGTCCCTAATCTGTCTTGTTTTTGCTCCACTGGTGGTGATGCTTCTGGAAAAGTGGCTGCATCTTCGTCGTGTCGAAACCGTAAAGCTTTGACCCTGCATATAATCAATGGTGCGTTGAGAATCTGAATCGGTTTCATCTCTTGACTCACTGGAGGCTACGGAGAAGGATATGAGAGTAGGCAGGACGATCTGAGAGGTAGGCTGCACGTACCGAGGTTTCTCAACCTTGGCTGGAAGCTGTAACTGTGTTTCTCCCAGGTAAGATGCTCAAGACTTGCCCGAAACCGTACTTCATTGTTTTGTTCCACCCGGCTGGTTAGTATATGGTGAAAAAAGGAAAGAGTGTAGTTAAGTATATGGATCCCAGGTATTGGGGAGGTCTCGTGAGAATCATTATGGCTTCTTCTTTGTTCTCTCCCGTGTTCCATTGGAGGTATATACCTAGCAGGACAACATCTGTGGGATTCGTGGAATGAGCCTCGAGCAAGACATAGGAAAAGTTGTCACCAGTTCATGAGTTTAAACCAGTGACGATCTCGGTACAAGTTTGGCTGATGGCGAGAACCAGGTCCTGTGTATGTTCAGTCACTCGGCTGAGACCAGCTGGTAGAGACCCTCCACTACCAACCACTCCGCCATCATGGGGATATCATCAGTTGAACTTACTGAACAATACATCCACCGGTCTTTTCGGACAGAAACAAAAGATTATAAAGATGAAAAGAGGCGCGAGAGAGGATCCCTTTATTGAACCGTTCCCGCTGAAGTGAGTTCAGGCACATCAAAGAGCAGCGCTGAATCTACTCTGTAAGAACACAAGATGAGAGGGCGGGAAAGGTAGGGCAAAAAAGAAAATGGGCAGCAATGACTACAGCGTTCATTCCGACGAGAATGACGACATATTTGAGATCCAGTTTTACCCTGTCATCAAGGACACGGGTGTACACCAGCGTTTCATGGGCCGCTACTTCACAACATGAGGGGATGCCAGAATCATAGTGCACTATTAGGGTGACGGTCAGATGACTACATGCTTCTCCGTGATGGGGATCAAGTTAGGGTATCATCAATGCATCATCAATGCAGTTGGTCACGCGCCTCCGCCTGTCATCCTCACGCACCAAAGACACTTGTGGTTGACGCCGGGAGTCCTTCCAGCAAACATGAGCGTTGATGAATGTTTTTCTCTTGCGAGACTAAAGATCTCTGGCTGCCCAGCTAAACGACACGGTGGCCCCATTTCGAAGATGTGTTGCTTGTTATAGATCTCAACACCCGTGAAGTTACATTCAGAACGACAGTCGGGGATATAAATGATCGCTTTTTATGATGATTTGGCGTCTTGATAATTCTACTGTATTCACTGTGTCGCTGTGTTATGCTCGGTTACATTGTTGTGTCTTTTGATTTGTTCCACTGCTAGATCCTCTTATGATTTGCTACGGTATTGTACATATTACCTTGCACTGTATCACGCCGTGGTCAATGTTAAACAATAAAATTTTGAGTACATTTGTGTTACATTTTCTTATACTGCTCTGTACTTTCACACTGTTTTGCGCCTATGTTTTGTTGTACTAAACTTGATTGGTTGCAATAATTGTTTTCCATTCTGTACACCTTACTTTGTGTTGTCATATTTGTGTTGTTCTGTGCTATGCTGTATGAAATACGTTGCTGTGCATTACATTATTATCTGACACTATGTCTCACCTTGTGTTGCGCTTTCGTATCTTATGTTCGCCTATCTCACACAGCGTTGCGCTTTCATATATTGTGTTGCCTCATCTTATTCATTGTTGCTCTTTCTTACATCGTTACGCACCTTTGCATATTGTGTTGCACTGTCTTGCGTTGTGTTTGCATTGTATTTTGTATTAAGTAATATCAAACTGTACTACAACATCATACGGTGCTGTACGATTCTGTGTTAGGCCGCTGTAGATTGTAATTCTGTTACGATGTCTTCTCTTGAGTTGTCTGTATAATATTGCGTCATATTTGTAATATTTTGCTATGTTATCCGATACTACCACATCATCTTGTGCTGCCTTATGCTGTTTTGCTGTGTTGAAATTGCCCTGGGCTGTGATATTCTTGGCGGAATGCATAGTGCCACTATATTTGTGTTATATCCTCTTGGAATCTTGTTACAGTGTGTTACATACTCCTATGCCATTACGCTGTATTACGGTATACGTGGTGATTCATAATTTGGTGTTACACTCCCTCTTACTGCGTCACTCTTTGCGTTATGCCCTGTTGTTCTGCGTTACCTGCGGTGTGCTGCGTGTTGCCTCGATCCCTCCGTGTATAATGAAGCTGTCGCTCGCCCCCCGTCAGGCAGTCGGGCTTTTTATAATTCACACGAAGGACGTGAAGGTAATTGGAAGGTAGGCAACCTTGTCCAGCGCTCCTGACGTGTGACATTAAGCGTACTGGCTCGCGGACTGAAGGTTGGAGTGCCTTTCCCCGGTAGCTACTGATACCTGGATACTCATGAGGCTAAAGTCGTCGTTTTCTCATCAAGGAACTTCAATGGAATACGACTTGTGTGTGTTTGTGTGTGTTCTCTTGAGCTTGAACCTGTGGTGTGCTGCAGTGACCTTCTGCATCGTCGGAAGGTCACTGTAGCTTAGGGATATGGAGCTTCTTAAGATTTCCATCAGTTTATTCTCACTTCTCACACGAAAATGTTTCATAATTACCACATTGTTAATTCCCATCCCTGTGATACACACTTCGATTGTTCACCTTTCACGATTTTTTTTTTCTTTTACGTTGATTTTTGTTTTACATGAATATGCATGATCGTATGGATCTCCGTGGTGTAGCGGTTAGTGTTGCTGACCATGATGTATTCACGGGCCGACCGAGGTTGCGCTCGCGAAGGTTCGAATCCTGTTTGCAGCAAGTCAGTCCGCGCTCACCCTGCCTCCGTAACGACGGCAGATCATCCCCATTATATATATTATCATCATTATATACATTATCATCCCTACTATATACATTATCATCCCCATTATATGCATTATCACCCCCATTATATACATTATCATCTCCATTATATACATTATCATCCCTATTATATACATTATCATCTCCATTGTATACATTATCATCTCCATTGTATACATTATCATCTCCATTATCAACATTATCATCTCCATTATATACATTATCATCTCCATTGTATACGTTATCATCTCCATTGTATACATTATCATCTCCATTATCAACATTATCATCTCCATTATATACATTGTCGTCATCATTATCAACTTCCGTAGCTCCATTACCTCCACATCATCATATCATCCCATTCTTCAACGATCTTGATTTAGCATCGTTTTCAACAGTTCTTCAAAATTCTTGTATCCATATTTCGCACCACGTCACCCCCAGTCCTCACATCCCGTGCTCACATTTCCAACCTTGTTATTCCCACCCTCTCCTCGACCATTTTCTGTAATCCCGCCTTCACTACACGTACCCCATCTTCCCTGTCATCACTTTTCATACCAGTATTCACAGCTTCAACGTTTTGTCTCCATTGTTCTTGTCTCATCACTCCCATCTCCAGCGCTTCGTCCACTCACTCCCATCTCCAGCGCTTCGTCCAGTCACTCCCATCTCCAGCGCTTCGTCCACTCACTCCCATCTCCAGCGCTTCGTCTAGTCACTCCCATCTCCAGCGCTTCGTCCAGTCACTCCCATCTCCAGCGCTTTGTCCACTCACTCCCATCTCCAGCGCTTTGTCCACTCACTCCCATCTCCAGCGCTTTGTCCACTCACTCCCATCTCCAGCACTCCGACTCCATCGTTCTCAGTTTAGCATTTCTTCCAAATCCCCATATCAGTTGATCCCTTCATCCTCATCTTCAAGATTCCAGACTCCATTACCTCCTCATTATTCCCGTATTCAGGAATCTCGTTCCGTTGTCCCTATCTTTATTGCTCGTGCTCGTGTTATTGCTATTAACACAGTCTTCATCATTTCTGCTTCTGCTACATTTTCTCCACAGTTGTTCCCGTCATATTTTCAGTACTTCTGCGTCCTTCTTGTATGTTCGTTGTTTCATCTTCATCATTCTGCCCACCATTGTCCCTGCCCTGTCATCATCACTTCTTTCTTTATTTCATCTCCATCTTGTCATTTAATCCCTAACTACATTCCTCTCCTTCCTATAACTTCTATATTTTTTATGGACAAGCTTTGGATGAAACATTTCATTAGATCATTTTGTCCTCCCCGTCAAGTAACGGTAGGCATTATCCCGCCAGATCAGCAGTGTTCTTACTAGTGGTGTTCGACGGTGTTGAGTGGCGGACTTCTGAAAGTTGTAAGCCCTCCTAATTCCTGAGAAGGTATTGACACCGTCAAGACCTTCGACTAGGAGTTCATGACTTGCCCTTTAAGTTCGAAAAAAAAGCTATCAAGAAAGCCTGGTATTTCTCCTGGTTAATGTCTGGAGAAGAACACAGTGTTGCAGAACCTGAGGTTGAGCCGTGTGGTACGCAACTGATCAGATGAAAAGTACCTGTTTGCTCAACTGCACAGGCATTCGCATCCAATACGCAGCGTTGTGAGAAGCAGAGTGAACTGTGTGTGGTTATCTGGTTTATGCAGCTCATCGCTGTAAACCTTAATTAGCCTCAGTGACCAGTTTCTTGCATGCGTAGCCGATGGCGTCATGGAACGAAATTTCCTTTACTTTCAGGCACGCTATTCCCCTTGGCCGTCACGGTATTACACAGAACCTAACTTGACCTGGGGGGTTCCACCAAGAATAGTCAGGATGGATTTGCCTGTATGTCAGGCGCCAGTCATATACTGTAGACGTGATGGGGCTGCGTGACAGCGAAACACGTGACTTGAGTCGGTTATTAATCCCTCCTGATGAACGAGCAAGTCAGGTGAGTTGAAACACAACGTTGAAGTTAACCGAGACAGATGAAAAATTGAACGAATTTCGTGCCTAATATTTATACTCCATTGACCATAATAGCGCCTGCTATGTGGTTTGAGCGGTGCAGTGAACCTCTCCAGGCTCTAGTGACGAATCTAAGGTAAAAGTATTATTTAGATCCTGGTACCTCCTGGTTTGGCAGCCTCCGCTCCCTGTACAAGTTGAGACACCCTGAGCTTTAGCAGTTGAAGTTACATTCTTTTCCGAAAGGACAGTTACGTAAGCGGGTGAATAGTGCATCAAGACACGATTTTCTTTGGTAACGGACATACAGTACTTAACCTTTGCGGTGGTTATTCTTTTTCTTTTGTTTGTGTTAGCTGAGACGGCACGGACAGCTGAGACACTAATCAAGGTCATCCCATTAACGCTATGTATATTTATTTCCTAGCCTGCGCCTGGTACCTATTTTTTCCACCATCCCCTATGGGTGGATGAACAGCCGGATTGACTGCAGACCGACTGCCGCAGCCTATGCGCTCGACCCTGGGCGGCCCATGAGTGCGTCACGGTCAGAAACGCTAACCGCTACACCACGGGTGCAAGTTATTAGTCCTCACCGATTCTGTTGACGTCGTTCTGCTAGACTCTTCACCTGGTAGAGGTTGTTTTGAAATATATGTGCATGTCTCGTGTATCATCACCAAAGTGTCCCTTCTGCGGTTATCCATTTTCCTTTTAGCATAATTGTTTTTTCCTGCCTCAGCGAGGTAGCGTCAGGAACACAAACATCGGTCTCATTTGCACACTTACATTTTCCATCTGTTATGTATAATGAACTAAAACCAGAGCTGATAATTCGCACCATATGTTATTCCATGGTTTACCTTGACCACTCGTATACCCTTGGTTTAACCCATTGGCAGCACGTCGATGCATTTCATTCTGACCCATGCGTGCCTTTCACCCTCTTGAATATTAGGGCCCCAGTGCCCAAAAGTCTCCTGCACTCTATCCTTCCATCTTCATTTCGGTCCTCTTCCCCTCTCCTCCTTTTACTTCAAACATGTAAGTCCTCTTGGTCACTTTTTCTTCACTCATCCTCTCCACATGTTCAAACCATTTCAGCGAAACCTTTACTGCTCTCTCATTCAGACTGCACGTACTACCGCAATCTGCTGTTACAGTCATTCCGTGAGCGAGTCAATCTGCCTCTCACCACATATTATTCACAGACATTTGATTTCCATCAAATCCACCTTCCTCCATTCTCTTCCATTCAAGGATCAAGACATTGATCATACAAAACTATTGGGACTTCATCTTTGCCGTGACAGGCGGTGATCTTTCCTTCCACCTGCCCCTTAACTGAAGCACGTCACTTTCTCCAGTCGTTTGCATTTTATTTCCTTCGTCAGCAGGGGCTTGGCAGCTGGCTTGCGGGAGGAAATGTAAAGATCCTTTTGCACATGGAAAAGTTCTTTGAGAGGTCGTTTCCTAGAAGTTTTGGGTGGCTTTTCTTGAGTTCGGATGATGAAATGTGGAATTACTTCAATACCATCCGTCTTATGAGGTTATCTATAGATTTAGAAGATATCCTTGTGGGATGGGGGATCAATTTGTATAGTGGGATGACGTTATCAGGGAAGCCACGAGGCTGGCAAGCAGCCACCTGATCATTCCCTCTGAGCATCTAGTACGCCTAGAAATTTCACGTGCATCCACATTTTCTTGCTTCCAGGCGAGATTCTGAACTCTTTCCTCCTTAGACAGATACGTGTCAACCATCTTGAAGTACAGTTGGAAAACACATTGCCCAGAGACGAAATTCCTAGGATAAAGTGGTAGCCAGGAGGAGGAAAGAAAAAGTATCTTTCCTTAAAGATAGCCTGAGGCACACTGAAGCGGGTTGCTAATGCTCATGCAGTTAGAAACATTAGTCTCAGCGAACAGTGTGCGATGATTTCATCCTGAGAACGTCATATGCTTGTACCCACAATGAACTTTGGCCGTATTTCGCCTTTGAAAATATTCTGGAGGGAGGGAGGGCAAGCTTTTTGCAGACGTTGCGTGTCAGCTGCGCCATCCTGCGTGGCACTGTTGTGGTGTATGTCTTATCATGTACGTTAAGCTCATAGAGGGAAATTACTTAAAGAAAAATCTTGCATAATCTTGCAGTCCTTCAAAACTTAAATCATATTATTACCACATTTAAGTTCAGAGCTTCTGAACATTAAGAAAACAAAAGCTCTTGTGCTTCGTTTTTTATTGACATCGTAAGACACTTTTTGAAGACCCAAATGACATTACACGAAACGATAGGTATTTACGTAATAGTGTTACAATACGGAGTGATTTCATACGGTCGCGCGCGCGTGTGTGTGTGTGTGTGTGTGTGTGTGTGTGTGTGTGTGTGTATGCTGTCACAAACGACTGTCTGTCTCCCCAGCTGTGTTACCGCTTCTGCTGCGCATTTTCTGATCGCGACTCAGACGCCGCGTTGCCACATAGCCTCGGCGGCAACCGGTGCAGGCGAGAAAATTCAGAATATTTCATAGGCCAAACTTTTCCATTGCTTGTTGCTGACTGAGTCCAATATGCAAGGTACGATATCAAGTTTGGAAAAAGAGTGTTTAAAGGGCATTTTCGCCCCGATAATCCACTCTCATTTCCTCTGACGGGATGAAGGATAGACGGCTAATGTGTGTGAGTTGCAGTGTGACTGGCAGACGCTGGTCGTCATCAGAGAGGCGGACTGACAATGCGACCTTCGCTGCACCTGGTGAGGCTTGGACGATACCATTTCACTCGGTAGGGGGAGGGAACCTAGAACTGGCTACTGAGGAGGTTAGAATATATGACAACATAAAGTGAATGTCTTTTATTTCTTTTTTTTTCTCGCGCTAAAAAGCCTATGAATGCCGACTAAAATGCATTTGACATCGTTATTTATCAAAGATTAATTCCCACCTAAATATAATATCAAAAGCTTTCATAGTGACGATACACTGAAACGTATTCCTGTCATGGGTCTATAATTGTTTTTTATTTTTTTTATTCATATTCGGGTAATTAGCCATCAATTTCCAAAACTCCAAACTATATCATATTTTAATGGATTTCGTTCGAATCTGTAAACTGGTTTTTTCCCCCGTTAAAAACAATTTTGACTGGTCAGGATATTTTCAGTAATTTGATGACTATAACACATTAATTTTTGAAAAATTCACTCACATTTTCTTTTGTTCACAGTGAACAGGTAATATAAGCTAACGTGAATTTAAGCTTATATATATACATATATATATATATATATATATATATATATATATATATATATATATATATATATATATATATATATTGGTCATTATTCATTTCTTACAATATACCCATGTCTAGATACATCAGAATATTTCGTGTTTGAATCAGTTCCACCTACATTAGATCAATGGTGTTTTGATAACAGGGAATGCCCTGGACAGGGACTGCAACAGGGGATATCCGTACGAAGCACAATGGCAATCAATATGTGATTAGTCACGAATTACAGCGGAAGGCAGGTTGCAAAGGTCGAAGTACCAGGACACAATGGGAGACCAGTTCATGTGATAATGTTGCTGCCACACCCTCTTGTCACACACACACACACACACACACACACACACACACACACACACAAAGAACAAGTAGTATACATTCATACATAGACAGACACATGCTTAGGCTCTCATACACATTACTCATGCACACCATATCTACTTAACAAACGGTCGTACAGACACCTAGATGTATACAAATATTTACACAAGTACACATCACAAATGGTTAGACACACCAGATTATCCTAATGCGCATGAAATTGCAATCAAGAGTTCTACACAAACTAGTCTGGCATAGTTGATGTATATGTTCATAGCCATAGTTGATTGTAGTGGACAACTCCAGACAGAAGAAAACGGCCGCGAAGATATTAGAGTCGAAAGTCTCCGTACGCCAGACACCTTACTTCAGACACCCACACAGATGCCTACTCGTGTTCAGTCCCTTACAGCTTACATCCATTTACACACTTTCAAACTCATAACCAAATCATAACCTTTATATGAATACTTATGTGAGGCCGAACATGCACTCACACTTAAGTCATCCTATGTTTCAACGAATGCCTCTATCAAGTCGAACATTCACTCACCCTTAAACCATCTTCCACTTGAACATACCTTCATTCAACGAGGCAACCACACGCAGAACCAGTCCCTTCTCACTCTACACACAGGGTTCCACACTCGCCATCGATCACTGATTATAATCAGAAAACAAAGGATCTTAATCACTGATATGATTCTAGATGGCTTCACCTCAGCTTTGTACTGAGACTTGACGTTTAAGAGAGGGAGAGGGAATTCATGGTAATAAAAAATGGCTCATTGGATGTGTGGGTCTGGGTACGTTAACGCTCCCCACTAGCTGGCTGAATCCTTGTGATATTATACCCACTGTGGCTAACGTAAAAGGGCTTATTTCTTGCGTATGATTTTGTGAATACAATTATGTTTCTGTTTTGCTGTCTTTACTATGATATCTTGTGGTCACGTTTTCCTCTATACACATTGCTCACAGCACGCATGCACTGAGACATTCGGGATATATACCATAAACAGATTAGATCAAAATGATATTTCAAGCCACTGTCAAGATCCCTGACAATAGCTCGAATTACAGTCGAAAGCTTTGAGCTTCTGAGTTTCTTTTTTTTTCAGCGAGTTTACTCATATATGAGTTCGGTACCGGACCTCCACCCGCATGTGGTCACGCCGCGAGTAAAAATTCCCCTCTTCAGCGAGGCTGTATCATCTATAATCTGTTGACGAATGGGAGCACAGTCGCATCGAAATATTTCTCACTCCAGAGGAGGCCATCATCTCCATGCTTTAGAAAGTATCGCAGCCTTAAGACTGCAGGAGACCTTCCTCCCTCCCCACAACTGATTGCGCCCAAGACTGCAGCCCTCCTCACCCAACCTTTGACCTACTTCAGCTCCCATGCTTCTGTTCGCTGCCATATTCCACCTCCTCCAGGTTCTCTTCCTTCAGAATCACACTCCAACCGACCTTTCTCTCTGCACTGCTGAAATTAACCTTACTTTGATTTACAGCAACTCAAAACTTTCACTCTCTTTCTTTTAAAGTTTCTCACTCGAATCTGCTACCAGAACCGTGTCATCAGCAAACAGTAACCGATTCATACTCGACCCCCGACAGAGTGTAGACTTGCCCGTATTTCCAAGACCCTCGCATTCACCTCCCTTACCACCCCATCAATAAATAGTTTGAACAGTAGTGGTGACATCGCTCACCCTAGCCGTAGACCAACCTTCTCCTGGAACCACTCAGCCACCTCTCTTCTTGATCTCACTCACTCGGTCCTTCTCAGTGGCTTTCCTCCCACACCATGTATTGGTAACACCCTCTACAAATTATATCAGTCCAAATCATATGCTTTCTCCAGATCCAAAAATGCCACATATAAGTCTCTCTCTCTCTCTCTCTCTCTCTCTCTCTCTCTCTCTCTCTCTATATATATATATATATATATATATATATATATATATATATATAATATTTATTTATTTATTTATTTATTTATAATAAATACATATATATATATATATATATATATATATATATATATATATATATATATATATATATATATATATTTCTTATGCTAATTCTTCAAAGCAAAAACTTACTCCACACATCCTTTACCACTCCTGAAGCCACATTGTTCTTTCCCAGTCTATTGCTTTATGCATGCCCCTATCATCTCAATCACCGCTCTCTCATACAACTTACAGGTACACTTAGTAAAGTTATACCTCTGCACTTTGAATATTTCACATTTGTCCCCCTTTTTCTTTATGCAGTGGCACTATACAGGCACGTCTTTTTCTTGACAAATTTCTTGCTATTTTCATTGCATGTTTTCTCGTAGTTTTATCCCCGTTTCCTGTCTGCGTCATCAGTCTGGTTCGAAAACTCTTAAAGTTGTAATCACTCATCCTTAGTGTTTTTTCTCCCATGTTGGGCAAATTTAAAGTATCATGTCTTTCCCTGTAACTCAGATCTCATAATTCTGATAACTTTGTTTCTGTCCTCAAGACTTTTTCTGTTTATATGCTTCTTTAGATCGGATGACCAAACTTGAGAAGAGTATTCTAGTTTTTACTAATATAGGATGTGAAGAGCTTGTTGAATGTTTTCTTCTCAGTATACTTGTATGATACTCTGATATTTGCCAACAGACAGATTGTCTGCTTTACTATTCTCCAAAATCTCATCACCCATGTATCAGACCAACTTTGAAGTTTGTTAAAGTGTTCTTGCAAGTTGATGCAATCCTCTTCAGTTTCTGCTTTCCTCAGTACCTTGGCATCACCAGCAAACATGTTTAGACAGGATTCCAATCCTTTTGGCAAGTCATTCACACAGATCAAAAGTGCAGTGGTCCCAGGTCCGAGCCCTGCGGCACGCCACTGGTGATTTCAACTCATTTTGAGGTTCTTAAAAGTACGCGTGTTTCTCCGCGTGTTTGTTTCTTTCTCTCTCCTAAGCTTCCCTATTTTGAGTTCCATCCCCGTGAGTCTGCCTTTTTGCTCCTCTTTCCCTTTCAATCTGTTTATCTTAACTTACCTTCCTTTAAGTTTACTTTTTCTCATTCGCTTCCTTTTGCGTCCGTTACGCCTGACTTAACTTCCACCTTAGTCTGTTCCCTTGACTCTCTTTTCTTCATCCCCTGTTCCAGAACTCGCTTCCCCATCTGTGCATCCATTTATCAACATCCTAGTATATCATCTCTTCTGTGGACAACTTTCCCTACCAGTCCCTACACGCGCATTATTCAACTTTCTTTGCCTCTTCTGTTTTCTTCGTTTTAACCTCTTGGTCCTTCCCTGTGAAATTCCCTCTTGTTAGATATCCTTTCAGTCAGTATATTTCTTTACCTTCCCGCCTTTGAACCAAGCTATTTTAATCTCATACTACTCCTTCATCACAATACATCTCAAGATTGGCAGACTTTTCTCCTTACTCCTTCAACCCCGCTTACAGCTCCTTGGAAGTCTGAAGTTAACAGAGTAATGAATCAAACATGTAAATGCCCAGAATGGATACTGGAACATTTTGCGCTCTCCATCTTTCATTAAGTCCAGCACAGGATGCCTTGCATAATTCATAATCAACCTTACATAAAGGGCGACTGTGATCAGTCATAATGATAGTTTGTAACCCTGGCCTACTTCGACCTCTTCCTTCATGTTAGATCTGTGCAGTATCTCTCATTTGGATAAACAACCACACTGGTAGTCAACCGGTAGACGTGACCAGCATCCCGACCGCCACAGTAGCCCCGTAGGAGGGGAACCTTAGGCAACAAGCATACGTAAGGAGTTGTGGGAATGTGTGATAGAACGTAAGCAATCAAGCCGCAGACTGAAGTGGGTAAGAGTACGTACATACCTGGTAGGAAGTGAGGAAGAGAGGCGAGTGTTTTGGGAGGAAATGAGTGAGTGCCTGGGCAGCAATATGCGAGGGATCGAGTATTATTGATGCTTGAATGATTGTAAGAAGGCGTGATGAGGCAATTGAGGGGAGCATGGGGCACTCACTGTGTATGGAATTGGCTAACAGCTGGAAGAGGACTGGTGACTGGGAATCACTAGTTTAAAAGGAGGGAAGCACAAAGTGTACATGGGTTAGTGTTGCTGATTGAGAGATTGCATTATTGGATCATATGCTAATTGAAAGCAGTGCTAAAGAGAGGCTTTTGGGCGTGAATATGCTGAGAGGGACAGCTGGCAGGATGTCTCAACACACCTTGGTGGAGACGAGAGTGAAAGGCTTTAGAAAAACTGAAAATGATACCGGTGGAAAGACAGTGGTAAAAATGAGAGTGGTAGGAAAACTGGCTTGTGCGAAGAGATACCAAGAGCGAGCGGGTGAAGAATGACGAAAGGTGATGTTAATGAAGCTGAGGTAGTGAACAAGGAATGTGAGATATTTAAGGGAGCACTGCATACATATGCGATAGAGGTCTGTGGCTTGCTGGAGCTAGGATGTGGGCGTGTGAGAAAGAGTAGTAGTGTTCGAATGAGGAAGTTAGTGTCTTAGTATAAGAGAAAGGAGAGGCGTATAGGCGTTTCCTGCAGGAAAGGAGTACGAGAACTGAGAGCTGTATAGGAGAAAGCGGCAAGAGGTTAAGAGTAAGGTTTAGGGGCTAAAATATAAGGCAAATGAGTTAGCGGGAGAACATCGGCTGATTTCAAGGAGAATGAATAAATGTATTGGAAGGAGGTGATGATTCTGAAAACAAAATCATAAATGGGAGCATCATTAAAGGAGAATATTAGGAAGTGAGTGGCAACATGCAAAGAAAAGTGTGTGGAGGAAATAGAATGGGTATTTTGAAGAAATGCTGAATGTGTAAGACGATAGGGTGGCACATTTAGGATGTTTTGGGCGTGAAGGCATGCAAAATGAAAGAGTACTTAGGTGAAAAGAGAAAGGGTGGTGAAAGCCTTGCGTGAGGTAAAGTGTGACAAAGCCGCTGCAGTGAGTGGGATTACAGACAAATTTCTCAGGAAAGGGAGACAGTGTCATTGATTTGGTTAGCTCGGATTTTCAGTGTATGTATGGGTCACGTACGGTATCTGAGGACTGCGTGATGTCTGTATGTTGCCACTGTATAAAGACAAGGGGAACAAAAGTGAATATTCGATTTACAGAGGTATGCGTCTGTTGATTGTACTTGCTAAGTTTTGGGAGACTGAAAGAACAAATTTAGATTTTGGGTTCTTTATCTCTGCCCATCACCTGCCCCAGGAATGCAGTTATAGATACGGTGTGTACAGGTGCAGAACATAACCTCACACAGTATGATGAAGTTTTGGAGTCATATCTGATCGGTTGGTAACCACATAGAAGAATACAGATATGGGATCGGAGTGTCATTTCCTACAGAAAAGGAGCTGATGGGATTAATAACCTGTCATTATTGCATTTTTGGCCTTCCTTGTTTTCCTCATCATTGTAAGCAGTGAATGACGAACGACTTTCCAGGCCTTAACCTGACTAAACGCAAGGGAGGGTGTATGTCTTTTTTCTGTGCTCTTATTGAGTCAGTCATCATCTCAATTGTGAAAGACCTGTCTATGATAGTGAGCCGAAATATTTATATACGATTCCATTCAGGAAATATTCACTTGATACTTATGAAATAACTAGTAAGGAAAATGTGATTAAGAAATTGATCCCAGGTTAGTTTAACTCCTTTCGTCAGTTTCCAGGAGATCGATCTGGTGTGAGGTGGGATGTGAACTCTCTCGAGTATGTTGTTTACACACATGCTTGTTTATCACTGAGTTTTCTGTCTTTATACGTGTGCATATATATATATATATATATAAATCGATGGAAATACAAATGTATGTATACCACGGGTCGTGTTCAAACCCAGTGAAGGGCGTGTTCGCCTCTGCCACATGCAGGTTAAAAGACACAGCCACCAGTTTTCCAGTGTTTTTCCTGCGCCCCACCTCAACTCGTGGAGGGGGATGGGGGGGGTATTGGACTGGGATATATTGCGGTTCCGATGTTTGGAAAGACATACGTGTATACACCCCGTTGTTGACAACCTCTGGTCCATCATTCGCCCGGGATTTTTACACATTTTCACCCTACAGAAGAAAAAAGAAATACGAGATCAGATTCCAAGAACGTCATATTTCATCATCTTGTCTGATGATTAATGTCTGAACCACCGTCGCATCTCATAAAAGAGTTTGAAAGTAGTGTCTCAAAAGAGGCGGTGATCTATTCTTTGTATGTGTCTCTCTGCCATGCTTTGAAATGACTCGTATTGCTGTTGATTTAGTTATGCGTTTCAGCAGGAAATGATACTAGATTTTCAGAGAACGTTTTTAAGAAACGAACATCAAAAGCGATGTTGCTTGAACTTTTTTGTCATATTCATCATTAACTACTTGGCGGGCGGAAGTCCCCAGTTAAAATGTCGAGAAAAGAATTCCTATCGATGGTCTTTTAAGTTTTCTCTAACTATAATGCCTATCAGAAGTGACTTAGAGACACTTAAGAATCTATATCTGTCTGTGTATTTGCCTGTCTATTTTTCCTTTTCTTGAATCAAGATGATATTCTCTAACACCAATCTCGACCGGTTGGTGTGCAGAATATATATATATATATATATATATATATATATATATATATATATATATATATATATATATATATATATATATGTATATATATATATATATATATATATATATATATATATATATATATATATATATATATATATATATATATCTTTCTTTTCTTTCATACTATTCGCCATTTCCAGCATTAGCAATATAGCGTTAAGAACAGAGGACTGGGCCGTTGAGGGAATATCTTCACCTGGCCCCCTTCTCTGTTCCTTCTTTTGGAAAATTAAAAAAAAAAAAACACGAGAGGGGAGGATTTCCAGCCACCCTCTCCCTCCCCTTTTAGCCGCCATCTACGACACGCAGGGAATACGTGGGAAGTATTCTTTCTCCCCTATCCCCAGGGATAATATATATATATATATATATATATATATATATATATATATATATATATATATATATATATATATATATATATATTACATTTGGTCGCTGTAAGCGAAGTAGCCCAAAGAAACAGACGAAAGAATGGCCCAGCCCACCCATATACACATGTATATACATACATGCCCACACATGCACATATACATACCTCTACATATCAACGTATACATATATATACATACACAGACATATACATATATACACACGTACATATTCATACTTGCTGCCTTCATCCATTCTCGTCGCCACCCCGCCACACATGAAATAGCATCCTCCCCTACCCCCGCGAGATAGCGTTAGGAAAAGACGAAAGGCCACATTCGTTCACACTCAGTCTCTAGCTGTCATGTGTAATGCACCCGAAACCACAGCTCCCTTTTCCACATCCAGGCCCCACGAAACTTTCCATGGTTTACCCCAAACGCTTCACATGCCCTGGTTCAATCCATTGACAGCACGTCGACCCCGGTATACCGCATCGTTCCAATTCACTCTATTCCTTGTACGCCTTTCACCCTCTTGTATGTTCAGGTCCCGATCGCTCAAAATCTTTTTCACTCCATCCTTCCACCTCTATTTTGGTCTCCCACTTCTCCTCGTTCCCTCCACCTCTGACACATATATCCTTTTTGTCTATCTTTCCTCACTCATTCTCTCCATGTGACCAAACCATTCCAATACACCCTCTTCTCCTCTCTCAACCACACACTTTTTATTACCACACATCTCTCCCTTTCATTACTTACTCGATCAAACCACCTCACACCACATATTGTCCTCAAACATTTCATTTCCAACACATCCACCCTCCTCCGCACAACCCTATCTGTAGCCCATGCCTCGCACCCATATAACATTGTTGGAACCACTATTCCTTCAAACATACCCATTTTTGCTCTCCGAGATAACGTTCTCGCCTTCTACACATTTTTCAACACTCCCAGAACCTTTGCCCCCTCCGCCACCCTGTGACTTACTTCCGCTTCCATGGTTCCATCCGCTGCTAAATCCACTCCCAGATATCTAAAACACTTCCTTGCCTCCAGTTTTTCTCTATTCAAACGTACCTCCTAATTAACTTGTCCCTCAACCCTAATGAACCTAATAACCTTGCTCTTGTTCACATTTACTCTCAGCTTTCTTCTTTCACACACTTTACCAACCTCAGTCACCAACTTCTGCAGTTTCTCACCCGAATCAGCCACCAGCGCTGTATATAAAAGAATTGCACAGTGAGATGATCCTTTTACTGATACTCGAATTTTCTCTACATGCAACAGTTTTCTTCAAGCAGAATAACATTCTAGGCACTAGAATACGCAGAGTCGTGCTTTTCATACATTAATCAGGAGCCAACTATAGGAACAGACAGGTTAAGCTTCATAACAGACAACCTAGACATGGGCCAACGGGCCTCTTGTTGTCTGTTTTTTCACATAGACTCCCATGTATACGATTTCTTATTGGAAAAATATCGTTGTGCGTTAATTTTCGTATTAAGAAATAGATTCCAGAAAAAAATACATTGATAGACATGGAAGTAAGTAGACAGATGGAATCCAGAGACAGGCTGATAAATACATGAATATGTGAAATGTTAAGAAAGTATCATTTCGTCAAATGAAATTTCGATATCATTGATTGGTATTTTCGACCCCCATTATCTCAGGAATGGTAAAGTCTGATTATGCATTTGATCATCGGTCTTGCCTGATAATCATCCCAGTACAAGAATGCTTAATTTAGAGGCGCAGTTAACTTGAACGTAACACATCACTTTTCCTTTCCCTTGTCTCAAAAACCCAACTTTCTGCTTGGACATTACCTCTGTAAAACATTAAATGTTACATTAAACTCTTGAATACCGCAGCTGGACGGGTCACATGCATAGTGCGAGTGTATGTGGCCTTAGAATTATCCCTCACACCAGACGAAGGTTTTGTGGAGGGTTACGTTGGTGGCTGTAGGGCTTGACGGAGACGCCCTCAATGACCCTGGCAGTTGATAGGCCTAAAGCCCAACCACCCAACGAACCGACCAACCAACCAACACCTTCAAGAGCTATTGATATCCCGTGACACAAGACCTAAGTAGTTTCGTGATTAATGACTGCACGACAATACTGCGTGATGTATTGTATCATTAGCATCAGACGAAGATCTATCGCATGCCATCATGTTGGTATATTCTCCCGCAATGATGCAGAGGAATGTGACTGTACGATACGTAAAACTACGTAATAAAGTAATGGTTTCTTAACACGCGCCCTAAGAAGCAACATTGAAGTTCCTGTGTAGACCAGTGAGCGGTAAGTCGAGCAGAAGATAGTCACGTAAAGCTAACAGTTGTATACTTAGTTTCATGGCATTAGAGACATCTTAAGACTCTTGTTCGTGAACTTAAGTAGATGTAGAGTTCCAAGGAGGAAACTGCTATATTACATGTTCTATTGTTCTTGGTAACAAATGACTAAATGTCGTCTTTGAGGATCTCCTGACTACATGAAAGTGACGGAGATTCCACATGGATCTTATGATCTACGTTTCCAGGCGGTGGGACTGAACTGTAATGATTCTTTTCGGGAATTATATCATTTTGTAACTTTTTAAAACGATTCATCAATAAAAAAGAAACTTACACAAAGCAGGTTAGCGTTCGCCAGTCAGGATCCTGCAACAACGATTGATTCGGAACCAATAACAGGGTTGCAACATTAAGAAATATGGCGCTGTCAGTCTTAACAGCAGGTGGCGGGAAATTATATTTATTCATAACGAGCCGGAGTATGATTAACGAACGTACGATGTAATGAAGGATACAGCAGAGCAGAAAACTACGAATCGAATAATATCTATGGTAAGTTTGGTATATCCATTATGGACTTCCGGCAGCAGAAGAGAACATAGAATTGCCACAAAGTGTAGTGAGTTTCTTCCTCGCTCATGTTTTGCCGCCGTGTTCATCATAGCCGTGGTCCGCAGTAAACCGTGTCTCCCGGGCAATGGTGAATACAATAACGGTCTTGCTGGGTCTGTCTTGGAAGGCGTCTCGGTTATTATCGTTGCCCAGAATCCCTCACATGGACGGTACAGTAGAACTTTTATTGACTTGTCAGCTGTTGAATTGTACCCACTAATGTTTCAGGAAAATGACAGGCTTTGGGAATGTGAAACGCGTCGTGTGCATTAACTCGCGGTAATAAATGACGAAGAGTAATGGATGAGTACTTAAGATAAAAGCCACAAGCTAAGTTGGTGAATCATGAACTTACTTTTCTCGCCAAATGAGTCAGGTCTTACACTCTGGGAGAAAAGTTATCAAAATTACGAAATAAATTCTTACATATATATATATATATATATATATATATATATATATATATATATATATATATATATATATATATATATATATCATCGTCATGGAACCCTATGACCACTCAGCCAAGATTCTCTTGCAGCTCCGGGATGCGCTACATTCACCAGGAGGGACAGGATGGACTACTTTGAAGGGAGAAGTTCTTTGACGAGACTGTTCTTTCTTTCCTCAACTGACGATGATGATAGCCTCGCCAACATGATTCTTCACTGGCGGTGAAACCTCAAGCAGGCAGAGCCCGGTAACACCAGCTTTCTCTCTCTCTCTCTCTCTCTCTCTCTCTCTCTCTCTCTCTCTCTCTCTCTCTCTCTCTCTCTCTCTCTATAAAGACCAGAACATATCGAACATTAATGAACTTCCTAGTTGTGTGTTCAGCACCTCACACGGGAGACTAAGACATCAACTCTCCTCGGTTTATTTCCAGAGCTCACAAGAATGAACTGATCATTTTGTAATGCAATATCTCAGGAACCATATCCTATCTGGAGACGAAAAGATGTAAGGCTTCAGCCCTTGTCAATGTGTGAAAATCTCTTCTTCCTGTTGGTTGAGTGATGATTGACAATGACAGTGATATGGTTTGAGACGTGTTAAGAGAAAGGGGGGGGGGGGGGGGGGCAGGGGAAAGTCAGGGAGCATATAAAGAAGATAGGCCCAGCTACATCACAGGTAGGAGGAAAGTGAGGGTAATGAGGAAACTGATGGAGCTTAATCCACCGTGCAGTAATTTTGGTTTCGGCAGACTAGGAGGAACAGGCGAGGTAGGCGGCCTGCGTCCATTTTGTCTTCCCTCGGCACGCTGACTGACCAAGATTTCCACTGGTTTTATAGGGACGTTATTTCCTCAGTATTCGAGCATTTGGATTCACTGGTTGATTAAGCTTTGAAATTTGACAATTGGGGATTCATAAGATTGGGTCCGGCTTTGTCTGTGTTGATAGTGCCATCAGTTCCTTTGCGATGATTATGAAGAATCTGATCCAGGAGTCATGACTGGGATGGAAGCTTTCCTCTTCCTACGCCAGCAGAGATTTAGAGACGGTTTGTCCACGTGAAGTTCTGCAGCTCCGATGGATTCGGATCCACCACTGTGTCGTGTACTGAAAACTTTGTAGAGTCTGATGGTTGGTTTTAGCCAACAGGTGTGATGGGGTAAGTGTTTACGTGAGAAACGTGCATTTTTTGGTTCTTTAGTTGTAGCTGTAAATTTTCACAGTCCATTGAGTCCATGTTTTGTAACAGCTGCCTTGGAATGAATATGGCGGTTCATCATGAATTTTAAGTCATGGTTTCTGCCGAGTACAGCGTTAGTGAGGGTGAAGGGATGAGGAAGAGACGGCGTGCAAACACGGCCTATGCTGTACCTGCAGCGTGTATTGCAATAGGAAATGCTGGATTATTCGGAGAGTGACTTTCTTTTCCATTTCACTTCCCAAGACGGGACATGGTTATTCTCCTTAAACCTTATGATGGGGCAGATATTAGTATGTTGTCTGGGTAGTTGAACATCATGAATATTACATTGTCACGAACCCAGCGGGCAGAGGTGTTACGAACATGTGTGTGTGTGTGTGTGCCCACATGTTCGTGTATATAACGTGTGTGTGTGTCCATGTGTATGGTGTTGTTGTAATTTCTTATCAGGACGAGGATTAAGGTCTTCCTCTGCTATCGGCTCGGACCTCACTTCCCACCGAGCATTAGGCTTAATAATCCTGTTTTGAAGCCAGATGGCGACCTGTCCTTCAGCACCCGGGCCCTTATCAGAGGCGTGAGATTGTCAGTCAGCGTGCGGGGTATGCCATCCCGTACATCATCACCGCTGTCAAAAACAAAATAACAAGAGGAGGTTGAGTTTTAGGCAAGATGTGGGACGGACTTAGGATCCTCCAAACCAACCAGCAGTTCACAAGTACCACCTTCCTCCAATCACAACTGGATCTTAGGCCCATAGCCAATCAAGGGTAACATTGTAGTACCAGGGTGGACGCTCGTTCTTATTTGTAATAAATACCCCTGACACCCGCTGAGCCTCGATTTTCCCCCTCTAGCCCAGAGAGGTAAGTGGTGTCCCTATGTCCCAAAGCCCGTTACCCGAGTGAAGTGCGCGATATAGACCCTACGGTGTCGTACTGCCTCTGTCATTTAATTTCGAGTGTCATAGAGTATTGTAACTTGTCATAGAAGAGTCTAACAATAAGTGTATCTTGAATCATGTTATCGAAGATAAACTGTCATAAAGGAAAGAGATCTCTTGGTTTGAAATCTTATCTGGAATGTTAAACTCATGTTCAGTGTTAACGTAAATAATTGGTGCCTGTTTCATGTGTTTATTTTGTACACTTTAGTTTTTTCATTGTAAGTAGTTTTAATGCTGGTGTTTGATTTAATCCCATGACTTTAAGAAAGTGTTAACCTGTGTTGTGTAACGCAACAAATCTAACGTCCTTGCAAAGACAAGGATCAGTATAGTATTTGTAGCATATATATGTAATTCGCGACCTTGCTAGAATAAGTATAGAGTTCGTAAAAGAGGATATAGGGAGGTCAGTCGAGAGAAAGTATGGAACCTTGAGGTACGCCAGAACCAAGGATGAAGCAACTTGAGAGGGTGTTCCTGTGCTTGATGTGCATCGTAAGATTAATTAAGTCACTGGCCAGTGGATAAGTTTTACTTTTAAACATGAAGAATCAAATAGGGCGCTTAAGTTGTATTACAAGCCTTCGTGCCATAACGTGTTGAAGGCTCTTGCAACATCCTTTGTAAGAAGGGCAGTCTTTTATCCTGTGTGTTTGTTGTGATGTGAATAGTTGGTGATTATGTTGAGTTCATCCTTAATGGAGTAATGTTGTCGAGAGCCTAATCGTTTGTGTCAGGGGAAGTCTGATTCTGACTGATTATCCTTTAAAGGATTTTGCCAGTTGATTAAAACTAGCTGACTGCTCTAAAGTTCATAGGATCTTTGTTAACTTTGTTTGGTTTGAGGATCATGATGGCAACTGCCATTTTGAAATAGTTTGGAGAATAGCCTAAGACTAGTGCAACGTTGTAAAGGGTGGTAATTACTGTGGTGGTGGTGGTGGTCTCGGGGAGATGTGTGGGCAGGTAGTGACCTTTGCCCTAGCCACCTGGGCCTACTTTGGAAGTTTGCTAGTAGGAGTTGCTTGACGTTGGCGAATGTTATAAGAGTCGTTAGCATGTGTTTTCGTCTGTAAGGGAGCGCATGTGTCATAATTTAGGTCATGGTCATGGTGTTTAGGTCTTCTTTGTAAGTATTGTTTAGCTCCTTCCATATCATATTGGGCCAGGAGGGTGTGTGAGAATGATGTATTAGCTGTATAGTGGAGGTTTGGTTGAGTGTATTGTCGTCGTCGAGACCGTTGGAGTGTGTCAGTGGTACGCCCTTTAATCAGCGCATCTGTTCCCGGAAGCCATAGAGGGTCTGTACTTGGATTTGTTGTGCACTTCAGATTACGGTTTGCAGGTGCCTTTTGTACTTTTTAAGTTGCTGAGGTGTGTTGGTTGCACGAAAACAGCTTCTTGTCTCTCACAGGTGGGAAAGCGAGGAGTATCTTGACACGTACGTGTTTCTTGAGATGGCTGTGTGGAATACCACCTGTGTGTCACTTGTTCTGACTGGGTAATTTATTTAATATGGTGGAGGTGGATTTGCAGCGTGAAAGGAAATGATGGAAGCATCCTAGTCTGCCAGTGTTATTAGGCTAATGGGGACAAGTATAGTATTTGAAAAGAGGTGGAACTACGACAGTGTTGGGTCTGGCATGCGCCGTGCACGGGATGCAAGAAGTGTGTAGTGCGTGTACCCCGACAGCGACAAAGAGTGGAGTATGCCAGCAAGTAAGGAGACAGTCGTATTCTGCTGGAGAGCTCACGAGAACGGGGACTCCGTTCTACTAAGTGTCGGGCGATTAACGGGTTGTGGAGCGCGTTCACATATCGAATTCTGATCGTTTTGCGCTGTTTGATTTCTTTTTCTTACCATCTGATTGATGTAGGGTACTTTTATGCCATTTGGCTACGTACTTGTTTCGACGAGCTCTGCCAGGTCGTGAGTCAAGTACATCTAGAAGTCAAGGGTGGAATTAGTGAGGTGGGGTGGTCATCGTCTTCGCACTTGAGTTCAGCGTTGCTAGAGTATAAGCTCGTGAAGGAGGCATTGAGAGAAGGTCGTTATTGTGGGACTCGAGGGCTTTACCTGGAAGACTGGGTTCTGTGCGAGGGAGGTGGCGAGGAGGGGCAAGAATTGGGTGACGTTGGTAGGGGTGGTGTTGGGGAAGGTGGTGGTGGTGATGATTTATGAGTTAATGATGGTATGGGAGAGGCGATGTTGGTGTAGGCGAGAGCCTTGGGTGGAGGAACCAAAGAGGAAATAGTGGCGGTGGATGTGGTGCTGGTAGCAGTCTATCAGGCAAGACAGTGAAGGTATTTGTGGTGGTGGGGGTGATAATAGGGGTAGCGGGAGGATGGACGCGACGGTTGTTGGAGAAGGAAGCCAAGAGGTCAGGGGACTTTGTGCGTCCGGTAGATTGCGTTTGAGTATGACTAAAAAAATTTTCTTTTTAGAAAACACACACCATCTTTACTGTGTGGGGTCGAGCATATTTACAACCATAAGAGATTTTAGTTTCATCATTCTTCTTCTCCCAGAATGTATCTGGAACCTCCTCTGGGCTGAAGATCAACATGGAGTCATCTTCGTTGGTCACCAGAGCGGTGGATCTTTCCCGAAGGGAACATACAGGAGTTGGAATTCTTTATTCTGGAGAGCTTTCAGGAGGAACTCTATAAGGGGTTTTCTTATATCTTGATCGTTATGTAGGTAAATTTTAAACTGGTGTTTGTTGTTTTGACTCTAGATTAGGGAGAGCGGGTCCGAGTGTCAGTTTATGTCAATATTCTTTGTAGACCCGAGTTGTAGAAGGCAGTATTGTGCACAAACTTTTCCCCTCCTACAATCCTTCGAGTGGCAAGATAGAGAACACGTCCGGTAAGGTTAGGACTATTCGCCTTCCCAAACCATTTTGGTATACGAAGCTACGCCCAGTCTGTCATCGGAGGTCTGAGGTACTTCAGCCAGCGGTAAAAGTGGTAAGAGGTGGAAGAAAGTGTGGAAATCAATGTTGACGGATGGTCGATCAGACTGTGATTTGATGAAAATTAATGGTGACGGATGGTCGATCAACGGGTGATTTGATGGAGATGATATACGGTAAGTGTGTATTATTATGACCTTGGTAAAGTGAGTTGGGAAGGCATCGGGTGGGGAGGATCAGGCTATTCTGTGTGGTAACTCGTACGGGTATAAGCCAAGGCAAGGAAGAAGAGCTTCCCCATCTGCAGTCAGAACGATGATGACTTTCCAGTGTTGTGCAACCGCAAGGGATGGTCTCTCCTATTTTTTTTTTTTTTTTCCTGAGGCTGCTAGGCATGGGTCAGGCGAAGGTGGGTTTTCTCTGCAACTAGAGAATAGTTGAAGTTATTGGCTGATTGGTTGTTTGGCCGATCACTGCGATCCACTGACCATAAAATCCTTAAAACCGAAGGGCATTGGTGCATAGAGCGTATAGTGTAGGAGGCCAGCATGGAACCTTGAGGTACACTGGTGTGAAGGGGAGAGGTAATCTGAATAGGTATTTTCGTATCTGATTATTATGGTTCGGATACTTAAGTAACCGAGCGTAAGTATTATTGTGGAACGTGGAAGGTCAGATTGGGTGTTTAGTTTGTAGACATCAGGCCTTCGTGCCAGACAGTGCCTATGGCCTCGACGACGTTTGTCGTGAGGTAAACAGTTGGTGATTAGGTTGAGTTCAACCTGGTTGGAGTGGTGATGTATGAAAGGAGGTCATTGTTCGTCAAGGTGTAGTCTGAACCAGTTGTTAATGATTCTTTCAAAGGCTTTGTCGATTGACTTGAGTAAGCTAAATGGCCTTCCCAGTGTCTGAAGACTGTTGACAATGTCTTCAAGGTTTTCATGTGCTGTTATCAGATTTCAACGGACTTCAAGTCTGTTAAAATGTTTTATTTTTTTCTTCTTTTTTTGTGTGTGTCATTAACTCTGCGTACCTGTGTCCAAAAGCTGTGAGGGGAATTAGTTCTTCTTGGTTCTGCACTGGTGATTAACGATTGCTGTTGTTTGTTGTGGTCTTCTGTAAGGCTGTTGAGTTTCTGGTGCGTAGGGTAATAAGATCCTGATGTGCTCGGCCAATTCTGCGTTTATTTGGTCAAACCGTCCATGGCATTATGAAAGGAGTCTATTTTTCCAGAGGGTAAGGAGTGTATGTATTTTGGGGGATGGCTCTGTCGGCTGCATGTATGATTATCTGTTGCATGTGTTCTATCTCTGTTGATATTTAGAATAGGCGGTGTATGTGTAGTTTGTAAGGAAATTTGCGAAAGATTCCCAGTCTGCCTCGTTGTAACGGTATGGCAAGGGTGAAGGGATGAGTTTAGGGTAAGATAAGAGGTGAAAGAGGAGAGAGATGTGATCGGACCCACATCGAGGCCCAGGGGAAAGAAAGTGATGAAGGTAACTGCTGGCTCTGTTGGAGAAGATGAGGTCTGGTCTGCCCCCATTGCTGGGGAAGAAGACGTGAAATTCAGGCCTTAGAAAGTTACGTTTATGACTGATAGAGAGAACAGGTCATCCCCATGGGCGTTGGATCTGGCGAGGTAAAATGCTCTGTGATGAGCACTTCGGTCAGCTAGAAGGTAACTGGGGATATGTGTGGTTGAAAACTGTGTAGAGATCGTGTAGCGTAATGCTCGTGTTGTGCCGTGTGCCAGTCTTAACGAGAATGAGTTGAAAAGTGCCAAGAAATGCGAGATATACGTGTGCTGTTGTGGTAAGTACGGGAAGGGCTGCTCCCTTGTGTTATGCGTCTGGCGACTATTGGGAGGTGTATATTACAGTAGTGGTGACCGTTAGTAATGCATGTAGTGTTTAGTATGGAAAGAGGTCTTAACTACCCCCCAAACAACATTCTAACCTCAGAATGGTATTCAGCATTAAAGATAGTCCTTATGTGAGGTTTTTAAGCATATCTAACGACCTCAGAAAACAGCAAAAATTGCAGGCATTCTGGGTATTTTCAGCCCAAAAAACTTTTTGTTTTAGAATTGAAATATAATATTAATGAAACGTTTGTATACTAAAGATAATCATGTGTATCATAATACTTTTCAGAGCCGACAGATACTCAGTACATACGAAGCGAACGGTCATTAGAATGTAATCATTTTAAGGCTAAATTACAGGACTTAATGACCCCTTAAAATCGGGGTCCTTCCTCATTAAGGGAGATAGCAATCAGTGATATCGTAATTGTGTCTTACCGTTGCTGGGGTCTTGGTTATACTGCAAATATTTGAAGCATCATAGCGCTTCAAGATACATGTCCAGCTTTACGTGTCTCACACGCACTGAAATCACCAGGAAGAGAATTCCACAGAATTGTAAAAATTTGATTATTTTATCATTTTTTGATAGGTTATACCCTATTTTGAGCTCTGATATAAGCCACTTTCATGCCATTCTGCTCTCTGATTAATGCCCTTGATGAGTTCTGTCTGGTCGTAGGTCGAGAAGGGTGAGGAGTAGGGGTGTGGGGTGAAGGAAAGGGTTACCTTCTACCTATTGCATTACTATGTTGCTGGAGACTGAACTTATGGGGGCAATCATTGGTTACGACACGAGTGTCTGATTCAAGATCTCCTCCAGGAAGGTCGGTTTCAGTTTTGGGGTGGGAGAAGAAGGGTGGGGAGGGAGGGTGAGGGTGAACGGCCGGGTGGTGACCAGGAGGGAGTGGGAATGATGAAGAAGGGAGATGAGGGGGCGGGTAGGATATTGGCTTAAAGGAGGGACTGGATAAGTCATTGGGATGGTTGTGAACGAGGCGGTGACCGTAGAAATCATCAGGACCAGGGGGAGAAGGGAGGTTGAGGGAGGGTTCAAGAAGTTTCAGGCAGTACTGATAGTAGTCTCCAGGTGAGGCTGCATTTTTTGGTGGTGAGGAAAGCGGAAATGTTAGGCGTATCGTTAGAGAAGTCGGTACGGTATGAATGGTTGTTGGGGAGGGCAAGCCAAGGGTTCAGGAGGAGTCTCTACTGTTGGTATAAAGTACTTTAGTATCATATCAAATAATCTCTTGATTTCTGGAGGCACGGAATTTCCTTCAGAAATATTTGGTGTGTGGGGTCGAGTAAGTTTAAATACGTTAACGACATGCACTCCATCATTCTCCTAATGGACAGTAGCATTAATCTCATTAGGGTGCGGGGACCAAATTGAGTCATCGATGTTAGTGGCCAGAACAATGCATCTGGCCAGAGGGGGACGGCCGTACACGAGCTGACGACCTGACAGTCTATCAGTACAAGAGTATCCAGTAGAGTTCTGGCGAGGATCTCAAAGGAATATAGATACAAAGGAATTCAAACAGCAGCAGTCCACTGGATCCTACTGAGGCTGTTTGTGGCTAGGGGAAGATATGAGAAACTAACAGATCACAGATCAGTGTGTTAAATGTTAGAAGTCATACAGATAATTCAAAGAGGATAGCCTAGTGATTGTCATTGTGACAACATTCACAAATAATGTAAGTCGTGGACTTGAAGCACATTATTTATGTTTGTTTTTCTTAAACATTTATTTTGTACGGCTTTCATCCGCTTTGATTTTCAAATTGTTCCATTTGTTAACAATCCCGTTGAAGAAAAAGTGATAAGCACTCATTCGAGATAAAACGTTTGCCCACGAGTTTGTACTCCTTTTACATCGAGTGAAATTAGATGAATCATGTCTAAAAGTAACTTGTTAAATCACGATTATAAATGCCTTTGATAATTTCAGGTACTTGTATTAGCTCACCTCTTAACCTTCTCTTTTTTATGCTAGATAGATGTATATGCTTTGAAGAATGTATGTGAGAAATACTTAGAAAAGCAAATGGATTTGTATGTAGCATTTATGGATCTGGAGAAGGCATATGATAGAGTTGATAGAGATGCTCTGTGGAAGGTATTAAGAATATATGGTGTGGGAGGCAAGTTGTTAGAAGCAGTGAAAAGTTTTTATCGAGGATGTAAGGCATGTGTACGTGTAGGAAGAGAGGAAAGTGATTGGTTCTCAGTGAATGTAGGTTTGCGGCAGGGGTGTGTGATGTCTCCATGGTTGTTTAATTTGTTTATGGATGGGGTTGTTAGGGAGGTGAATGCAAGAGTTTTGGAAAGAGGGGCAAGTATGAAGTCTGTTGGGGATGAGAGAGCTTGGGAAGTGAGTCAGTTGTTGTTCGCTGATGATACAGCGCTGGTGGCTGATTCATGTGAGAAACTGCAGAAGCTGGTGACTGAGTTTGGTAAAGTGTGTGAAAGAAGAAAGTTAAGAGTAAATGTGAATAAGAGCAAGGTTATTAGGTACAGTAGGGTTGAGGGTCAAGTCAATTGGGAGGTGAGTTTGAATGGAGAAAAACTGGAGGAAGTGAAGTGTTTTAGATATCTGGGAGTGGATCTGGCAGAGGATGGAACCATGGAAGCGGAAGTGGATCATAGGGTGGGGGAGGGGGCGAAAATTCTGGGAGCCTTGAAGAATGTGTGGAAGTCGAGAACATTATCTCGGAAAGCAAAAATGGGTATGTTTGAAGGAATAGTGGTTCCAACAATGTTGTATGGTTGCGAGGCGTGGGCTATGGATAGAGTGGTGCGCAGGAGGATGGATGTGCTGGAAATGAAATGTTTGAGGACAATGTGTGGTGTGAGGTGGTTTGATCGAGTAAGTAACGTAAGGGTAAGAGAGATGTGTGGAAATAAAAAGAGCGTGGTTGAGAGAGCAGAAGAGGGTGTTTTGAAATGGTTTGGACACATGGAGAGAATGAGTGAGGAAAGATTGACCAAGAGGATATATGTGTCGGAGGTGGAGGGAACGAGGAGAAGAGGGAGACCAAATTGGAGGTGGAAAGATGGAGTGAAGAAGATTTTGTGTGATCGGGGCCTGAACATGCAGGAGGGTGAAAGGAGGGCAAGGAATAGAGTGAATTGGAGCAATGTGGTATACCGGGGTTGACGTGCTGTCGGTGGATTGAATCAAGGCATGTGAAGCGTCTAGGGTAAACCATGGAAAGCTGTGTAGGTATGTATATTTGCGTGTGTGGACGTATGCATATACATGTGTATGGGGGTGGGTTGGGCCATTTCTTTCGTCTGTTTCCTTGCGCTACCTCGCAAACGCGAGAGACAGCGACAAAGCAAAAAAGAAAAAAAAAATGTATATTCTGTTTATTCGGGGAGTCTTTCGGTAAATATCGGCAACTGATATGCTGTATTGCGATTTGTTCGAAATCCGGTCTGGGAATAGATAGATTGGACAAAGATGCAGAAACTACATAATTGATGAAGTTTGATATTCAGTTATAAAACAAAAATGTCTAAATGTGAGAATTACGAGGAAATTATAGTTCTACAAGAAAAAAAATTATGATTGTGATCATTAAGTTGCTAAGTAATGCCATCAGAATGTTTTCGAACGATACGTTGCTTCCAGCTGCAGGTCCCCGTATTGAGCGTAGCCATCAACTGTCTCCCTGTCGTTCAACTGTCACTCAACATCATCAGATAATTTTTCCCTTAAGCAAACAACTGTTTTCACTTACCCTTGCTTCATAGCAACGGCTTTAATTTCACAAATAACTGTTCAACATTTACAAACATACATATTTACTATTTCGATGATAATGAAAACCAAGTGAATTGTACATGTACAAGTGTGATATACTTTCTCCTCTTATGTTAGAATCTTGTTCATAACTAATATCTGCTGATCAGAAAATCTTTCGTCTACCTCTGGTGTCTGCGTGGGATATCTATAAACTAGGCCTACAGCTATCTTTTTTTTAAGCTGTTTTCTTTTTTCAGTGTCGACGAAAATGAAGTCGACATTCTCAACGGTTATAACATTTTTACATGACTTTAAACTGATCTGTGTGTGTGTGTGTGTGTGTGTGTGTGTGTGTGTGTGTGTGTGTGTGGATTCTGTATTTCCATGGCCAGGTAAATAGCGGGTAGCAGGTCGGTGGTGGAAGGAGGGGGAAGTATCCAGTTTACTGTTTTTGACGCGTATGTCAGGATGCATGATGTCGACATCAGAGTGACTGACATTCTATTTCCTTATTGCTGGATGAGGGTAGGAGCCTTTATATTATTCATATCATATCCCAGTTTTCTCCTTTTGTACACACCCAAACTCAGAAACCAACTTGTTAATGTTGCACTCGACTCTGCCACCAGAGCTGTGTCATCTGCAAACAACAGTTGACTCGGCTCCCAGCATTCCTACTCACCCCCACCCCCACCGTTAACCAGACCATCGTATTCACCTACCTAACCACTCTATCCAGATCGCAGATTAAACAGCCATGGTGGCATCACATACCCCTGCCGCAGACTCATCTTGACCTGAATCCACTCACCCTTGTGTGTGTGTGTGTGTGTGTGTGGTGTGTGTGTGTGTGTGTGCGTGCGTGTGTATGTGCGTGTCCTGTTTCTCTCAGTATTTCTCGCACAGACTCTTCAAAGCAAGCACCTGATCCACACACCCTTTGGCACTTCTAGAGCCACATATTTCATCCCTAGTCTGCTGTTCTGTGCATGCCACCACTCTCTCAATCACCGCTCTCTCATGCAACTTGCCAGGTACACTCAGTAAACTTATACATCAGTGATTTCAATATTCACTTTTTCACCTTCTTTAAACAGTTGCACTGTATAGGCTTTTCGTCAGTCCTGAGACACCTCACCTTGATCCGTGAATATATTGAAAGTCCTATCTAACCAATCAACTACATTCGCCACCTTTCGTGAAGAAACATCATCAGCAGTGCCATCTACTCACTCAGCCATCTTGCCGTACTTGACCAAGCCACTTGCCATGAATCTCACTCCGCAAACCTCACGACTCTATAACACAATATCCGCAACCTCAGTAACACATTCAGCACTTCCTCATAATATTTACTGCATCACCTCTTCAACTTTTCCTTAGTTGATATTCAAGAAACAGGTTTTAAGATAGTGAGTTGTTAGTAATTGTACTGAGCAAGCAATACCTTCCATATGAAAAGCAAAGCAAAGGTGTTGATTGTTTGTGGGTTCTCAGTGAAGGACGGATGTGGGAAGGGATTGGTGATTTTATACAGGTTTATGTAGGCTGGTCTGAGGCTTCATCATTGTTTCGGATGGCTGAAACGGTTGGTTTACACGGTAAAGTCGACTCTTATGCTTCGAAACCTTCGCTGCTCCTAGCTGGCGCTGGGTTTGACCAATGCTCGAAGCATGACAGCCACTCCACTTATTCATGTGAATAGCACAAGTCTGTAGGGCGTTTGGGATACGATTTTACATCCCCTGAAGATTTCTCTTACTTGGCAGCTGCAAGTGGAGAAAGAGGGTGACGTAATGTATTTATACATACACACACACACACCGTCCGCTAGGTACCAATTTCTAGACAGCCCCGTGGGGAGGATGAACAGCTGGAATGCCTGCGAGCCGATTGCCCTCGCCAGGATTTGGACCTTGGCGGGCCAGCGAATGATTCGTTGTCAGCGACCCTTTTATCTCTAAACAAGGGAAAGGGAAGTCTTTCATCGATATCATATTCATTCATTTATGATACACATTTCTAAATGCAGTAGATGTTCTTCATTAATTTGTAGATATGCAGCGTATTTCAACCCTTGCCCTCTTATACATATATTGCAAGCTTCTCTACATCTACCCATGTTCTTTATTCTTGCTTTTACTCCAATCACTCTCATGTTACTTCTTAACAACTTAACACACAACTTTGCTGACATTATTTGCTGGTTTCTCGTCATGCGTGACGTCACAACTGCCACGTCATCGCTAAATGCCAGTTTATTATCATTTACATCAGGATAACATATTACCTTTTCATACATTTATATTACGAAATTATAGGAAGTGTTGTGATATACATCAAAGCATAAGCAGTACATTCCAGAGCACTTTCCTCCTCACTTGCAGTGTTCATTTCTGGATCTTAATGCTATTATCAGTGCCAAATCCAGTATGTATTCTTCTTTTTAAAGATTCCCATACTTTCCTCAGGATATTCTATCAAATACTTTCTCTAGTTCTAAGAGAAATGCTGTGAATATTCGTTCGTTCCTTTTCGAGCCCCGTTCCAACATCCTTTTTAAAGCAGAAATTAAACCCACCGTAAAACGACTGGGGTCTAAGCCCATACCGATGATTTCCTAATCATATGCAGCTCGCTTTCTTAACCTTCGACCTTCCTTTCACGGGAGGTACAACCCAGGAGTCGCTCACTGGCCGGACAAAACGTGCCAGACACAAGGAAAGGAAGACAGGAATGATACGTAAAACATGAGGCAAGGACAATGCCACCATTTACCAGATGGAACGGCCACATGAAAGGACGAGAATCCCAGTAGCCTGGGCAGTCACTGTGCTGCCCCCATGTCGGGATGTGGAAGCTCCATGATAATAATCGTAATCTAGACGTTTGCTGTAGGGTTTCATGCTCGGGGCGGGCCACCCTAAATATCCCCTTCCGTATGCGAAAGAGATAATTTGAGGAAGAAATTAACGATCAGCGAGGAAGAAATTAACGATCAATGAGGAGAAATTAACGGTCAACGAGGATTTTCGGAAGAGCTTGCAACCCTTGCAGAAAGACGTGAAGGGTTCTCTGGAACACGATGGTGGCGACCCTTAGGTGCGATGGCCCGGCCTTTGACGTGTGGCCTGTCAAGAGCAGCTCAACAAATGTCTCCTCCTCTAGCTCAAGGGTCATAGTCTCGTGCTCAGTGGGGGTTAAACAGCAGGGCGACTGATATAATATCGGTTCTTACTTTTTGGTTTCACTCGTAAGACCAAGGATTAATTACACACACCTGTAGTCCCTCCTCCACATGTTCTCATAAAAGCGCTGCTTTCATTAAAGCGATAGGGATGCTCTTATTACCGGGAGAATCATCTATCATCATTACCTGTCTTTTCCCCATATATATATATATATATATATATATATATATATATATATATATATATATACACACACACATTATATATGGCTCATGGTGAGATGTCTGTGGGTTTATACCCCTGTATAAAGTTAGAGCTCAAAAGCAAATGTTCAAATCACATAGGTATAAATTTATCGAGTATACGTGCTAAGGTGTATGGGAGAGTGGTGATCGAGAGGATGGTGGCAGGCACAGAGCATCAGACTGGAGAGGAAGAGCGTGGCTTTAGGAGTGGCAGAGGATGTTTAGATCAAGTGTTTTCAAAAATCACTGTAAGAAGTACCTGGGTAAAGTGGAGGATTTGTATGTAGTATTTTTGGATCTAAAGAGTGTATGATACGATCTGTAGAGTTGCTTTTATGGGAGGTGTTTACGAATATATGGTGCGAGAGGAAAGCTACCATGAGCACAAGACAGTAAGACGTAAGTGCGAGTAGAAAAAGAAGAGGGTGAGTTGTTCCAGGAGAAGGTTGGTCCGTGGGTCCGTGTGATGGCTGTTTTGATCTGTTTATGGATAGGGTGGTGAGGGGGGGGTGAATACAAGGGTTTTGGAGAGAGGAGCAGGTTTGCAGTCTGTAGGGGGTGAAGTGGTCCGGAAAGTGGGTGAGTTGTTGTTTGCTGATGACTTGGTGCTGTGGTAGATTCGAGTGAGAAACGGTAGAAGTTTGTGCCTGAGTTTTGGAATGCCTGAAGGGAGAAAGTCGAGAGTAGATGTAAATAAAAGCAAGAGTATTAGGTTAAGGAGTACAACGAGACAGGTTAAGTCGTTGTGAGTTCTAAAGGAGAAAACTTGGTGAAAGTGTGGTTTTTAGATACTTGGACGTGGACACGACAACGAATGGAAACAGAGATAAGTCATAGGGCGTGTGAGGGGACCAAAGTTTCTAGGATCTCTTTGGAATACTGAAAGATAGGTCTTTGTATGGGAGACCGAAAATAGGTATGGATGTTGTATAGATGTGATGTATACACTATGGATAAGAATGCAAGGAAGAGATTGGGGATTTGGAAATTGATTGCTTAAGAACAATATGTTCAGATGGTTTGATCGAGTAAATGATAAAAGGGTAAGAGACAGGAGTAGTAATACGGGAAAATAAGCAATTGTACATAACTGCAATTACTTCCTACCCCAGGCGTCCTTTCTATTTTACTGAGGCAGCCCGCAGCGCTTGGGAAGCCGGCCACGTCCACTGGGCGGGACCATATGTCAAAGTGGAGTGATGATGTGTGTGCGTCTATGTGAGGAATATGCAGGGCAACTGAGCAGTAAATGTTCGATGTCTTCGTTGCAGTAGTTGCATCGTGAGCATGAAGGGTGTTGGGATATGATGAAACGATATTTATAGTGTGTGAGGATGGGTTATGTCAAGAGCGTCGAGGGAAAACTGTGATTCGTTTTTATCTAGGGTGTGTCATTTATGGTTGGTGTATGTTTAGCTGGCTGGAGTATAAGACTGAACTGAGAGGTGTGTCTTTTACTGCTTGTCTGGTTATTTCATTGTGTAATGTTTTGTCAGTGTTGTGTTTGTTGGGATTGCGGGAATCTATGCGTAGAGGTTGTTGAGGTGTTAGGAAGGGATAAGGTTATTTCTCACTTAGGGCTGGTTGGATGCGATGCGTTTACTTATGCTGCATAAAACCGAGTGCCAAGCATGTTGAGATGGAGTTACATGGCGAGGATCTTTGTATAATTATGTGGATAGTAAGGGTACATCTTTGCTAGGCAGCCAGTGATTGTTCGGAGTGCTCCATTTTGTGGTTTGCAGCTCTGTAATATTTTCATTCGAGGGGATGGTGGGAGATCAGGCAAGTGAGGCGTAGTTTAGAAATGAGCGGATGAATTGTCTGTAGAGGATGTTTAGGGATTCTTTTTCTTGTCCATATCTGGTGCCAGTTTGTGTTCTGAGAACACTTGATTTGTGCGTCGCTTTTGTTTCGATGTTTTCGAAGTGGGGATTGAATGACAGGTATGTGTTACACGTGAAGTCCGTGATAGTTTGTTTGTGTAGTGGGAGAGATTGTCATTTCATGTTGACTGGAGGGTTTCGGCTGGATTCGTGTCTGTGTTGGATTAAAAAAGTGACAGAAAACTTTTGTGGAGATGCTGACATTCTGTTGTGGGTGAGTCTTTGTTCCAGTTGCGCAGTGTAGTGTTGCACGTTTAGTGTTGCTACCGTAGTGTCAGGGTGTCGTGACGTGATTGTGGGGTCGTCTGCATATGGGACGACCTTCGCGTTGTGGTTTCCTTAAGGTTATGGGAGGTTGTGTAGGAAGAGATTAAAGAGGGTTAGAGAATGACCTGCTCCATAAGGAACTCCTCCGTAGAGTTTTCGTGTTTCGGAGGAGGAGCCGTTGTGGCGGCCGACTATGAAGCTGGCCAACCCCGTACCCCCTTTTTCTCGTTGTTTTGAATGGTGTTAAGTGTTTTTTGTGTCGGTATGTTGTCGTGGGAACATTGTCGAATGCTTTGTTGTTGTATAATCCCACAAATGCTGTGTGGGAAGAGATTGTGGTCGGTTGAAGACATCTGTGATATGTTGTTTGAGGTCAGCGTGTGGCTTGAGGTCAGCGTGTGGCTTGGTATTGGAATTATTGGATCTAAAACCATGTTTTGAAGGTGAGAGTAGGATGCTTTGTTTCATTCGGACGTGGATACTTTTTACAGAATTTGAATACTGAAGATAGAAGTGATCTAGTAAGGTTGGAAGATGGAAAGTTGGGTGGTTTGGAGGGTTTTAAGATTGGTCTAATTTTAGTAGATTTCCAGATGTTAGGGATTTTGTTGTGTTGGCAGAAATTGCTGAAGATGTCTGTTTGTCCTTGGATTGCGACTGGATCGAAGTCTTTCATATAAAGACTGGAAATGTGATCAGGGCCAGCAGCAGAAGAGTTGTTTAAGCTATTAATTACATTACATTTGTCGGCGTTAACAAAGTGTTAGATTTGCACGATCTGAGCATGAAAAATCATCTATGCTGAAGCTTTGGAGCTTTGTTCCCATGTACCATGTGTAGAGTGGCCGCTCTCCATTCCTGTAGTTTGTGTAAATTCATTTATAGTGTTTATGTGAGTAGGTTTAGCCAGGTGGAGTGTTATCAGGATGGTCAGGTGGTTGGTCAGAGAACATTCCGTGTAGCATGCTCCAGGTGGGCCCCCTGTGTAGAGCTGGTGATCAGTAGGTGATGCCTGGCGAGGTCGGCTGCTGGAGCTGGTGGATTGGGAGTCTGATACTTTTTGGTCGCGTAGGTTGAGGATACTAAAAGGCTGCAGTTAGTTTATGAGCAGCTCACCTAGGGAATCTTGGGTGAGAGTGTTGAGCCAAGTGCGACGGTGGGCATTGAAATCTCCAAAGAGATGATTGTCAGAGAGGCAGAACTTGAGGAGGTAGAAGGAAGTGGATACATATCAAGACCCAGCTGGGTGTAGCTGGCTGTTGAGAACAGCGACTGACAGGCTGTAGAGGTGAGAGGTACAGCTTTTATTATAAATAGAGGAAGACAGACTCAGCTATCACCACCAGGTCCCACTGCTGCCACCAGCCTCATCAGAACAACAAGTCCCACACACCTGTACTATCCGAGAGTTGCATCAGAGATCAGCATGTTGAATAACTGAAGATGGATAGTTTGTATAGATGAAATGAGGAGCCAAGAGGCGGTAGGAAGAGAAAAGATTAAACGCTAAACCATGCAGTCGAGCAGAATCCTGACGACAACACTCCAAACCGGGAGCGCTGAAGTGGCTATCATGGTTGCTCTCTCTTGTCACTGTTGAAGATGTGTTGTGTGTGGTGGATATCCCTGCGAAACTTGAGGCGAGATTTGAACTTCACAAGACATATGGTTCGTCTTAACATAGACTTGTGCTGATCAAAAGGCGAAACTCTATGATGAAGGTCATATGGACGTACGTAATGTGATACACTACGTATTAGCATTATCATGATGTGTGTATTTGAGTAATCATGTTACTGTGTTATGGGAACTTACGGTAAATAAGCAATTTGAATGTGAAAATTGGGAGATGAACTTCAAATTGTACGTTCTGAATCCTAGCCAGCTTCCATAACGAAGTAGATTTTTTTTAAGGACGTTTATTGGTCTAAGCGTCTACTCAAAATACAAACTCGTCGCACACGTATCAAAAAACAGCATTTTTCATTTTTCATTCTCTTTTTTTCACTGATTTTGACGCTGAGTAAATATTCCTATGAACAATGCTGCCTCGCTGATTTTCTGCGAGTACTTGACGTTCACAGTTAGTTTACCATGTGATTAGTAAAGCGTGCGTTCTATTTATAAACAATGGTTTATTAATCTTTTCTTTGAGGGAGGAGAGAGGGTAGAGGGAGGGACAGAAAAGTATTCAGTTGCCTTTTCCAGCCGGACTGCTCGTCCAAGTGAGCAGAAAGTACTAGTAGTTGTAGTGCTAGATGTGCTGTGGTTTTGTCTATCGCCCGTTTCTGGACGTCAAGTAAGTGTATGACTGCTGTAAGAAGTGGCCATTTAGTTTACGCACGACTTACAAGACGAGTGACATGGAGATGTTGCTTTCTGTGTAGGTAGTACAGCCACCTAGGAACTAGAGTGATGCCCGCTCCCTATCTTTAAAACTCGTATGAGACTTTAGTCCGACATTACATAATCCCACGGAAATCCTCTTTGTTCTGTTCTTATAGAGGACAGAGGAGCTTATCCTAAACATGAGGAAGAGGAACTATAAAGAATGTTACGGCCTCTCCCTAGTCATGATGATTTGCATTTGTAAAGTATCACAATACCTTGGAGGGGTATAGGAATTACTGACGGGGTAATTCATGAAAGAATAATCATGAATAAGATTTTTTTTTACGGGAAAATTCATGAAAGAATAAGATTTTTTTTTTTACGGGATAATTCATGAGAGTAGAAATATTTCTAGACGTAAATCTAGCTATGATCTATTTCCCTCACTGCAACGCTTGGCACTGGAATCAGCAGTGACGATAAGACAGTGTACAGTGGTGGCTCTTCATTGACCAAATGCTCGACGACGAAGTGTCAACTGAAGCCACTTATGGCAGCCGACCAGCTGTACCCACCATCGTCAGAAGACACGAGCTGTGCCGATTACCGCTGCCTGCCGTACCGTGAACGCCCCCTGAGTCGAGGGGACATTCATATGACACCGTTACATGAGAGCTATTTATTAATTAGTCCGACTACAAAGGGACAGACGAGGGAGAAAAAAAGCTGTCACGCATTTACCATCCCGGGGTCTCTTTTCCTGCACATCCTCTGTGAAGGGGTGCTAATTAATATGTAATCTGGGACTGCTCCCATCTTCCCATGGGAGCCAGTCTCACAAGGGGGATCGGGGAGGGTGTCGTTTGAGGTCGTGCGACGCGCTCGTTGGTCGTCTGTCTCCGTCTAATCGCCTGTCACTCTCCTGATGAGCTTAATGACATGCTTCCTGGATCTCTCTCTCTCTCTCTCTCTCTCTCTCTCTCTCTCTCTCTCTCTCTCTCTCTCTCTCTCTCTCTCTCTCTCTCATTCATTCTCTTTCATCAACACTTTCCCCCTCTGCGTCTTATATATATATATATATATATATATATATATATATATATATATATATATATATATATATATATATATATATATGTATATATATATATATATATATGTATATATATATATATATATATGTATATATATATATATATATATATATATATATATATATATATATATATATATATATATATATATATATATATTTTATTTCTATTTTTTCTATTTTGCTTTGTCGCTGTCTCTCGCGTTAGCGAGGTAGAGCAAGGAAACAGACGAAAGAATGGCCCACCCCTCCCACATACACATGTATATACATACACGTCCACACACGCAAATATACATACCTATATATCTCAACGTATACATATATATACACACACAGACATATACATATATACACATATACATAATTCATACTGTCTGCCTTTATTCATTCCCATCGCCACTCCACCACACATGAAATAACAACCCCCCTCCCCCCCATGTGCTCGAGGTAGCACTAGGAAAAAGACAACAAAGGCCACATTCGTTTACACTCAGTCTCTAGCTGTCATGCAATAATGCACTGAAACCACAGCTCCCTTTCCACATCCAGGCCCCACAGAACTTTCCATGGTTTACCCCAGACGCTTCATATGCCCTGGTTCAATCCATTGACAGCACGTCGACCCCGGTATACCAACATCGTTCCAATTCACTCTATACCTTGCACGCCTTTCACCCTCATGCATGTTCAGGCCCCGATCACTCAAAATCTTTTTCACTCCATCTTTCCACCTCTAATTTGGTCTCCCACCTCTCCTCGTTCTCTCCACCTCTGAAACATATATTCTCTTAGTCAGTCTTTCCTCACTCATTCTCTCCTTGAGACCAAACCATTTCAAAACGCCCTCTTCTGCTCTCTCAACCCCACTCTTTTTATTAACACACATCTCTCTTACCCTTTCATTACTTACTCGATCAAACCTCCTAACACCACACATTGTCCTCAAACATCTCATTTCCAGCACATCTACCCTCCTCTGCACAACTCTATCCATCGCCCACGCCTCGCAACCACATAACATTGTTGGAACCACTATTCCTTCAAACTTACCCATTTTTGCTTTCCGAGATAATATTCTCGACTTCCACACATTCTTCAAGGCTCCCAGGACTTTCGCCCCCTCCCCCACCCTATGATTCACTTCCGTTTCCGTGGTTCCATCCGCTGCCAGATCCACTCCCAGATATCTAAAACACTTCACTTCCTCCAGTTTATCTCCATTCAAACTTACCTCCCAATTTACTTGTCCCTCAACCCTACTGTACCTAATAACCTTGCTCTTATTCACATTTACTCTCAGCTTTTTTCTTTCACACACTTTACCAAACTCAGTCACCAGCTTCTGCAGTTTCTCACACGAATCAGCCACCAGCGCTGTATCATCAGCAAACAACAACTGACTCACTTCCCAAGCTCTCTCATCCACAACAGACAGCAGAATTGCCCCTCTTTCCAAAATTCTTGAATTCACCTCCCTAACAACCCCATCCATAAACAAGTTAAACAACCATGGAGACATCACACACCCCTACCGTAAACCTACATTCACTGAGAACCAATCACTTTCCTCTCTTCCTACACGTACGCATGCCTTACATCCTCGATAAAAACTTTTCACTGCTTCTAACAATTCATATATATATATATATATATATATATATATATATATATATATATATATATATATATATATATATATATATATATATATATATATATATATATATATATTTTTTTTTTTTTTTTTTTTTTTTATACTTTGTCGCTGTCTCCCGCGTTTGCGAGGTAGCGCAAGGAAACAGACGAAAGAAATGGCCCCCCCCCCCCCATACACATGTACATACACACGTCCACACACTCAAATATACATACCTACACAGCTTTCCATGGTTTACCCCAGACGCTTCACATGCCTTGATTCAATCCACTGACAGCACGTCAACCCCTGTATACCACATCGCTCCAATTCACTCTATTCCTTGCCCTCCTTTCACCCTCCTGCATGTTCAGGCCCCGATCACACAAAATCTTTTTCACTCCATCTTTCCACCTCCAATTTGGTCTCCCTCTTCTCCTCGTTCCCTCCACCTCCGACACATATATCCTCTTGGTCAATCTTTCCTCACTCATTCTCTCCATGTGCCCAAACCATTTCAAAACACCCTCTTCTGCTCTCTCAACCACGCTCTTTTTATTTCCACACATCTCTCTTACCCTTACGTTACTTACTCGATCAAACCACCTCACACCACACATTGTCCTCAAACATCTCATTTCCAGCACATCCATCCTCCTGCGCACAACTCTATCCATAGCCCACGCCTCGCAACCATACAACATTGTTGGAACCACTATTCCTTCAAACATACCCATTTTTGCTTTCCGAGATAATGTTCTCGACTTCCACACATTTTTCAAGGCTCCCAAAATTTTCGCCCCCTCCCCCACCCTATGATCCACTTCCGCTTCCATGGTTCCATCCGCTGACATATATATATATATATATTCTTTCACGTTATGATTGGTAATGTCGGAATTCATGAAAAGCCGGGACATTGCGTATAGATCACCTCCGCCAGAGACGCGTCACCGAAGGAAGGCATCAAGACCTCTTATTTCGTTCGTCGTTAGACTTTGTGTCCTGAACTCTGACCAGGAGATGAGACGGTCAGATCTGTTTCATGATGACACGAAAGAAGCTGACAAAAAAAAAATAATATAATCTTCTCGCCTCGTCACAATATATTGTTGAGATGACATATGCCTGATTCACGTCAGCTGGTGCTCATATCAAGTATATAATTCATACCATTCGGTGATGATGTGATACGCGTATAACTACCAGCAGTTAGTGATCATTCAACATGTATAACTCACATCGTTAGTGATGATGTGACGTGTGTATGATTCACAACAGTCAGTGACGACCTGGCGTGCATGATTCACAATGTTCGCGGATGATTTGACGTGTTGATAGCTCACACCTTTGCAGTGGTGACCTGGCGTATTTATGATTCATACCACTTCGTGATAATCTGATGTGCTTATTATTCACATCATTCAGTGATGATTTGTGTGTGTGTGTGTGTGTGTGTGTGTGTGTGTGTGTGTGTGTTTCACACCGTTCAGTGACGATGTGTATGATTCACTCCGTTCATTGATAATGTGTTTGATTCGCTCCGTTCAGCGATGATGTGTATGATTCACTCCGTTTCGTGACGATTTGATTCGCAAGCTTCCCCCTGTTCACCGACAGGTATTGAGTTCACCTCCCAAGTCCTGGGGGGTGTAGATATCATCATCAACACACGAGCCAAGTCCGGACCAAACACCCGATACGAATTTTTGAGTGAAATGTGGACCAATTACTGCGGGATATCCCTCAGCCGGAGCTCCACGCTAATAGCCTTCCGTCACTCTTACTCCAGAATAAGATTACCCAGGTTGGTCATAACCGAACGATACATTTCGTAATGAGTACAGCCTCTGTAATGAGTTCAGCCTCTGTAATGAGATGAGTCCAGCTCTGTAATGAGATGAGTACAGTCTCTCTAATAAAGTGAGTACAGCCTCTGTAATGAGATGAGTACAGTCTCTGTAATGAGATGAATCAGCCTCTGTAATGAGTACAGTCTCTGTAATGAGATAAGTACAGCCTCTGTAATGAGATGAGTTCAGCCTCTGTAATGAGATAATTACAGCCTCTGTAATGAGTTCAGCCTCTGTAATTAGATGCGTACAATATGCGAATGATTACAGCTTCCGGAGTCGACCCTTCCTGTTAACTTGGGAAAGTTTTAGAAATTATATCTCTATATGTGAATCCATCTTGAATACTGTGTTCGGTTTCGGGTACCGTCCTTGAAGGAAGACGTAGACAGAATGGAGCGAGTACAGCTTTGATCTACAAAGATGATACCTGGACTCGAACAGATTCTGTGAGAGCCGACTAAAGGATTTTATTCTATCTAGCTTATAAAAGAGAAGGGTAAGAGGTGGTCTAGTATAGGTATTGAAGATTATCATCATAAGCTTTGATAATCTCCTAAGCAGCTGCTTAAGGCTTGATTCGTCTGATTGAACTCGAAGTAAGAGGCAGGAACTCGTGGGCAAATGTTGTACCTCGCTTGAGGCCAAGTACTTGCCTTTCACCAGGATTGTTAACATAAGGAGTGAATTACCAGACAGAGCGGTATACGTATAAGTCCACGAGTAACATTATTTGCGACTGCTTAGTTACGTGAATAGTTTGTTTTTTTGTTTTTCCTCTTTGAAACATCTATCTGCCTTTCTACTATCGCCAAAAAAATACAGCCTCGAAAGGACCCAGCGATCTGTTGCTTTTTGGATTCTTTTATATTCCTTCTTAAACGAGCTCTAGAAAACCTCAAATAAATAATGATGAACTATGAACCCAGTCTAGCTAGCAGCCCTGATGAGGATTTCTCTACCTACAAATATAGTTTTTTCTTGTGCTCCTTCAAGTGTGGGGACCAGATTAAAGCATATTTTAGATTTAGCTTAATATACGCTATGAGCAGTTGGCTAAATATACATTCAGTTCTTGTATTTGAATGCGATTCTAAAATTTGCCAACAAACAGTCTGTTTCCAGTTCTCCTAAGATGGACTTTGGCGATAGGTTAGATGTATTTGACCACCAAATTTCTCTCACACGCTGGTTCCTACAGCTTATATCCCGCTAGAATATATTCTTATCGAGGTTATATTTCGGTGTGTCCAATCCTCATTACATTAACTCGGGTTAAATTTCAATCTTGTTTCAGAACTTCGGATTTTGTCTAGGTCTCTTTGTAAATCAATGCAGTCCTCATCACTCTTTACATCCCTCATCACCTAGGGATCATCCGCAAACATATTCAGGTATGAATCCAATCCATCTGGCAAGCTAGAAGAGCAGTGGTACCAGAATTCAACTGGTGAAACCGACCCACTTCGAGGAGGTTGCCCCTGACTAGCGTCCTTTATTCTTTCTCCAATGTTCCTGTTTGAGGATCTTGTTCTCTCTCCAGTCTCCTAGATGGTACGGTGTCATGTGCTTTCTGGTAGTTCAGATACACTAAATCCATCCATCCTTCTCTCTGGTCTAGAACGGAGCTCACTTTCTCACAGAAGTCTATGAGCTTCCTTAAGCAGGGCATCATTTCCCCTAATGCATTTTCTTTCTTTCTTTGGTAATTTCTTCCACTGCTTATCGTCATGCATTTAATTCAAGATTCTCTTTTCCAACGGTTTGCAGATCACACTTTTCAGTGAGACTGGTATGTAGTTGAGCATATTATTCCCCTCTTGATTCTTAAAAAAAAGTATGTTTGTCCTCTCAATTCCTGGCATGACCAGTTTGGATACTGGTTTGATGTCTTTAATTTCATTTTCAAGGGAGTTTTATCCAAGTTCATCATATCTAAGAACATGAGACTCGTCACTGGTCAGTTCACGACACATTACAGTATAGTGCTGTAGGGTAAGGGTATGTCGAGCTGATATCTTCTTGTACTTGACAGAGATGATCCTCAGCTGTTCTCATAGTCGCATATAACCATAGGCTGTCCGGACGGGCAGAGCATCAAAATGTCGAATCCTAGCGTGCGTCCGTATACAGTCACTTCACAAGGGTATTGTTCATAATGCTTGAACCCAATGTATTCCTTTTTTGGGGGTATTTATTGCATCAGTGAGGTGTTCAACACAAGTTTTTGAACACCAGCTTGAATGATAGTAATGGACAAAGTTCTGTTTTCGGTCTAACACAATCGATGGCTTTATGTATATACCAATACCAGTATTTGAATGTATCCAGAGAAGTAAACTTGCCTCACATCCACTTTGATTAACATTTAGAACGCACGTACAAATGTCAGCAACAGCAGACTTCACGCTAGTCATAGGATGTTACCACTAAGGGAACACTCGTCAAAGTCGTAGACCATAATAACACTGCCCTTGTTCATCTAGGAGTCAGTAGTAAGTTTATTGACACACTTTACAGCTTTGGGATCACACACACACACACACACACACACACACACACACACACACACACACACAGACACAGAGCACCTCCCACCTGCTAGCACAAAACCATCAGTATAACATTACTACACACTATTCCATAGATTGCATAGGTTCAGCGATAGCACTGAGTGCAAAGTACATGATAAATGAGGAAGATACAAAAATCGTCCTGAATTGAAAATCACTTTTCCCTATCCTGCAGAACTCATTCCTTGCCTCTAGTACTGTTTAGAGACATGTCTGAAATTTGTGTTAATGTATGGTCCGAACGCATTTTACCAAACACTACGTTGATGACCATGAATGGTTCAAATACATTAAGAGTTGCAATTATTCACCTCTAATATTAAGTCCTCGTAGATGTAAGGCCACGCTGTCGCACGTCTCTCTCTCTCTCTCTCTCTCTCTCTCTCTCTCTCTCTCTCTCTCTCTCTCTCTCTCTCTCTCTCTCTCTCTCTCTCTGCAGAGGACCTGGATCCGTGTAAGACAAGATACAACGCATGGTTAAAATGGCTATGACTTTGGACCTCTTGCAGAGTCTATTTTAGCTAGAGTTGAGGTAATCTGGATCATTTACTGGCATGACAGGGTAGATATGAAGAAGATACACTTGTTAAGGGGAGGGGTCAGTACTAGCTGTGTAAACGGGTCATCAGATGTCTGCAGGACTCAGAACTTCAGCGTTCATGACTGAACCAAGTCCACGTTCATCACTTACGACGGGGAAGGCATCAAGCACTGTCTATATTCAGGATCATCCTGTATACAGACATCAGCGGCATCAGATAGCAGTAACTCCATTGATACCTTATAACTCTTTACTACTGTATACCTCAGTGCATTAAAGAGCTCGGGGGCTGAGTACGCTCTCTTACTGGACACGTAATGCCGTACACTCTCTCCTGTTGCCGACACATGGAAACATAACATATGCAGATTGGTCTGACAAGTACCTCTTTATCCCTTTGATATTTAACCATGAATGCCAAGCTCAACAAGGCTGTTCGAGAATGATTTGTCAGCTGTGTCAGAATTTGCTTTTAAATGAATAAGATTAGGCGAGAGCTTTTTATTGTTTGAAATGTTTTGTGTCGCATTATTTGTTGGGTAAATTAGATATTACAGATAAATATATTTCACTTTTTTCACCGTCTTTTAGAATGTTATCGTAAATTAGATAGATCTAGCGATAAGGCTTAGTGCACGATATAGTCTGCTGTTCTCTTGACATTCCATCGCTTCTGATCGATGTAGAAGAAAAAAAATCTATGCCCATATTCCCAGTCTGGAGCTCGTACACCATATTAGAAAATGGGAGTGATTTTTCTCATGATGTACGAAACTCGTCCTTTTTATCTTGATCATTTCACGTGTCGTCTTTCATATTGCAGATTTGAAATATATTTACGACGTGCAATTCATCCCTCGGGATAGGGGAGAAAGAATACTTTTCATGTATTCCCTGCTTGTCGTACAAGGCGACTAAAAGGGGAGGGAGCGGGGGGCCTGGAAATCCTCCCCTCCAGTTTTGACTTTTCCAAAAGTAGGAACAGAGAAGGAGACCAAGTGAGGATTTTCCCTCATAGATTCAGTCCTCTGTTCTTAACGCTACCTCGCTAGCGTGGGAAATGGCGAATATGTATAAAAAAAGAAAAGATGAATAGAAATATATCTATATTTTTTTATTTTTTGTACATTGTCGCTGTGTCCCGCGTTAGCGAGTAGCGCAAGGAAACAGACGAAAGAATGGCCCAACCCACCAACATACACATATATATACACATACCCAGACATATACATATATACACATGTACATGATTCATACTTGCTGCCTTTATTCATCCCCGTCGCCACCCCGCCACACATGAAATGACGTCCCCCCCCCTACCCCCGCACGCGCGCGAGGTAGCGCTATGAAAAGACAACAAAGGCTATATTCGTTCACACTCAGCCTCTAGCTGTCATGTATAATGCACTGAAACCACAGCTCCCTTTCCACATCCAAGCCCCACAGAATTTTCCATGGTTTACCCCAGACGCTTCACGCGCCCTGGGTCTATCCATTGACAGCACGTCGATTTCGGTATACCACATCGTTCCAATTCACTCTATTCCTTGCACACCTTTCACCCTCCTGCATGTTCAGGCCCCAATCGCTCAAAACCTTTTTCACTCCTCCTTCCACCTCCAGTTTGGTCTCCCACTTTTCCTCGTTCCCTCCACCTCTTACACGTATATCCTCTTTGTCAATATTTCCTTACTCATTCTCTCCGTGTGACCAAACCATTTCAATACATCCTCTTCTGCTCTCTCAACTACACTCATTTTTTTATTACCACACATCTCTCTTACCCTTTCATTACTTACTTGATCAAATCACCTCACACCACATATTGTCCCCAAACGTCTCATTTCCAATACATCCACCCTCCTCCGCACAACCCTATCTATAGCCCACGCCTCACAACCATATAACATTGTTGGAATCACTATTCCTTCAAAATACCCATTTTTGCTTTCCGAGATAATGTTCTCGCCTTCCACACATGCTTCAACACTCCCAGAACTTTCGCCCCCTCCCCCACCCTATGACTCACTTCCGCTTTCATGGTTCCATCCGCTGCCAAATCCACTCCCAGATATCTAAAACACTTCCTCAAGTATATATATATATATATATATATATATATATATATATATATATATATATATATATATATATATATATATATTTGTGTGTGTGTGTGTGACTTATTCAGTGTTACTGTCTCCTAGCTGTGATCAGCAGCGATTAACGCAGTCGTGTGTTTAATCGAAATGCCGCCTTACACATGCAAACAGGCGGGTTGGGGGACCTGGGACAGCTGGCCACTCAACATACGCGCTGACTGACGTTAGTTTGTTTTAAAGTGGGGCTGTCGGTGCTGCGCCCAGCACCTGTAAACAGGTCATGCACGCTATGCCGTGTGCCCTTCAGCCGATCCTGGCACATTTCGAGATAATTGTGCACTGGCTACAAACGGTGTTACACCTAGCATCACATGACATCCATCAAAGGACTGGAGCTTTTCATGTCAGTCATACAAAACGGATTAAGCATATATATAGTTTTTTCAAACTGCTTTCACCACATCTGAACCATTCAGGGTGTGGGTGTGTGTGTGTGTGTGGTTGCTTACCTGTGGGTTTGTGTTTGTACATGTGTGAGTATAAGTGTGTGAATACTGTTTGTGCGTTATGTGTTGTGTGTTGCTCCATCTTTTATCCTCATGTGTATGTATCATGTCTTTATACGTATGCATGTACACACACACACACACACACACACACACACACACACACACACACACACACACACACACACACACACCAGTTTAAGCTAGATACCCATAAATCTACCTGTGAACGTGTGTATATATGTGCTTTGTGTGAAAAGGAATTAGCCCTTTTGCAAGAGGGAAATCAGGCGAAACTCGGACTTGTGTTCCTATTATTCCATACCTGTATCTATTTATACCAATGCTGTAAACGTGGCCTAACGCACACGCTCATCTGTGTCGCCAAACTCGTATGCCTAATGGCCAAAGAACAGGTGACCGTCCATGATTAGTCGAAGGCTTCACGACTGATGGTTTCGGTCAATCACTTGCAAATCAACCCTCGTCATCGAATGCCGATCCCGCTGATTAATTATGGGCTACTTTCACCAACCTGGTCCCTTTACGACCCCCGGGATAAGGTTCAAATTCTTTTTCATCCGCGAGTTGTCGGTTACGATGCTTTCACGGTGGAGAAATGATCGTGTGTCACCATGACAGCGGGAGGGTACGAAGTGGGCGTACGTACTTGTGTTGGTCATCGCCTCACACTCCCAACTTCCTCCTCCCTCGTCACTTTAGTATAGATCAACACGGGCGGAAGGAAGTTGGTGGCTGCCGTATGCAGAGCTGCGTGAGGACAGGAATATTACACGGGGTCTACACGGGAGACGCGCTTAACTTTCTTGAAACGTTGTGAATTATTAGTCTATCTTTTTCTTGATGTTCGTTGTTTGGTGGCTGGACGAAGCACGGTCGGGGAAGAATAACGTCAGGGAAACATGGCAATACGTCTTATCACTATATATATATATATATATATATATATATATATATATATATATATATATATATATATATATATATTCCTATGAGTCCACGGGGAAAATGAAATACGACAAGTTCCCAAGTGCACTTTCGTGTAATAATCACATCATCAGGGGAGACACAAGAGAAAAACATAATAGTCAGTTGATATACATCGAAGAGACAAAGCTAGGACGCCATTTGGTAAACATGCGTTTACCGAATGGCGTCCTAGCTTCGTCTCTTCGATGTATATCAACTGATTGTTATATTCCTCTCTTGTGTCTTCCCTGATGATGTGATTATTACACGAAAGTGCACTTGGGAACTTACGTAGTTCATTTTCCCCGTGGACTCATAGGTATATCTGGATCATGCGCAAAATTGTGATCCTTTCCAATATATATATATATATATATATATATATATATATATATGGTAGTAGTTCACATGCACACGTGACATGAGGCCTGAAAATACCTATTGCATGTAATAGATGCATGAATTGCAAACATTCATGCCATTACCAGAGAACAGGAGGACAGCAACATAACGAGACGTCGTTACACTAGACGAAAAAGAAACTTTTGACTTAAAGAACTCTGTTGACATATTGGGCATGGGGACCACAGCCTCCATATTGTGCAAGGAGACCGTAGTCTCCATATTGGGCAAGAGAACCATAACCTCCATGTTGGGCAAGGGGACCTTAACCTCCATCTGACTGAAGGTTAAGGCTGTCAGGTCTGTCGCTTCATATCTATGAAGTATTCTGAGTTCTATCATATTCCAATTTGTTTCGTAGTATGGCACTCCATTCCCAGATATAGCTCCCACAGAGGCAAAACCTTAATCAGAATATGAAAAGGGTTAACAACAAGGTGAAGTAAGTAGAGAAGGGGAAAAGATATTTACGAGTTTGGGAGGAAAAAGAAAATGTTCCTTTTAAAAAGGAATAGTTCGGGGTTGTTTGAAAAGTCATGAAGGGTACAGAATTCCAAGGCTTCAAGGCGTATTGAAAGAAACTGATATCAAACGTCCGTTGTTAACGGCCACACAGTAATCATGCGACGTGCTATCTTGCTAAGTATTACGTGGTCTAGGTAGTGGTTTGGTGGCGGTGTTGGGGGGGGGGGGGGGAATTAGCATTCAGCTCCATGGAACAAAAACTGTATATCTGTAGGTGCGGTATAGTGAGCCAGCACTGCGGTGCAGGGCAAGTAGATCAAGTTTTATGGCCTGACTGAGGGAACTGATAAGTAGGATTACTTTGTACTCCTCTTCTTCTCAAGTATGTTGAGATATGATCTCTGTGAATGTCATACTCCAGGCAAGACGGATCAGTCCTTTATCGCACTGGGAGTAATTCATCAAAAGAGAAGAAGTCATAGCGTCTGAACAGGTCTTCCAGGTTCTTAGAAGCAGACTTGACTGTTTGTGTAACGTAGGGTTTGAAGGACGGGTTAGATGATGCAGCGATACAAAGTATCCTCACTGTGTTGAGTGGTGTGGAATTATCAAGCAAAGAAAGATGGGGAAGTTGTAACGGGTTTCAGAAAGACAGATGGACAGAAACTGGGTTTAAGAGGTATTAAATGTAGCTTGGTGCGCCTTATCTAGAAGGATTTCTTTCAAAGTCTGAGTTGAAGGAGGAAGTTTTGACGAAGACGAGATGCAGAGTGGACGTGAGAGGGTGGAGTGTATTGGAGAGAAGTGGAGGAAGGCAGCATTGAGTCGCCTGCGTATGATGGCATCTCGTTACGTGCTGAAGAATGGGAATCAATCTTGACAAGAAAACGAAGAGCGTATGATAAGAACCTTGAGGGACACCTTTGGTGAAGGGGAAGGAGGGAGGGCTGGATCCATTAACTGTTACCGAGATAGATTCGCCTTTCGTTGATCACCCGGACATTAGTGGGGTAGAACAGGATATCACGTGGACCTTCTTGCATTACGAAAGCCGTGCTAATGATCAGAGAGATGACTCTTGAGATCCAAGATGTTTGCTTAAGGAACTGGAGGATGAGAAGTAGTTTCAACTTTTATCTGATTTGAACATTTGCGATAACGGTATCGGTAATTTTGGTAAACGATTGTTCTGCAATTAGTGTTTTTGTAAGTAGTGAATAGTGGTATACATGATAACATCCTCACTGGGGAAATAAAGTAATAATTTTGGAAGTTCTAGTGTGAGCGTTATCTTCATCGATCGATGTGACGGTACATTTTTTCCAGATATACAAGTCTCATTGTTCCCGGTGCATTAGATATGATTTTTCTAAAGGTCTGAGAGTCGCCCATGATTCAGCTGTCCTTAGAGCATATTTATGCAGTTGAATCTTCTGTATTAACAATATGATGAATATAAACATCATCAAATCTTTTATGGGGAAGTGATTAACCATCTGATTTAGTCAGACAATGTCGTATGGTTTCTTCGCAGCCAAATACAACAATAGCATTAAGTGGTTTCAGAACATCAGTTACGGATCAATATCCCTCATGGTGCCAGTAGAGCCAAAGTGTTATTGTTACTGAGCTATTTCTGTTTGACATTACATCAGCATGTTCATCTCAAATCATGTGTTTTATTCTTATTAAACTTCTCTGGAAAGCGATTTTCTTATTTCTTTGCATTACCTTAAGAGTATTGATTTTATTTATCCGAGAGTTTGGGATCACAAATTCTTTATGTCTATGAAACACATGCAACAGAAGTAGAAATATGCATAAAGTCAAGCTTTGTTGAAATGTATTGAGTATAAACATGAACTGGGGCAGGTTTCCTACAGGCTTTGGCCTGAAGACCACTGTCTTGATTTCATTGAGAAAGGATCCGAGAAAAGCCTATAACTTACTAACTTCTTCCTCGATTCTGGAAGCTATGATATACGGAACCAGGTTATTGATCTGTTCCAAAAAAGCTGAAGGATCTCTGAATTGGAATCATCGCCACGGAATATCAACGTATCTGTTCCACGGTAAATGAACTTCATATATTTGAGGAACAAGCCCACTGGAAAACGAAATCATATACAGATCTAAAGTAATTAGTGAAAGCGAATTTACCCATTACACAATCTATTGTCCGTCCCCTAAAACTCTTTATTTAATCTTGGAAAAATAATTCCATTATACAGCGTTCTCTTCGCGGAGACATGATTTATTTTCTAATCCAACACAATTTTGGCTTTTCACAAGCCCGTAATGGAATGTTTATGAATCATTTGTCTTTGTTTAGTAATAAGAATTGTAAATATAGTAGTAATTAGTGAAGTGTAGTCCACTTGCACTTTTTTCTCTATGATTATCAGTAATCACTTGTCCTCGAACTGTCGTCTATTTTCAAAGAAAAACAGCTGATACTGAGTAGATTCTGTGTCAAATGTGCAAACACTGAAATTTTAAGACAGTTAAACGAGTTGGAAGCCCTTCATCTAACATTAAGGGATCAGTTTGTTGTGTAAATATTTACTGAGCGAAATATACGGACGTCTCTCTCTCTCTCTCTCTCTCTCTCTCTCTCTCTCTCTCTCTCTCTCTCTCTCTCTCTCTCTCTCTCTCTCTCTCTCCTTGAGACCCACGTTTGTGTTCCTAAGACATTCGTTCCCTGGCAACGTAAGATTCATGACTGACGTGGTAAACAAACTTCACCTTTTGTGTTATGGTAGGCAGACGAACAATGAACTGAGCAAATAATCCCGAGCAGTGAAAAGAGGAACACTTCTTAGTCGAATTCTTTCTGTGATTTGAAAATTTCCTATGTGATATCTCACTTGTGCTACGACAACATAATGAAATCACTTTGGTATAACCTTATTTACAGATCTTACATGTCTTTGTTAGTGAATTAACGAAAATGGTAAATTTGATTACAACCATTCTTCGATGCCACAAACCATTGTCTGCTAAACACCCTGAATTGACTACTAACAACAGATTTTCAGTCGGAATGTTTGTGGAGAAATGATTAGCTTATGTTTAGTATCCCAGGTATCTTGCAAATGGATTTGTTTTGCTCACCAAGATCAGTAACTAAGAAGTTCAAACTTGACCATTCTGTGTTATGCACGCCATGTTCTCTTACCATGCAGTGTTTCCTTACTATAAACATTTTGATGTAATGTTGCAAACCCATTGTTTCAAGGAATCAACTTTCTCATCATGATTATGTATGTATTTCCAGACGTTCGTGGCTGTCGGCTTGGGTAACCGGGTCATCTGCTCAAGGTAAGACACCGCATATCAGATGAATGGTCCATTGTCTCTACCTGTTTCTGTAATGTCATGTCATCACCTTCGGTATCAGCTGGATATGGTAGAATGGAATTGGAAAGAGAATGTTCTTTCTTCATCATTATCATCATGGATTCGTTAGAATTATCGTTCTGTCTATAACGAAGCCGTTTCGTCTATAAGAGTCTCGGGGAAGCTGATGTTTCTGCATTTTTATGAATGGATGAATCCTCTCCTCCGGGCACCATCCCATGTGTTCTCCATCCATCATCTTCATCAGATGTTTGATGCCTGTTGAGGCTTAGATTCATCATCCATTTTGTTTTTGTTTTCATGTGGCTAAATCGCCCTCGATGAGTCTTCCCAGTGGTTCCCTTTGGACTGGGTGCAAAGTTGGAAGAAAAATTTTAACTTTCTTTAAAACAGTGATCCGAATGAGCCTCCATTTCAAGTGATTAAATCCGTATCCATGTCTTCGATTAGAATTTTGGGGGTGACTCTAATGTGCCGTGGCGTTTATGCTAACATCCCAATACGTAGGCTACAGTTTCGCTTTTTTTTCCGTTACATCTTTTGAGGGCTAAGATGTTCTAGAAGCACAGTCATGTTAAATCTTCACAATTCACAGTTCATGATCTTTCAGCGCCTCAGTGCAACGAGGCATAAACTTGCATCCTGAAGGGAAGCCATGTTCGTCCTAACTACAGACACATCATCCATATAAATACAGATAGGACCGGAATGGTGTTATTGATTATGATCAACTCCCTAAAAAGGATGAAATTTAATAATGACAGTATAAATCTATACAGTGGGTAGGAGATAACAAGGGCAGTGCACTCCTGTGGTTCACTTCACATCACCCCTGGAGTCCTAGGAAATCGCGTTGTTGATATGATTTGATCAAGTGTTCATCATTCTCAATACCGTCTGCAAATGCCATCAGTGTCTCGTTGTAATTTAGAAAAGCAAGTGACAGATTCGCCCCAATATCCTTCTTCCAGGATCCCAATCAAAAGCTTTTAGATGACCCAGGAAGGTCATATTAAGTGGCATGCTTCTGCCATCCTGTTTCCCCAAGTATTCGTATTGTGAAAGAGATCAATTGGTCCACGATTAATTCTGAAAAAGTATTTTTCTTTTTATTTTCTGATGTTTCGCCTCCATGTACTTCGGCAGTCGTTTTTCAAGGATGCTCTCATACATTTGTGGATATGGCAGACTGTTTCCCTCATTTTCGGTAATCAAACCGTTTACCGTTCTAATACATAAGACAAGTAACCACACGTTCCTATTCTTGCTGTATTGTTGAAGTGAGGGTCCAAGGCTGTCAAGTACTTCATGCAGTTCACGAAATCTGTTTCCCCCATGTTTATGAATATCTGTAATTACTTTACGATTCCTTAATCCTTCACATTCTAATTTCATGTAATACATTTTGAATCTTCTGAAGAGAAATAGTTGCTGGTAGGATCTTCATCTTCAGCATCACTGCCTCTGTTGCAAGCCGCAATTTCTAGCCTTGGTCAAGGTCATGCGTGCAGTGAGAACGTGTGTAGTCTAAGAATTGTCAAGAGCTTTTGCAAAAGAGTTCACGTGTTTGCGATTAGTAGTTATAACTTTACGCTGACGGCATTAACTACCGTGGCAGTTGGTGGCCTCAACCCCAATTAACCAACCACCGTCCGAGTTACTCATGTCTACGAACGTATCTCCGATATTGGTCCTCTAGCATCTCCTTGCCTGCTGATCTCCTCAACGATACGCAACGTTATGCTTTAGTTTCTTTTAACCAATATCCTGGAACCAGTTTCCAGGAAATCTTGTGTCAGCCTCTTCCTTAGATTTCCCTTGTCTTTATGTGATCTCATCGTTATTCCTATATTGTTATTAATCCTGTGTGGATTTTGATCTTCTGCAAGGCACTCGCTTGGACATTTGAATCTCCAAAAGGATTGTATCCTTCTTTGTCTCTCCTGATTCCATTTTCTACAGCACATCCAATCCTCTTAAGCTGGCTGTGCCGTTTTATCCTCGGTCATCTCTCACTCCCACTTACCAGCACATCCTCTCGCACAGCACTTACTGGCTGCCGCTATGTCTTGATCTTTCCCTCTCCGTGGAACGTGGTACGCGAGGCATCTTCATATTTAGTTTTACTACCAGCGATCCTGTCGTTAGGATCCAAAGATGGAAGTTGGCATTGCCCTAAGGTGTCTAAATGAATGATCATCGATCAACACAAAAACGTTTTCATTACTTTTTTTTTTTAATTCTATTCGGTGTGTAGAAGAGGTATTTGTGATTCCCCTTTCATCTCTCAGAAAAGAAAATATATATTTCTTTGTCTTTCCTGCAGAATTTCTATTCTTAATAAATCTTATACACAGAAACTGGTGCAAAGTTGACTCTCTCTCTCTCTCTCTCTCTCTCTCTCTTTTAGAGAATCATTCTCAGTACACGACGATTAAGTTCACCAAAAAACTTTTTTCGACAAACCAGTAAAGGAAAGGAATTCATTTAATGACCGCGTCCCCCCCCGAGTCTAACATGCATCTTTGACATGGGCATAATTCATTCAGAGCCATATTGTCTAATATTAAGGGTTGTGATTTATATACGAGACCTCTAAACCATGCTGCCCACACATGCTGAGTAAACGTGAAAATTAGCTTCATGGAGCTAGCTGGAGGGTTCTCTGTTATTCTCTGTCTGGTTATTGTTTACAGTGCACTTCAACATTCAGGATGTAAGTAAACAATGACTGTAGCAAATATACACAAGACGTTACACACTTCTTTAAGGAACGGAAATAGTTAGATCTATCACTCCGAACCTCTTTTGTTGTAAGCTTCTTAATACGTTGCACAGAACAAATATTCCAAACTTCCCCTACATATTATGTATTTCCAACTGTAGATCTGAATGGTATACGTAAGTTTACACTATACAGTCGAGGACGAAAGTCTTAGAACACGGCTGACCAGAATTGTACCAAGCCCTCTGTAACTTTAGGTGGAGACGTAGTGCTCCTACAGCTTCAACTAGGCACATACCAAAGGGCCTCAGTAAAGTCGGAAGTCTGCGCGTCCCATGACTTTTTATCCGCCACGAACAGCCCTTAATTCGAGAGCTGCTTATGAGGGACACCTGATTGCTTTTCCATCGATCATTCTGAACCTTTGAACAAATCAGTCTTGACTGTTTCCCTCAGATTAACTTCTTTCCCTCATTAAATGATAATGAATACTGAGATCAATGTGTATTCAAATATCATTTCTCCAATTTTTGTTCTTTTAAACCATTTTCGAATTCCAATCTGTCGCATAGGTCATGAGGGGTCTCGTTCCTCTTCCTGCTTAGTGAAATCTCACATTTTCTCTCTACTTACTGTTGACGCTTGAAGCCTGAGGATGGAACAGAACGCACAGGGTAATAGTAGTGAGGTATATGATCATAGTGTTATGGATCAGAGCTCATCACGAGCATACATTCAGCACCAACGCTTACGTGGATAATTCCTATCATAGAAATTGTTCCCATTTAGTTTGCCTCATTCTGTTATGAATTAAGCTAGGCATGCCTTACTGACTTCACCGTTCCGCTTTATTTTGCTTCTATTTACCGAGTTCACCGATCTGCATCGGCTATCTCCTCTTTACTGACTTCACCGTTGTGCTTCAGCTGTCTTCTCTTTACTGACTCATCTGTTGTGCTTCAGATAGTTTCTCTTTACTGACTCATCTGTTGTGCTTCAGATAGTTTCTCTGTACTGACTCATCTGTTGTGCTTCAGATAGTTTCTCTTTACTGACTCACCTGTTGTGCTTCAGATAGTTTCTCTGTACTGACTCACCTGTTGTGCTTCAGATAGTTTCTCTTTACTGACTCACCTGTTGTGCTTCAGATAGTTTCTCTGTACTGACTCATCTGTTGTGCTTCAGATAGTTTCTCTTTACTGACTCACCTGTTGTGCTTCAGATAGTTTCTCTGTACTGACTCATCTGTTGTGCTTCAGATAGTTTCTCTTTACTGACTCACCTGTTGTGCTTCAGATAGTTTCTCTGTACTGACTCATCTGTTGTGCTTCAGATAGTTTCTCTGTACTGACTCATCTGTTATGCTTCAGATAGTTTCTCTTTGCCGACTTCACCGTCCTGCTTCCATGCAAGTATTCGCAATGAATAAGTAAGGTTAAGTGAGAATGTGGGGCCCCCAAGTTCACGACAGTGTCGTTACTGTACAATGTGATGCCGGCGCATACATTAGAGATTACCGTAGGCCATATTGGTAGAAATCAGAGTGGAGACATGAGACGTACATACACTATAACACTGACATGAACTGCAGGATACAAATCTGAATGTACCTCGTGTAATCATCCAAGTTACAAACGTGATAAACGTAATCAACTTTTGTGTCAATACTCTCCTCTTCCAGCTCAGTAAGGGTAGCAAGATAATCAATCAGTGTCCTATTTTCCCAACCAGTATTCTTGATGTAAGAAATGATTATATAAACATAGAATTCTTTTGATCTGCATTGCAGTGAACACACACACACACCCACTCACACTCATTGTGTGTGTGTGTGTGTGTGTGTGTGTGTGTGTGTATATATATATATATATATATATATATATATATATATATATATATATATATATATATATATATATATACCCAGTAGCAGAATTCCTTTGAAGTGAAGATTTCCTTGACGCAATTGTGCTCCCTCTCGTCAACTGACAGTGATACAGTAACACCAAGAATGACTCTTCATTAGCCGTGTAACCTCAGGCAGGTAGAATCTGACAACACCTCTGTATATTTTTCTTCGTACTTGTTTGCCGTTTCCTGCTTAGTAAGGTAGCGCCAGGAACAGACAAAGACTGGCATCATTTGCTCACATCCCCTTTGTAGCCGTGACGATAATGCACCGAAACCAAGGCTGCCTTGTTTACAGTTAGACCACACAAACCTTTCTGTAGTTTATCCTGACCGCTTCATATGCCCTGGTTCTGCATAATGACAGCACGTCGTCCCCTGTATACCATATCCCTCCAAACTACTTTATCTCGTATATGCTTCACGCTCTCCTTTATGTTCATGCCCCAAGTCCTCAAATCATCATTCACTCCATGCTTCCATCACCATTTCTGCCTGCCTTTTCTTGTTGTAACTTCCACTTCGTACACAAATGACCTCATTGTCAGCCTCACCTCACTCATTCTCTTCATATGTCTAAACCATTTCAGTAAACCCTCATCATCACATCCTCTCTTAACCCTACTCTTCATACAAATTCACCTCTATTTTACCCTTTCATTTCTTACCTGGTTAACCCTTCTCACACCACACGTTGTCCTCAAGCATTTCATTTCCAACACATCCACTCTCTTCCCTACATTTCAGTCTGTGGCCCACGTCTCTCACCCATGAAAGACCGTTGGCACGACTATACCATCGAACATACCCGTCTGTTCACCTGCAGACACTGACCCCTCTTTCCACACATTCATCAATGCATCTTAGCTTCCTCACCCACCCTATGGCCAACTTCAACTTCCATGTTTCCATCTGCCGTTATAGCCACTCTCAGGCATCGAAAGTACTCCAGTTCCTCTCCATTCACTCTCACACTCCAACACACACACACACACACACACACACACACACACACACACTCATACCATCGTACGCCGAGTACTCGTATATCGACCAGCCATGTTAGGAGGATTGGTCGCCTTCACCAGGATTCGAATCTGGACCCGCGTTGTGTGTAGTCGGGTGAGTCTTAGATCCATAGAAAAATTAAAGCTTTGAATGATGAAGAGCAAAATGAATAACCAAATGTTAATCTTTATCATACAGGCACAGTAGCATAAAGGGACATACGGATGGGCATTGTATGCAGTTAGTTTTCTGATTACCAACCCATACACGATATATTTACTTGTTACGTTTGACTGATGTAACAGATTCATGCTTAATAAACCTCCAGTTTCTGATAGCCATTAAACGCAACGATTCATGTATTCATACTTCACTGTAATCCCACGTCTTATTATATCTCTAACATGTTTTAATTCCCTCCTAATATGTTTTAATTCCCTCTTTTTCTTAACTTCTCGTGTCCTTGACATTTCTTTTTGTCTGAGTGTTTAAGTCATTTAGGCAAATTTTGTAACTGGATTAATACTGGCATTTCACTGGGACTTCTCTTGGAATGAGTGAGCCCCCCTTGTTGCCAGCAGTTAGGAACGACACGCTCTCTACTTGACGTGCAAAAATCCTCGTTATTTATTTACATTCATCCTCAAAGTACAAGGCCTCATAAACGGGTATATGATTCCGCTGAAATACTCATGAGACGTTTTATGGCTAAATTTGTCAAGTAAATAGAAAGACGCGTTACCAAAACCGTTCTCGGAACGAGAGTGAACCAGCATTGGTGGGGAGGGTTGAAACAGACCCGTTCGTGACTTTGCACACCAATTCTTATTCCTTCCTGCTCCTCCTCCTCCTCATCATCATATCACGCAGAGGAGACTGGATGATATTCAGGTTCGATAGTTGTGTTAAGGGGGGAAGGACATCAGCCCTGTCACGCTGGAAGGACTTGTGAGCCCATCCGGAGCTGTGTTGGAAGGTCACTGGTCTATATTAGGTGATGTGGTTTTGGCTAGTGTCTTCCATAGAACGGAGTTGTTCGTTCTCCACAACACAAACAGACGGTTATATGATACCATTTTGTGAGGAAGAACACCGAGTGAAGCATTTCATCACGTGCAACATGAACTTTTTCTCACATATACGCATGGCTTCCCAGCCATGTATTCCGGCAGTTTTTGTACAGCCGAAAGAAAACTATCGTTGCATAATTTTTTATTTAGAAATTATGACACGAAGGATTTTGGAAAATGTTCTATGGGTCTTGCCTTGCATTGGTGGCCTTGCCTCCCTTGTATACAAATTTCTCAATGTGAGTAAAACAAAGTTTTCAGTGTGGAGTATACTGCATGCAAACTGGTGCAATGCATGTTATATGTTTTTGTATATATTTCAAAGTAATTACTGCACCGGACATGTACCATGATTAAGAAATGCGTCTCGCATTCACACTCGCCAACTCTACGAAGACAACAGGAGTCGTACTCTACATTTTGAAATCTCTCGGACCCAACCGCATCGATCATTTTGTTGCTGGGTTTTACGTTGTATGTTGAAACGTATGACTTAGACTCTGGCTCATTTTGTCGATGTATAAAGTGAAAGTGTCATGTGTGTGTGTGTGTGTGTGTGTGTGTGTGTGTGTGTGTGTGTGTGTGTGTGTGTGTGTCGTATGTGATGCTTAGAGTGATTGGTGTTTTGCTCGGAGAGAGAGAGAGAGAGAGAGAGAGAGAGAGAGAGAGAGAGAGAGAGAGAGAGAGATTTGGGTTTGATTATAGTATATCTTGAACTATTCACTTGTACCTGGACAAGTGAAAGATCGTCACAACACAGTTCACACAGAGAAAGCAGCGCACCGTTTTTGCGACCAACAAGTCCACATTTACCTGATGTGTTGCACCGGACTGGACCAATCGATGCCAGTTTCAATTATTCATATCGCTTCATAGTTTAATCACATAAAAGAATAATGTTGTTCGGTAATATGACACACGGGATCAAGTCGGACATTTTTCCACCCAACCTGTGACACTGCCATTATCAACCCAGTACTAGCTACTGACTCAGTAGTACTGGTATAGCTAACAAAGCGAAACTCGAATAGCTAACATAGCGAAAGTAGCTTTTGATTTGCACCAGCTTCCACCACCCACCCACAGAAGACCAGGAAGATATCGGGAGTCTCCATGAAATGACGCTCGGTAGGCGTGGCTGAAATTCAACCACCAATGGCATCCATTATTTCTCCTCTGACAGTAGAGCTTCCCATCAGTCATTCACCTTCCGAAGGCTTGATTTAAGCCATTTACTCGTACGTTACATTACCGTGAATCTATCCCGACCCACTACATGTCTGCATGCATCTACAGTGCGCTCCTGTGTGCTATTCTCTCCACCATGTGTATCAATACACCAGACATACTGAGTGTTGTCAGATTAGAGACAAGTGAGGCATACATGACAGTATTAAAGGCCTTTTGCACTGTGTGCTACGTGACCCCAGAAAATTCTCTCTCTTTTTTTACGCCGTTATTTGTTGGATTTGTATGAGTATATATCTCCATGTTCGGCCGTCTGGTCACAGAGGAAACTATTTGATACGAAGGTTAAAGCACACGGTTAACAATGTCAAATGCTTCAGTGTTCGTGACTGAATGAACTGCTTACTTAAAAATGAAGTGCAGTTTGCCATTTTGTTATATATATATATATATATATATATATATATATATATATATATATATATATATATATATATATATATATATATATAAAATATTGTTTTAGCCAATAAAATAAAAATAATATATATATATATCTTTCATACTATTCGCCATTTCCCGCATTAGCGAGGTAGCGTTAAGAACAGAGGACTGGGCCTTTGAGGGAATATCCTCACCTGGCCCCCTTCTCTGTTCCTTCTTTTGGAAAAAAAAAAAAAAAATGTGAGGGGAGGATTTCCAGCCCCCCGCTCCCTTCCCTTTTAGTCGCCTTCTACGACACGCAGGGAATACGTGGGAAGTATTCTTTCTCCCCTAACCCCAGGGAACTATATATATATATATATATATATATATATATATATATATATATATATATATATATATATGTATATGTAAAACATCGTTTTAGCCAAGTTCTGCTAAATACCATTGCACTTTTGGTATTCTCTAGCTTTTTATTGTTCTTTTCTATTTTCCTATTGTAGTTTGCAGAGGCACCGAAAGATTATAGACACCATTTCTAATGTTATTTTCCATGTCTATTGATGACTGTATGGGACGGGACGTTTCGAGATAACACTTCGCATCATCTGTTTAAGACCAGAATACAGAGTGAAATGAGTGTATAACACAAGTTGGTAATTGAACATATTCACTGTTAGACAAAGAATATATGATCACAGTAATTCAGTACACTAAGCAGACGAAGTGTCTCCTTCTTGGATGATATTCATTGTGGACCGATTTTGTTGATTACATTACATTAGCGCATGTGTTCCTCAGAGGTGGTTCAGTTGGCTGAGGCAGGTCTCGGGAGAGTGAGGTCACACCATGTTCCCGTAGTTCACTTGGCTGAGGAAGGTCTCGGAAGAGTGAGGTCTGAGGTCACACCATGTTTCTGTGGTCACTTGGCTGAGGCAGGTCCCGGAAGAGTGAGGTCTGAGGTCACACCATGTTCCTGTGGTTCAGTTGGCTGAGGCAGGTCTCGGGAGAGAGGTCACGCCATGTTCCTCAGATGTTTGACTGACGTCTGGGTTGTGTATGGTGTTTGGGAAAAGGTTTTCGTGTTCTGTCTTGGCCCGTAATGTGATCGTTCATGGTGGGTTTGGTTTCTAGAAACTGGATGGCTTCTGTCACCCGTAGTCTAGTGTGGCCCTTGCAATATTTGACTAGTCTGGTGTTGGTGGTAAGATGCTGCCGGTTCAAGATGTTATAGTGTTTTACTCGCATGTTTTCCATTTGCCTCTTTGTAGAACATGCGAGGAAAGCCGAAGGCTTAGGGTTGTGCTAGGTATACCATCGTCATTTCCAGTATTGTGAAGTTTTACAACCTTCAGTGGGGCATGAGAACTGGTGAATTACATTTGTATGTTGTAGTGGGTCGGTGGTTTGGGTCATGTTATTTCCCATGATTAGGTTGCACGCTCTTTTGGTTCTTATGGTAGAAGAGTCAATATGATTTCTGTGTTTATGCAGGTGGTATTCCTACTTAGAATGTCGTTCAACACTCTCTTATCTGCCTGTTATCTGGGGTTTTCTGGTGTCTGTAGAACACTGTGTAGTGCCAGGATGTTGCTGGTGTGTGTGTGTGTGTGTGTGTGCGAAAGCTTGCGTTAGAGGAACTAATGTATTTCATTGTCTCATGTGGAATCGGTGAATCCATTGGTTAGTAGGACCTGTTTTGATCTTTGAATTTCTTGATGGAAGATGTCCCAAGGTCACCAGTTTCTGTAGGCTCAGTTGAGTTATTCCCTAATGTCGCTATGTTTGCACCTATGAGGGCATTCGTTGGTCCTAGTTTAAGCATCTTCCCTGGTACGCGGGTATATTGAACGCGCTTGTTACATACTCGCCACTGTGTGTCGTCGTGTCAACATCGAGGAAGAAGCTCTTGTTCTCCATACTCATCCCCATACTCATCTCATATAATGATGTAAGTATATCTTTTAGTCGTCTGGGCCAGACACCTTCACCCTTCGTTCTCCAGTATCTTTTCCATGCGTTCAGATCTCCTGGTGACGTTATTCCTGTAAGACATATCTGGCTTTCCTCTCCCAGGTGGCTTGGTGTGTGTCGTGAGCTTTTGATACGATCTTGGTGTGTGATTCCGAAACTTCTATTAACCCTTGCTCTTTGAGCCCATTTTTAACTTCATCTCTGATTAGTCCACCTCCTTAGTTGCTGATGGATAGAAATATCCTCGTCTGTTCTTGTTCACAGTGGTGTTGCCCAGGGCTTTGATCAGTCTCGTGCTCTCAGCCATCTGTGCTAATGATACAGTCCTGCACTCTTCTTCTCCTTCCTTCCTGTGAGAATCAACCTTCCCCGCTTGCTTGTTCCATGTTTCGTCCCTTAATTCGATTACTCCTCTCATTTCGTACCTAGACAACATTTCCCGGTAGGGTAGACGTAGCAATCCAGTCAAATTGAATATTTCCAAAACACAATTCCGTCCTCTCTCTCTCTCTCTCTCTCTCTCTCTCTCTCTCTCTCTCTCTCTCTCTCTCTCTCTATCTATCTATCTATCTATCTATCTATCTATCTATCTCTACCTACCTAAAATCATCTTCACCTTGTTATTTCCGTCCATATGCTATCAGTATCGTACACTGGGCAGAAAAATAGTTGCTCTACTCTTTCTAGAAACTCTCCACCAGTTGAAATGCGATAACCTGACCTTAAAGAAACTGTATAGAGGCCTCGCTGTGTTTCTCATTATAGCAGCTGCTCTACCTGTGAGGCAGGTTGATTTGTTCCCTCCAACAGTACTGCTGCTGGGCACACTCAGGAGACTCTCCTCTTCCATCTTCCGTCAAGACAGATTTCAGTCAGAAGCAGCTGTCATGCCTTATCAACCTCCCCCTTCCCTCACTTCTCTAATTAACTTTCCTTCGTTACATTTTTTCTTTCACTCTCTCTCTCTCTCTCTCTCTCTCTCTCTCTCTCTCTCTCTCTCTCTCTCTCTCTCTCTCTCTCTCTCTCTCTCTCTCTCTCTCTCTTTCTCTCTCTCTCTCTCGTCCGCGGTAAGCGCTGCCCACTAACCCTTCCTTTTGGCACAAATGTTCTCGTAAAGATAGCCACTGTAGTAGATGCACTTTGCAGGCAGGTAGATCATCCATACCTTAATCAAGTAGGAAGAGTCAAGACTTGTATACCCTTGCCTACCACTTCCAGTAACATGTGTCGTAGTACCCTCTCTTATCAGAGTTACCAGAACTGTCAACTTAGATGAGGGAATGTATAAATCAAATCGAATGTTAAATGTGTATTAGATGGTGAAAAGGACTAAGAAAGCTTGAAAGCAATGCAGTAGACTTAATGTCTTTTATCAGGAGGTGGAATACGTCACTTACGGCTCACCTTATCCTTTTTGATCAGGTAAACACTTTATATACATTTCCGCTTGTACCCTGTATAGGTGGCAGTAGCTTGAGATATAGTGTAGCGAGGTCGCGACGGGAACAGACGAAGAATGTCTTCATTTGCATGTATCCACTATCCAGCAATGATTTATATAATTCACCGCAACCAGTGCCGTCTGTCCACAGCCAAGCCTCACAGACCTTTCTGTGGTTTCCCCTGACTACTTCATATGCATTTTCAACCCCTTTGACAGCCAGGCACTTTCTGTATATCACATCACTCCAGTTCGCTCCACCATACTCATGTCCCACACCCTCTAGTATGTTCAGGCCCCGAATAGTCAAAGCCTCTTTTACCCCATCCTTCCATTTCTAATTCAGTTTCTTCTTTTTCCACGTTCCCTCCATATTTGACAGGTATGTCCTCTTAGCCTCTCCTCACGTATACAGACCATCTCAGCACATCATCTTCAGCACTTTCAACCATAAACTCAAAACTACCACACCTTTCACTTATCTTGTCATATCTTAATCAACCTTCCTCACACTCGATGTTGTCCTGATGTATTATTGCCAGTATCAACGCCTAGTTTATTGTATACCCCATATTCACCCGTGGAGCGGTGGTCTTTAGAATTTCATTTCCAACACATCCCCCCTCTTCTGTCCTTTTTTTATCAGTGGACCGCGCCTTATATCCACACAACATCGTGAGGACTAATATAACATCAAATATACCCATTTTTGCCTTAACAAACAGTGACCTCCCTTTCCCCGCGATCATCAATGCACCCAAGGCCTTGACCATCCCTCACCCTTGGTATGGTTTACTTCAGCTTCCACGTTTCCATCTGCTGACATGTGCGCTCTCAGACATGTCAACCCCTCTGGTTCCTATAGCTTCTCCCACTTCAGACTCTCACTCCAACCATCCTCTCCCTCCCTTGCTAAACTTATTACCTTTACTTTTACGTGCATTAATATTCATCTTCCTCCAGTCACACACACTGTCCCTAACTCAGACACCAGCACCTGCTATTACTCACTCGAGTTTGTCGCTACAGTCATCAACAAACAGCAGCTAACTCGCCTCCCAGCCACATCCATAACAAACAAACTGTAAACCTGCCCCTGTCTCCAAGACACTTGAATTACCTCCCTAACCTCCTTATCCATAAACAGATTAAACAGCCATGGTGATATTACACACCCTTCTCTTCACCTCTAACACCCACCTTCCTCTCCCCTAACTCGGACACAAGCTTTATTCGATGGCATTGATAAAAACTCACTACCACTGGTTGCTTTCCTCCCATATCATTCATTAGCATCACCCTCCATAGAACATGTCCATCATCCATATCCTGCACCTTGCACTAAGCGTCTGTATCATTCCAATGATAAGCTTTCACCAGATCCACGAATGCCACATAAGATCCCTTTTTATGTATTTATCACACAGACTCTTCAAAGCAAACACCTGATCTACATAACCTCAACATCTCCTGAAGTCAAAGTTTTTCTTTCCAGTCTGATGCTCTGTGCATATCACCACCGTCTCAGTTACCCCTTATCGCAAGTAAACAAAGCACTCAACAAACTTGTTTCTCTTTAATTAAAGCTTTTACATATGCTCTTCTTGCCCTCATTTATTGGCACAATACAAGAATATCGCCAAACTTAATGTGCTTCACCTTGAACCATGTATACAGTGAAGATCATAACTAACCATCCAACAACACTATCATCCACCTTCTAGAGAAATTTAACTGCAATCCTATCCACTCCAACTGCTTTTCCTTGTTACTTCATACGCAGGGCTTTCACCAACTTCCTTTCACAAAACCATTTGCCATTACTGTCGCTACGTCCCATACACCCGACTTCTGCCTCATCATCATCTAACAAATTCAACAGCTCTTCAAAATACTCACTCCATCAGTTCTTCACGTCTTCTTTGTCTTGGCCACTTCTCCATCTGCTTTCGTTTGTTCACGTTTTTCTCGCACTATTTTCCTCTTTCGAATCCATTTTCTTATTCTCCATGCAGTTTTTCGATAATTTTCCCACTTCATCTCTTATTTGCCTTTTTTTTCCTGCCATTTCACCAGCCTCTTGACCTCCTGCTCCAGCCTCATGTAAATCTCCAAGTGAGTGGCGCTCCTTCACTGCAGGTAATGCCCATACGACATTCTTTTCTCTTTTCCTAACAAGATAACATCCTTATCCTACCACACGATACAACCCCTTCATCACACCACTCGCTCCCCTCTCTTATATGACCATATGCTACACACTTCTCTCCCACGGGTTAGCAGTGCTTCCCTAGATACCTCCGATTCCATGCCCAAACCCTTAGTTACGCTACCTCTCACCTTCCGCCATTCTTCATGCAATCCCTCCTGGTATCTCCTCACACAGGACTGTTTTTCCAAGCACACTCACTTTCACCAGCCTATCTCCACCCATATCATTTCCTCTTTTGCTAAAGCCGCTGCAGACTTTAACTCTCCCCCCCCCCCCCACATGTGAGTGATCAGACACCCAACCAGCTGCCCATTTCAGCACATGTACATCGAAAAGTCTCTCTTTTCCACGCTTAACAATTAGTTTATAATTCAGTAATGCCCGCTCACCATAATCCCCGTCACCCATTCATGCTCGTATATTCTCCTCATTTTAAGCCAGGTTTTCCCATCTTGAAATTCTCACTAAATCTGAGTGAGTGAGTCGTCATCAAAATGTCGTCATTAATGAGTTGTTATTAGAATGTTGCTTCATCATCATTAAAACTTTTTGATTTTTGTGTCCCGATAAATGGTGTAACTATACAGAGAAGTCGTACATTATATTTCCAATGGGTTTTTACTCAAACCCCTGATGACATAAGTAAAGCATGAATACATTGCAATTTAATGTTACTGTGAAAAGTATACAAAAATGATTGTACGATATTTGACAAAATATCTGTATGTTGAAATATTATTGAAAGTTAGTTCAGCGCTTCCCTTTTCTTGAAGTTAAGGTACGTATTTATATATTTCGCCCACAGTTACATGAAAATTAGTATATGTTATTGATGAAACTATTCGCAATGCCTCAAATGCAACGAACATAAATGTAAAGGTCAAATATAGCAAGATGAATTGGAAACTCTGGTTAAACATATTTGTGTCCAATATAGTTTATCACAATACTTGAACAACAATTATTCTTACAGTTCCTGGTTAGGGAAAGTACTTGCCTGATTCGACTATGCGTCAAAGAATATCTTTGTAAGACATGTACTTTCGAGCTGCTTGCATGTTCGTACCTTGGCCAAGTGTGTTAATATACCATAGAAATATTTCTTTACCACATACTCAGTCATCCCCTTCAATACTTGAATGAAGAAGCACTGGCTAGCCACAACGTACTTAGCCGAACGATGAAGAATATCTCAAACGCGATTAACCTGCGTGTGCACGGCGACTTGCGGAGAACTTCGCCTGAACGACCCAGTCGCTTGGCATCACTTCGGTCTCGCTGAGACTATCCTTTCTATCATCGATGTCTTCCCTTACCCTGTCCTCCCGTCTTAATTTGACTGGTCCTCTTCTCTTCACGCTTGTCTTACTTTTATTCACCGTTTTGGATTTCCTTTTATCGCATATACATACCACTTCAGCGTGCTATACATTGCCTTCTTGACCGCTCTCTTCTTAATTACATACGTCATATCCTGCCAAATATGTTCATTTCACGAAGGTACCTCACGCTGGGGAAAATCCTACATCTGCTGCTTCCATTCTACTGACCAACCAACCATTTCTCGTTCAGCCTCACTCCCCTGTTGCCCAACCTCGTCCATCGTCCCCACCGCATATGCAACCAGAGTTTTTCTCTTTCTCTCTTTCTCTTTTAAACACTTCCGAATACTGCAATCTCCTCACTGCCCTTCGCCACCCTCGCTGACCGCATCTGCCTCTATTCCCCATCCTCCCTGAGAATTCTGCCTGATTATTGGAATATATTGACTGTCCCCTTCTGTTTTGTTGTCAACATTATTCCATATTTCAGTTTGTCATTCTCAAAAACGTGATCGCTTTACGTTTATTTGTGTGTGTGTGTGTCTTATTGATATCTCACTTAGGGTATAATAGTTCCCTTCCCTTAACCTGTAACTCCTTTTCTAATTCCCCCATTAGCACCATCTCGTACACATACAGCAACATCCCATGATGTAAGTACCTTTATCGACAACTTCTAAATTATTCTCTCTACATGTTCTTGACGGTTCCATCCCACCAACTCGTTCGTCACTTTAAACATTCATCAGTCCACAGTCTCCCTATTTTAGATGTTAAACCGCTCATTCGCTCTCTCATTGCTATGACGCACACTTTACTTTGTTTCATAAAACCCTCAATCTCACAGTCCATAATCATTCTCCTGCTTCATATTTACGAAAGGCTCATCATAAACTCCGTATCCTTCATTGAAATGTAATTTTTTCTTCTTAGATTCAATAGAACTGCAGATATAAACTTGTTTCAGTATTTCGTCAATTCATATATGCATCATCATAGTTCGATCCTTTCATTTATGTCACCTAAAGAATAAAAAGAACAAGTCCGCCATAAACTATCAACATATCACATTTTTCGTGGTCTTATCACCGTCCTGCCGTATGTTGAGAAATTGTTGCATGCTGCGAATCCCCAGGTTCGTGGTCCTCGCCCCACACTCCTCAAAGCCCCACGATGGTATCACACCTTCCTCCATATCAGCACACATTCACTTGATTCCTCTATTACCAGAGCTTCTTGTAGGCTACGATCCTCCGCAAGTGGGTACCTTCGTTTCTCTATAGCTTACCCTCCTCGATGACTGACAGACCTTCTTACCCTTCAGCAGCTAAGGATGGGACATTATCGCCTATGTACCCTCTGTTATATTCACCAGGCGAATAGACCTTACCATCCTCTCAGAAACGGTCCGTCATATGAACCGACCAGTTTGTTTCATTATCTTCTGTATCTGTTCTACCATAAACTTAACTAATCTCGGTCCTAATGATCATCTTGGACATGTTAAACCAACACAGCTTTTCTCCAGACTACCACATGATTTTCCCTCGTTATGAATCTTAACATTCTTTCAATCGTACAAAGTAATGCCTCTTACGCTGTTCCTTGGTGCCCTGCTCTTAACCGTTCTCGTAATGTCTCCCCAATTGTCTCTTGGTGTCGTAGTTTTAACCGTCCAGTGATGCCCCTAACACTGCCTCTTGATCTCACGGCCTTAACGTTCCAGTAATGCCTCTCACACAGCCTCTTGATCTCACGGCCTTAACGCTACAGTAATGCCTCTCACACTGTCTTAACCCTCCACTAATTCCTCTCTCACTGTCTCTTGATTTCATGGCCTTAACCCTTGTCTTAACCTTCCATTATGCCTCTCACACAATCCCTTGATACCTTAATCTCCATTCTACCAGCCTCCCGGGGATTTTACCGTTGAATTACGATCCCTCCTCCTCCTCCTCCTCCTCCTCTACTGTCTTGAGAGCATCACATCCACCATGATGTGCCTTCTCTTTTTCCTTCATATCTCGTCCCACACAACACACTGTTGTTCCCACCATCCCGTGCTTAATCTTCCCCACTTTTTTCCCCATATAACTCTTATAAGAGTCATCAACTCGCCTCTTTTCGCTGTATCTGGATCGTTGCCAGTGTCTTGAAAGTCTCGCACTTTATTGATCTAACATATCACGTTCACTTTTAGACGTGCGACACCAAGCTGTACGTTCGTTTTAGTTTCTTTTTTTCTTTTTTTTTCTTACTGTACCCAACATGTTCCTCTACCAGCACCCCCACCAGTCCTTACCTTTCACCTATGGAGCACAATGAACACTTCTCGATATTAACTAACCCGAGAGAGAGAGAGAGAGAGAGAGAGAGAGAGAGAGAGAGAGAGAGAGAGAGAGAGAGAGAGAGAGAGGAGGGAAACAGTATGAACGATGACTGACGAGAGACGAGAGAAGGAGACATCGTGGGATCCTGAGGAAGAGGATAATGATATACGTGTCTAAAGATTCGCCGGGCCCAAGCCTAGCAGCACTGGGGCCTTCGTCAATGAAAAGCCCATTCCTCCGGCGTCTCATTAATGGTTACGGGTTTGGCGAGTCTCACTGAATGTATGGAAAGCATTTTGGTGGGTATATGTGTACTGTGTGTGGTGTCTGGGATAATGATATACAGTGAGAAATTCCCCAGCCGCGTCTATGTATCATATTCTTTTCACGGTATCAGAAATGGATGTCGATATTCGTTTGACGAAATGACGTTTAGACGATCCATGGGCAGAGTCGCTACTACACCCGTGCTGTGGGTTGTGTCCATTTCCCATTGGGCCGGAGACTCCGCGACTTCGTCTACCTTTTTCCCCCGTCCGCCATTTACACCAGTACTATCACTCGGATCCCCCTTGTACAGATCCCCCTTGCAGTGCTCTCTTTTCATTCACTAGCGACGCAGCAGGAATCCCTTCCATCTGTCTCGAAAACCTGTGACTGCTCAAGCTGCCTCCTCTGTTTCATGTGTGGGAACAAACTATTATAAATGCGTTCCTTAACCAGCTAGTTTGAATCTTTGATTGTATTTGAATTAGATTTGATTATCTATACAGCCGATTTTCTTCCCCTTTATTACTACAAGTCCTTTCCTTCAACCTGCTACCTCTTTCATTCGTGGCTTCCTCCTATCAACGTTCAAGCTGTTCCTTTCAAACATTTCATACTCTCAAAAGGAATTTCTGCGCTAGACTTCTCTTAGGGTTAGAAGTGGAATGTTGCCTAAATTCCAATCTGTGAGAGTTTGCAGCTAGAATGGGACTTCTTTAGCTAGTTGGTTGAAGAACATAGATGAGTGATGACACCTTGATCATAAAGCACCTCTGTTCATCTCTTAGTGTACAGTTAGTTGTGGTGAGGATGAGCATGTAAGTATAATACGATTTTACGTTCTTCATAGCCTGGTTTGGGCAAGAGATAGAGTTGACGTGATTGAAATAAGGTTATTAAGTTTATCAGTAGAGAGAGACCGGTTGGTTGGAGTGTGAGTATAACCTGCAGAAAGTGGAATGTTGTAAGTAGGAATGGACATGGCAGCGGATGGGACCGTGAGTGCTGAAGAAGTCATAAGGTAGGTGAGGGGGCTACGGTCCTCCGTGCGTTCGGGAGTGTGTTGAAGAAGTCACTGCTTGTAAGAGCACAGATGAATATATTTGATGGTTTAGAACTCCAAAGAGTGTTGTATGGATGTCTAGGGTGAACCCTAGGTGAAAAATTATGAAAGAAGATGGGAAGATGGATGTTTTGGAAATGCAATGCTGAGGACAGAATGTCGTAGCAAGAGAATGAGAAAGGTGCTGAAATGATTGAACGTGTGGAGAGGATGAGTAAGGAAACTAAGAGGGTATGCGTGATTGAAATGTAAGGAACAAGATGATGGAAACTGAGGAGGAGATGGAAGGATGGAATGAAAGATGCTTTGAGTGATGGTGTCCTGTACGTGAAGAAGGATATGTGGTTTGCACGGGATCAATCGAACTGAAGCGATTTATCTCACAGGAAACAAATCGCTGTCATTGGATTGAACTTGGGCATAAGAAGTAGTTGGGGGAAATAACATAAGGGTCTCCTGGGCGTGGCTTTGGTTTAGACAGCTGAAAGGTGGATGTGAGCAAATGAAGCTATTCTTCGTATACTCCTGCCATGACCTGAAGCGGGGAACTTCAAACTCGAGTGTATATATATATATATATATATATATATATGTGTGTGTGTGTGTGTGTGTGTGTGTATACACCTTGCCTTCCTGCCCCAGGAGTTACTTTTCTATCCATATGAATGTCATGCCCCACTCAGAAAGCTGGACACGTCCACCGGTTTATATTGTTATGATATTTGTGGTCTATGTGTAGAAAGTGCTGGGGAGTTTTACAATGAGTGTTAGGTGTCTTCTTTATGATAGCTGCATTATGGGTATCAAGGGTGTTTGTGGTGTTGTAGTGATTGCTAATGTCCAAAAGATGAGCAGGAGAGTGTAATCGGTGTATGTCTAGTGAGTGTGGTTTCTGACGAGTGTGTTTGTTGGATTGGAGTTTAAGTTGGGAGGTCGGTTGTTTGGCGCTTATATATATATATATATATATATATATATATATATATATATTTTTTTTTTTTTTTTTTTTTTTTATACTTTGTCGCTGTCTCCCGCGTTTGCGAGGTAGCGCAAGGAAACAGACGAAAGAAATGGCCCAACCCCCCCCCCCCATACACATGTACATACACACGTCCACACACGCAAATATACATACCTACACAGCTTTCCATGGTTTACCCCAGACGCTTCACATGCCTGATTCAATCCACTGACAGCACGTCAAACCCTGTATACCACATCGCTCCAATTCACTCTATTCCTTGCCCTCCTTTCACCCTCCTGCATGTTCAGGCCCCGATCACACAAAATCTTTTTCACTCCATCTTTCCACCTCCAATTTGGTCTCCCTCTTCTCCTCGTTCCCTCCACCTCCGACACATATATCCTCTTGGTCAATCTTTCCTCACTCATTCTCTCCATGTGCCCAAACCATTTCAAAACACCCTCTTCTGCTCTCTCAACCACGCTCTTTTTATTTCCACACATCTCTCTTACCCTTACGTTACTTACTCGATCAAACCACCTTACACCACACATTGTCCTCAAACATCTCATTTCCAGCACATCCATCCTCCTGCGCACAACTCTATCCATAGCCCACGCCTCGCAACCATACAACATTGTTGGAACCACTATTCCTTCAAACATACCCATTTTTGCTTTCCGAGATAATGTTCTCGACTTCCACACATTTTTCAAGGCTCCCAAAATTTTCGCCCCCTCCCCCACCCTATGATCCACTTCCGCTTCCATGGTTCCATCCGCTGACAGATCCACTCCCAGATATCTAAAACACTTTACTTCCTCCAGTTTTTCTCCATTCAAACTCACCTCCCAATTGACTTGACCCTCAACCCTACTGTACCTAATAACCTTGCTCTTATTCACATTTACTCTTAACTTTCTTCTTCCACACACTTTACCAAACTCAGTCACCAGCTTCTGCAGTTTCTCACATGAATCAGCCACCAGCGCTGTATCATCAGCGAACAACAACTGACTCACTTCCCAAGCTCTCTCATCCCCAACAGACTTCATACTTGCCCCTCTTTCCAGGACTCTTGCATTTACCTCCCTAACAACCCCATCCATAAACAAATTAAACAACCATGGAGACATCACACACCCCTGCCGCAAACCTACATTCACTGAGAACCAATCACTTTCCTCTCTTCCTACACGTACACATGCCTTACATCCTCGATAAAAACTTTTCACTGCTTCTAACAACTTGCCTCCCACACCATATATTCTTAATACCTTCCACAGAGCATCTCTATCAACTCTATCATATGCCTTCTCCAGATCCATAAATGCTACATACAAATCCATTTGCTTTTCTAAGTATTTCTCACATACATTCTTCAAAGCAAACACCTGATCCACACATCCTCTACCACTTCTGAAACCGCACTGCTCTTCCCCAATCTGATGCTCTGTACATGCCTTCACCCTCTCAATCAATACCCTCCCATATAATTTACCAGGAATACTCAACAAACTTATACCTCTGTAATTTGAGCACTCACTCTTATCCCCTTTGCCTTTGTACAATGGCACTATGCACGCATTCCGCCAATCCTCAGGCACCTCACCATGAGTCATACATACATTAAATAACCTTACCAACCAGTCAACAATACAGTCACCCCCTTTTCTAATAAATTCCACTGCAATACCATCCAAACCTGCTGCCTTGCCGGCTTTCATCTTCCGCAAAGCTTTTACTACCTCTTCTCTGTTTACCAAATCATTTTCCCTAACCCTCTCACTTTGCACACCACCTCGACCAAAACACCCTATATCTGCCACTCTGTCATCAGACACATTCAACAAACCTTCAAAATACTCATTCCATCTCCTTCTCACATCACCACTACTTGTTATCACCTCCCCATTTACGCCCTTCACTGAAGTTCCCATTTGCTCCCTTGTCTTACGCACCCTATTTACCTCTTTCCAGAACATCTTTTTATTCTCCCTAAAATTTACTGATAGTCTCTCACCCCAACTCTCATTTGCCCTTTTTTTCACCTCTTGCACCTTTCTCTTGACCTCCTGTCTCTTTCTTTTATACTTCTCCCACTCAATTGCATTTTTTCCCTGCAAAAATCGTCCAAATGCCTCTCTCTTCTCTTTCACTAATACTCTTACTTCTTCATCCCACCACTCACTACCCTTTCTAAACAGCCCACCTCCCACTCTTCTCATGCCACAAGCATCTTTTGCGCAATCCATCACTGATTCCCTAAATACATCCCATTCCTCCCCCACTCCCCTTACTTCCATTGTTCTCACCTTTTTCCATTCTGTACACAGTCTCTCCTGGTACTTCCCCACACAGGTCTCCTGATATATATATATATATATATATATATATATATATATATATATATATATATATATATATATATATATATATATATATATCTACCTATCTGTCTATCTATATATATATATATATATATATATATATATATATATATATATATATATATTGTAGATGTAGATACAAGCTTTTAGTTGTTTAATTGTAAAATATTCATCAGGCCTTAGCCCGACACTGGCTCCCTTTTCCCCTTCCGTTGCAAAAGATACACATTCTTCATTCACTATAATCATCATAGGACCTTTTTCTTGAAAAGGTCCAAGTGTTATTCTAGGCCGCCTTCTTCAGTTCCTGCAGCTTTAAGGCTGCGCTACCTCTGGTAGCAGGGGAATGAAGGACTCGTTTTGAAGTGAGGAGCTCGTCAAAACGACGGTACTCCCTAACGAGGATGACCCTTCACTCGTGGCGTATCCATGGACAGGTGGAGTCCGGCAGCGCCCGGTGAGTACTTCTGTAGCAACATGACTGAGATCAGCTTTTCCTTTTTCGTGTATGTGTGTGTGTGAGATATATATATATATATATATATATATATATATATATATATATATATATATATATATATATATATATAGAGAGAGAGAGAGAGAGAGAGAGAGAGAGAGAGAGAGAGAGAGTTATTCATTTCCTCTAATTCATATTTTTGCAAACAGTGTCATCAAACTAGTACATCGTTCCCTACAGTGATCAGGGAACAAACGAAATTAATGATAGAGGTATCATACCTTCCAGCACCAGCTATGTATTGATAAAGTCGACCCCTCCTCCTCCTCCTCCTCCTTGTTTTCGTTACATCGTCCATGGATTCCCGGGATGGGGTACGGACGAGAGCACAGAAACAAAGACACTGTTGACGCCTTGACTTTAACTAAGTCGAGCCTGGCCTTCTTCACAGTGACCCTGTTTGGTTCTCCCATCACAGATTCTCTTTCATGGAAGACTTGCTCTTAGTTTCTTTCACGTTCTGTTCCGCACTGCCATACGGGCAGCAGGTTTAACCTAGAGTGCATGATGTTCTTGGGGGAATATAACAAAAGGGGATTTTGCTCATCTCAAATTAGATGGTAAGATAAGGAAAGGACTGTATCATTTCATAAGCTGCCGATATTATGTAGGAGTTATGTGCTTTAGATATGATTATCATAGTGTTTTGCCTCACACACACACACACACACACATGTACACACACACACACACACGTACACACACACACACATACGTACACACGTACACACACACACACACACACACACACACACACACACGTACACAGAAACACACGCACACACACACATACACACACACACACACATACATACACACACACACACACACACACACGCGTGCGCGCGCGCAGGAGTAAATGCATGGTACATATACACAAGGATAAGAGACGAGACAACATGAGAGTAATACTCCTTCCTCGTAACACACAAATAGTAATCACATATACCTGTCGCGTGAGTCCGGCCAGAGAGAAATAGTATTGGTGACAACAAGTCTGCTAGCAGATATTTAGAAGTGCACTGAAATACATGGATTAGGGAATATTCAGCAAGCTTTCACATTTTACATAAACTCACTACTTAGATATGCCTCTTAAATTTGGTCATGAATTTTTTTTAAATGCGATAATGAAATTTGAGTATCGTATTGTAGTTTTGGCCTGATGCAAGACGTGAATAACTTATAAAGTCCGGAGAAGGACAACAAAGATGGCACCAAGAGTTGAGTTACAGGGAAAGTTTAGAGGCCTTAAATTTCGTCCACCATGGAAGAGAAGGAGCACAAACTTCAGGTTTTCAAACCAGCTTGACAACGTAGACGAAATATGCAAGCATAGGAGGACCAGAGGCCATGATGTAAAAGTAAGCAAGAAATTTGTTAGACGTAAAGAAGAACTTTTATAACATTTGAGAAATGGGGGAATGGCTTAGATTTAGTTAGGAAATTGTAAAAGTGGACAGTATGCAGAAGTTTAGGAATTTGTACGACAATAAAAAAAAAGACGTCAAGAGATGAAGCCCACGAGTGTAGAATTTCCTCCCCGCGCAGCGCATTCTAAATACGAAGTTACAAATAGGTAGTTAAACACACACACACACACACACACACACACACAACACACACACACACACACACACACACACATACATACACACACACACATATTCCATCAAAAGCTTTTTGCCTTAGTCAACCCAAACACAGCGATCAATAAAGCCATCAGCATTAGGCTGAGGAGAATTCTCATTCCATGGCTTTGCAGAACTTCCTCCCTCAGTGAGCGTCGTCAGGCTGCACGCTTCCGAGGGGTGATCATCGTCTTCCACCCCCTCACCCGTGGCCTCCCGCAGAGCTTCCTCGTCCTCACAGATGATGTCCTAGTGGATGAAGTTTCCCCGATGGTAGTACACTGATGACTCTACCCCTGGTAGTAGTGTCGACACCCACATCACCTTCCAGAACACCCATAAGAACTTCCAGGGTTGCACTTCTGACAGCAGCGTCACCATGAGCCAGACCTGGACCTTAGTCATGCCCATCAGCCTCGCTTCCAGCCCCTCTCCAACGCCCTACTGTCTCACTAGGACGCGAACTCAGTCCAGGTTGTTCAGTCCAAAGGATTTTTCGGTGTCACTTCGGACGATGAAGTAAGCTGGTAGGGAACATGACATCGCTCTCATCAGATCCTCTGCATTCTTCGTAGGCTCAAAACCCATGGACTGCCTACGCCTGAACTCAAGTACAATCTACACAACTTTTATTCTTCCCAAACTTACATATGCGTCCGCTGCCTGGTCGTCTTCCCTACCCACCACGCAGCGGAGGTTTCCATAAAAGTCGAAGAAAGAGCCTGCAAGATCATCCTGGTCCCTCTTACACCACCTATTTAAGAGGCGCTAACGTACTTCTCCTCCCCATTCCTCTCCCGCTATCACCTGGCCCTCATCCAGCATTCGGGAAGAAATTACTGTACCACAGTGGCATCGGACACCTCCTGCCACCTGAGACCTCTCGTTCCCCGAGATGCTGTTCACGACAGCCGCATTGAGCCCAAGCGAGCTCGTACAGCTCACTACAAGAGCAGCCTCGCTTCAGGGAATGCGAATAATTAAACTGAAAACTCAGCGTTTGTGCAAAACCTCTCCGTTCTCCCCTCCCCTTGTGACCACATTGCCTTCAATATGTGTATTTCCTCAGTATTCTCTCAGCTTTGGCTGCATTTGAGTCAAAACCAGTTTGTTATCGCTATTATTGTTACTCCTAGCCCCAGGCGTCGGCCTTGAACCCAATACGTGAGTTTAAGATACCTGAAAGTGGACATGGCACTGAAGATAATCATTAGTGCTGAAATGAACAGTAAGGTGAGTAAGGCGAGAGGATGGGGGGATGTCCTGGATGCATTGAGGAATGTGCTGTAAGAGCGATCACTGCCTGTAAGACAGAGGCGGGTACCTTGGATAGTTCAGTAGTGCCATCGGTGCTGCATGGGCGCGATAGGTAAATGGAAGAGAACCTCTTTGACTTTAGATACGAAGGTAGAAGCCTTACGATACGTTAATGCTGATGGCGGAGCATCAGAGCTTGGACTTGCTGACAACCTGGGTGAATCTACGGTTCAGAACGTAGGACGTTGGTTTTATGGAAAATGAAATGTTTGGGGACAGTATACGGTGTGAAGCGGGTCGTTCGTGTGGACAATGATTGTAAGAGAGATGTGTGGTAGTTAGCAGAGTATGACTGAAAGAGCTGAACATGGTCTACTGAGATGGTCTGGACATGTGGAGAGGATGAGTGATTGATTGAGAAGATATACATGTCCAAAGAGGAGAAAGCAGGGGACGAGGAGACCGAGAGGATGGTGGAAGGATGGAGTGAGAGATGCTTTGAGTTATCGGGGCCTGAACATGCAGGAGAATGAGAGGCACGCGTTGAATAAGAGGGAATTGGAGCGATGAGGTATGTAGTGGGAAACGGAGTGTCAGTTGGTTAAATCGGAGCTTATACGAATGGTCAGGGGAAATCAAGGTGAGGTCTGTGTGGCTTGGCTGTGGACAAGGGTCCAGGATTCGGGGGATTAGACATGGCAGGTAAAGACTGAATATGAGCAAATGGGGCCGATGACTGGGCTCCTAGCTTAGGCTGAGGTTCGTGTGTGTGTGTGTGTGTGTGTGTGTGTGTGTGTGTGCATACGTATATAGGAATAAAGACATGGTGCATAAATACGTGGTTAAGAGATGGGATAACACGAGTGTAAAACTCTCTCTCCGTAACACACAGAGAGTAATCAAATAATAATCACAGAAACTGGGTACGACTGGATGCTAACAGAGGAAAGAGAATCAGAAAGGGTAGAGACATGTTTCGGTAATCAGTGCCAAGAGACGAAAGAGTTCATACATGTAATGTTGAGATACAGAAGACGCTGTTGCCAGGCAGGGTAACGAAGATTTGAGGACTGTAAGGTAAGGACATAGGAATAGAGAGACTGAAAAGCTAAAGACAATAGAAAACTTTCCCTTTAAGTTCATCAGGGGCATTTTATCAGTCACAGAGTCGCTCATAAGGCTAAGGTTCTTGGAGCTGGACTTTCTCATGGCGAATATCATGACTACATTCAAGTGTATGGATAAGGAAATTGATTAGTATATTAATCACATTTGTTGAGCCAAATTTAGACTAAACCTCTTACATCTGCTCTGCACACCTAAAGAAGCACAATGATCAGACTGAAAAGGTTCCCAGAAAAGCAACTAAAATGGTGTCTCAATTAAGAGAGCTGAGCTACAATGAGAAGCTTTGGGGTACAAATGAAGAGAGAGAGAAGTGACCTGATAACAGCCTTCAAGATCAGGTGGACGTCATCGACAGTGAACACTACGAAAAGGGATCGAGTACCCGAGTAACCAAAGGCTGGGCAAGAAGCTGGTAAGTAAGGATATGAAGAAGTACAGTGCTAATCTGAGGTTGATGGATGCCTGGAATAGACTGAGCAAAGAAACGGTGAATGCCGACAGTTTCCAAACGTTTAAAAATGCTATTTAAGAGCTCTCTCTCTTCCCGTACTAGACATAAACACTTAAAAGAAGGCACAACAAGCGATGAAGTAGAGACAAAGTGGAAATTCCTTCGGTGGATAGAAAGATACCTCTGCTGGAGGGAACAAAGGACATTAGAGAGAGGATCCTTCTCGAAATGGATAGGGGTCAACAGTAGCGTGCTGCTAGGCGCGATCCTAGGGGCATTGTCCTTTGTGATCTATGTAAATGACCTGTGGAAGGACTAGACTCATTGCCATACCTAAACGTTTTTGTAGATGTTTTCAAAGCAATGGGGAAAGTAGAAAACATTGGGGACTGCATCTTTTTACTGAAGGAGATAGGAACATTGCCTGCAGCATCCCTGAAGATCGTCTCAGCATCATCATTCACTACAAGAACAAGAAAACCAGTGACTACAGTAAGAGAAACAGCCTTCACTGAGCTATAACCCACTACAGTAAACCAACGTAGTATACAAGTCCTCCTGGCCAGTTGCAGGTTGTAAACCTCAAAACATGAACTCCATCGGTATGACTGCTACATCACACACTCGACGCTAAACAATTCATCATCCATACCGAGGCCCTAAACTACATATACCACAGCACCAATAACATGAATCTCACTCGCCGGCATCTCACTGAAAAGAACATTATACTGAAACATTACCTGCGACCCTACAACACTGCCGATAACAGAACCCATGTACGTAAGAGAACATAATCCATGCATAAGCTGTCAAAGTACAGGACGAGTTACGACTCTACAATTAATTTCTGCCGCACCCCAAATGAGCCCACTCTTCACCTCCGCCGGACTTTCCCAGTTGCGGAGACGACAGGCAAACCACCCAACTGTTGACCCAACGAGTTTCACCCCTACTGGCCACACTACCACACATGAACTCCGATGGAACACGGTCCACTAACCAACACATTAATTGCGTCACCGCTCTCATTTGTAACACTTCATAATGAGATTCATTCTTGTTTTGTTCTTTATGTTGTGTTATATCATTTTAATCAGTTTGACGGAAGATGTGCCCGAGACGTCTTATATATTTCAAGACTGCAGGGAAAATGGATATAGGCCTTTACGTGATGAAACAAAACCTGTGCGCACGAAAATTGAAAAAACAACAGACAGCTAATGAATGTTGTGCGTGTGTGTGTATATATATATATATATATATATATATATATATATATATATATACATATATATATAGATAGATAGATAGATAGATAGATAAGGGAAACGCGAGTAATCAGTTTTTTCAGCTTGCGTTCCACTGGAGGCAGGAGGAGGCCTAACAGTGGAGACCGCCCTGAGTGTTGTTTTACAACATTCTTCATGAAGGTTATACACTTGTTACATAATTCACGAAGAGGTGAGTGCTTCATTTTTCGTTTATCACCAAACTGGCGGATTTCTAAGCAGAAACGGTGTAAAACGTTTTGGCCACCACTTACTTATATGAGAGCACTGCCACAGGCTGTCATGGAACCAGCGGACCTCCGTATAAGTTATATTCTGTGTGGATGTCGTGGTGGAGGACTATCTATAGTGCGTCCTCTCTTTTCGCACACTTGGGTCGATTGCAACTGTGGATGCTGTGCCGACTGGGCGGTGTTTGCTGCCACGTTGGCTCAGTACCTTCATAATCTTTTCCTTCCATTATTCATTTCTAATTATTATTTATCTTCATTATATCATCAGAATTATACTTTTTTTTCTTGTTAGATAGGAATTTAGGGATGACTTCAGTCTTATATCAGTTAGGGTTGCAGGGGTAATGACCCTCATAGGTCGATGTCCGTGAAGCACAGCGTCTTGGTCTCGTGCTCAATGTCTCAGAGATTCTCGAGCAAGTCTCCACCCTGAACCTTGGTTCCGCCTCCTGCTTTCTTGGGGCGGTAGTCCACTGTGCTCCACCTTGTTGGAATTGACTTGTTTTTAATAAAGGAAGATTTCCTGTATACCCTTCAACCGCGACTACAAGCAGTTATATATATATATATATATATATATATATATATATATATATATATATATATATATATATATATATATATATATATTAACCGCCGCGCAAGTAAACAGACGAAGAATGGCCCAACTCACCCACATACACATGTATATACATAAACGCCCACACATGCACATATACAGACATATACATTTCAACGTATACATACATATACATATATACATATGTACATATCCATACTTCCTGCTTCATCCATTCCCGTCGCCACCTCGCCACACACGAAATAGTTTTCGTTTCTATTTCCTTAACCACCTGGTATTCTAGACAAACAAAAAAAAAATCATTCCGCACGTCATAGGTTCCCATAAAGTGGGGAGGAATATTGACGTTGTGCGCTGGGTTACAAAACTTTCATATGGCTGGAATCTCCCTCCATTTTCCTCTGTAAAGGCTGCTGGAATATTAAATTGTTGACGGGGTTATTTGTGATGCACTGTAGAGACTAGGATGTTGTCCATACCATACACCGGACTTCCTTATTAGTGTACTTTGATAATCATCTTTAGTGACCGAACGTTGTCCCGTCCCCACGAGTGTTCTGCGTTATAGCTTAGAATGTACTGCCACCGGTCCGTAACGTTGTCTTGCAACCGCAATCATCCATCGCGTCACCTTTTGTCATAGTCTGTATAGCAACCCCACACCGTATGGTCACCGGTATATGGTGTCTGTGCAACACCCGCTGACTCCCCAGTCATCGGTACACATACATTGTCTGTGCATCATCCTCAGACTCTCCTATCATCAGTAAACTATGCCTTTGTAAGAGCCTCATAATGTCCCAAGACCACTTATCATTGTGTTGCGGCGGTAGACGTCTTTGCCATCAGTGATCATTATCTGTGCAATAGCCATAGACTGTCCTGTCACCAGTAAACACTATCTGTGTACAATCCTCAAGACTCTGCTGTCACTAGTAAACATTGAAACAACTCTGACTCTCCCTCCCCTAACAAGTAAACAATGCCTTTACAGATTCCCCAGACTGAACTTTGCCATGCAAACATCGTCTGTGCGGTAGCCACCAGAGAGCCTCATTACCATCGGTCGTTCAGAGATCTCCATCTCTTCTTGTACACGTTGTAAAGCACATCCAGATGGTCGTCGCATCATCAGCAAATATTGTACGTACACCTAAGCTTCTCCATCACCATTAAGCATTGCCCATATGATAACCCCCACATTGCCTGGTCATCATCAAACTTTATGCATTATGCAGCCAAACATAGACTTGTCCGTGCTCTATAAACCATGGTTAATGGTCCTCACTTCGAATCTTTGTCGTGGCTGTCAGTCCACAGTCCGCCCAGACACTCATCATTTCCTTTGGGGCTCGCTGATATATATATATATATATATATATATATATATATATATATATATATATATATATATATATATATATATGTATATATATATATATATATATATATATATATATATATATATATATATATATATATATATATATGTATATATATATATATATATATATATATATATATATATATATATATATATATATATATATATGTACGGTACTCGAAGCCGTTTATGTGTCTGCTAGTAAACATCTGTTCCAGGAACAGAGTAGTTGCACAGATCGCTAGAATTATTCCCTACAGTGTAGCTGAGACTGTCCCAAACGAATGTGCCTGACAAAAATGTCTGTGAAAAAGTTGGAAACATTATGACTGATCATTTATAATTTGTTTGGAACTCTAGCCCAGTAGGGAGATTTTCTGGGCCCAGCGAAACACGATATTTGCCGCCCAGTTTTGAGCGTTATTTCTTTATTGAAATAAATGTCGTCTTGTGGAGAGAGAGAGAGAGAGAGAGAGAGAGAGAGAGAGAGAGAGAGAGAGAGAGAGAGAGAGAGAGAGAGAATCAGGTGATTGTGTGGGAAGAGATGTGATACTTGATTCATTTGGCTGACGTTACCTACAAGGGAATAATATCGACCAAATATTCATGCTGTTGTTTTCATTTGGATGATGCGTAGGATTCGAAGTGTTGCATTACCTCGAGTGTCATATGATTTAGGATGTTTTGAAGGTAGTTATGTTGAACATTATCAGGTATGAGTTACAGATTCGGGTATTGATCTGCCAGAATCGAAATATTCAGAACTAGATTACTTGGAACAGTTGAACGTTATCTCGTTGGAAATCACTAATTTTGTAAGTGCTAATCGCATTAGTTTTAGCTTACGGAAGTGTTTATTTACACTGCTGAGCTAAAGTGGTTCAGTTTTCAACTAAGACATCTCTGAATTCAAGAACTTTGCCTCAGCTACCCTTACAGCTCTCTGACAAACTGCACTTCAAAAAAAAATGAAAAGAAGTTTGGCGTTAGTTATAAGATCACTTAAATGTGACGAGAACATGAAATCATAACTCATTACACGTAAAGTTGTTGATACTTGTGTGCCCAGCGTTGAGTTTTTCACAAGGAAGGTCACATTACAGCGAAGCCAGCAAGCACAGTGTCAGTAGATGTTGGTTGTAGATGACTTACACGAACCGAAACCGTAGAAAGAGAAGCTCGACCGTGACGAGAACCTTACTGGTGAACGATATTACATCCTTCTTATCTGTTCTGAGAGAGACTCTGGCGTGTATTCTTCTCAGAGAACATAGAAACTTTTGTGCATGTAACGTTGGCTCTGTCTCTCTCTCTTGCCGGTAATGTAACACAACGGTATTCTGTATAACTGTAATCACTCCAGTCTTCTTTCCAACGTACCTGTAAGACGGCTCTCGAATAACTACAGCAGCTGTATTGTAAAACAAGTTGTCCTTAAGTGTTAAAAGTCTAAATGAAATAATGTTAACAATTTTAACATCGTCCATGTGCATGTTCACTGCTGACAGTCCATCCAGTATAACTTTAAACACTGCGGTCCTTACAACTGCCATGATCTTTTGCTATGAGCTCGTCAGATGAATTCAGAGCGCATCCAGGCACATCCAGCTGCCTGCTTTATTAACTCACCTCCCGTCCAGACGACAACGGTCACGCTCGAGTTAAGGGGGATAAGTGAGAATAAATGTGGTCGTTGCGGGTGTTTGTGAGGCGGTTTTGGGCAGAGTTTGTTGCTGAGTTCTCCATCTACAAAAATTTTCCGTTGAATATATAGACTTGGAGTGGAGGCAAGGTCTGTGTTTAGACATGGTAGATGAGAGTGGCTGAGAAAGTGTTTGTGTATGTGTGTGTGTGTGTTTGTGTGAAAAAAAAGTGTTTGTGTAGTGTGTGTGTGTTCGTGTGAAAAAGTGTTTGTGTATGAGTGTGTGTGTGTGTGTGTGTGTGTGTGTGTGTGTGTGTGTGTGTGTGTGTGTGTACATGTGTTAATGTGCAGTATGCAGTAACTTAATCTCCAAGTGTCGGGTGCTTGGAGCGTTCATGATTGTGTACATTTAGATAAATGGTATAAGAAGAACCGAAAATAAGTTACCCGAAGTTCAAAGTCCCCGAGATCACACACTGGACGTGGCTCACGGTAGATGTGCCTTGCCCAACCAGAATGGCTTCATGTTGGGGCAGGTCACCCTGCCTTAGAATTCGGTAGGCTCTTTCGTCTCCTGCTCTCGCATGTCCCAGCGAGGTTTCTGCAGCAGATCCTTGAGGCTACCAATGCTCAGGCCTTTGTTGGTGACCTCGCACAGTGACGCGGCAACTGTCGGATACCTTAACCTGTGCGTTGACGTGGTCCTGGTAGCCAGCAACGACCTGATATCAGTGGGACGAAGCTGAATGGGCCTTACTCCAGTCCCCTGTGTCTGAAGAGCCTCAATACTAACGTTCATGTTAATATTCAGTACAGTCTGGTTGGCTCCAGTCGGATTCTCTTCGACTACAGGGGTCATTTTGACGGTCGTGATATGGTCGAGACCCCGCAAGGGGACAAACACGGCCCAGTGGTGATGATCGTAGCAGCCGGCGATTATGTTCCTTCCAGCTTACTTTGTCGTCCATGGTACTGACGTGTTCTTTCCAGCTTAGTTTGTCGTCCATGGTACTGACGTGTTCTTTCCAGCTTAGTTTGTCGTCCATGGTACTGACGTGTTCTTTCCAGCTTAGTTTGTCGTCCATGGTACTGACGTGTTCTTTCCAGCTTTGTTTGTCGTCCATGGTACTGACGTGTTCTTTCCAGCTTAGTTTGTCGTCCATGGCAATGACGTGTTCTTTCCAGCTTAGTTTGTCGTCCATGGTAATGACGTGTTCTTTCCAGCTTAGTTTGTCGTCCATGGTACTGACGTGTTCTTTCCAGCTTAGTTTGTCGTCCATGGTAATGACGTGTTCTTTCCAGCTTAGTTTGTCGTCCATGGTAATGACGTGTTCTTTCCAGCTTAGTTTGTCGTCCATGGTACTGACGTGTTCTTTCCAGCTTAGTTTGTCGTCCATGGTACTGACGTGTTCTTTCCAGCTTAGTTTGTCGTCCATGGTACTGACGTGTTCTTACCAGCTTGGTTTGTTGTCCATGGTAATGATGTGTTCCTTCCAGCTTAGTTTGTCGTCCATGGTGACACCGAGAAGTGTTCTGTATGTCTTTGTGTTCATGCATATGTTTTACCACAGTGAGGCCCATCTTCTTAACTTTTAACATTGTCATATAGATCCTTGAAGTGTTTAATGTTGCTCGCATTTACTTCCATCTTGCTTCAATCATTCCACGCGTCCACACCCACGCTGCCAAGGACAAATTCCCTCAGTGTCTTCGGCACACTTTTCCTGCCTGAATTCCAGTTGTTCTCCCTTCTTCTGGAATCTCGCTCTTGTACCTTGAGAAAACCTGATTTTGATTTCATCATGGCATTTTAGGAACCTACTTGTAGTAATCATAACTCCCGTTACCCATATTCCAACAAAATCTAGGGTTTCTCTTCTGTCTTCTTAGTTAATTCTACTCAGATCTAGTACTAATGTTGTTGCATTCCTTCCGACCTTTTCCAGGGATTCTATGTCACTCCTTAAGTGAAGATGATACTGCCGCGTTGCATTTCACGTTTGTGTGAATTAACCTCGTGTTTATGTTCCTAAACCTTTCACTTTCCATATAACTGAAGAGAGCATTGACTACTTGAAGATGGAATTTGCCTCCCTCACGATCTTTCTCGCATGATATTGTGTCGACAAATGAGGATTGATATCATCTAGTAGGTCCCTATCACAGAGCGACTATTGTAGAATGTTTCCTCAGATATGGTATTCACAGTCTGATCGGTTGAAGCCGTGCCAATTTTTATGCCTGCGGTTTCGAAGATCAAATGTCATTAGCTTTTTGTACGGCCATGAGAGCAACTGGTCTATGATTATTTGCAGTATTTCATAGTTCACTAAAATTGGGCAACTTCTGCAAACATATACTCGAGCATGACTCCGCCTCGATTGACAAATCATGCAGGTAAATCGTTTATAGAAATGGGCCTAGAGCTCAGATACCGAGGGACCCCCCAACTTCCTACCTTTGCTGAGCTCGCAAAAGTTCCCTAATTGTTACGAAGGTTTCAGGTGATCTAAACAGCCCACCTCTGTCTTCCCAGATTAGATGACCATCTTTACCATCCTTCTATCCTCTCATGTACAGCATCAAAGGATTTCTGGAAGCCCAAGGAGAGAAAGTCTACCAATCCGTCCTTCTTCTCCCAGGATGTTGTTCACTTTCTCAAAGAAATCCAACGCATTCGTCATGAACGATCTCTTCTTCCTGAATGCACGTTGTCTTTCATTCAGATCGCTTGTATCTCTTAAGAACTCCACGCATTGCATTATGATTCGTTCTTCTTTTAGTGTCTTGGTCTTCATCGTTGGTGAGACAAGTAGTCTGTAGCCCAGAGCTACCTCTCTGTCACTTTTTTGGAATAAAGATTGTCGACAGAATATTCCATTTTGTTGGAAAACTACCCTCGTTTACGAAGTTAAAACTCTGTGCTAGTTTTGACAAGTGTATCTCCGAACGCACTTTGAATATGATCTGTATTTGAGCCTAGCTTCTCTGGATCTTCGAGTGTAGATACACTTGGGAATCTTTTATTCAGCTCTTCATGTATTTCCTCATCTGCATCAATAAACAGGCGTTCTGAGCTCCGAACTCTTAATAATAATTGGTACTTTGATATTAATTTGTCCCTTGAAAAGCTGAGAACCAGTATATGATACAATATTGACTTGTCAACATGTTATTTTCATACGTCACATTCTCCTTCCTTCTTGTTCAGATGTAGTTCTTCTGGCATTCTTGAATTTTTCAAATATAGCTAGATTTCTGTTTCTTGTATCTCTTCCAGAGTGACGTCTGCTGTGTCCTATTGCTTTTTCAAACCTCTTGTTGAATGATTCTTTTGATTTTTTGTGCCATCTATACGTTGTCCGCTGCTAATGCATACTTTTTTCTACGTTTTCTTTGTAATCTTCACGGAATCTTTTATTGTGTTGTTTTACATTATCCTCAGGTTGTGAGATATGGTGTTGCAGTGTTCCCTAAAGGCATGATTCATAGTGCACTTCCTTATACTACCACCAATTTAGGGTCGTCTATTTGTCTTTAGATACTTCCTCTTTCATTGTGATATCCATCTCAAGTAATACGGTGATCACTTTTTCCAAGTGGAGCTCCATAGATAATGTTGTTATCTTCATTGCTACTGTGTCTAAAGACCATATTCATCTATGATCGTAATATTTGACACACGATGGGACGAAATGTTTCCCGTACGTATTCCAGTAACTTGAACTTCCAGAAGGTTTCCCAGTCTGTTGCACGAAGTTGAAGTCCACTAGTTTAGGAATTTGACCATCGCTCTGCATGGCTACCCTTGCTGCTACCCTTGCCCCAGGTGTGTTTAGACCTGATTCTTAAAGGAAGGGAGTGAGAAGGTATCATAACGGTCAATCCTTGTATGGCCCGTCTCCACACACAAACTATAGGAAGCAGCAGAGAAGCGTGCTATGGGTCTCCACCTTGATAGGCAAGGACAGAGGCAGACAGTTCACAAGAGCATTGACGAAAATTATTCTTTGATAACAGGATGAGGGCAGCGATATCGCGTAACACACGGCAGAAATGATGCTTTGAGAACTAATGAGACAGAAGGTTTTTGCTGCCCCTCTGCTTAAGGGAGAGGGTAGAGGAAGAACCTAACCATACATGTAAGCAGTGTACTTCACAGTAGGGCGAATAAGACCCCTGTCTACACGAAGTATCTGCGTAAGAAAATTATTACGGTACCTGTACACCACCACTAGGTTTTGGGAAGCAGATCTTGTGGTATTGACGTGTGTGAGGTTTTCACAAAAGAGTGAAAGATATAGTTATGCTCAACATGTTTATGGTAGTGCGGGGTTGAATTGTGTTGTTTTGAAATCGAACCAAGGGAAACGAATGGCATTGAAGGATAATGCATAGTAGATAAAGCGTTTTATCACAAGTGATTTTGACCAGATTAACTGCTTTCCCATTCCGTGACTCTGAGGAGACTTAAGGATAGAAGGTAATATGTTCATTGCAAGAGAGAGCACGAATGTTAGAGTAAAGAGGGGAGGGAAAGTGCGCTGAGGTGCATAAAGTGGGATTACCAGCCGAAGGATTGGATAGGGTTAGAAGCTGAAAAGAGTATATCCTTCATGGAGCGAAGAAAGAGTACACAATAAGGGACACTGCCGCTCATAGGATAGGAAAGGGGATTGTCTCGACCAACGACGCTGTAATGAAACTGCTTTAGAGGAAGCAGAGAACAAAGAATGAGTTAATCAAAAAATGGAAATCTAGAAAACAAGGAATTACTCCACACGCAGAATGAATTAGAGCAATGTGGTATATAGGGGGCGTTCCTAATGGTGGTACGTGGTTTTCCATCATCCCTTTTCTGAAGCAATACGTGTTGAGCATCTCGTTTATTAATTTACTAATTTTTATCTTAATAACTTTACTTAAAAAGCCTTAATGATATGAAATCCTCCCTTAACTGAGTTTAGTTCTTTCTTTATACATCATCATCTTGAGTCTGCTGATAATGACGCTTGTTGTTAACGTGGCAGATAATTCTAAGTGATCCATCAGTCGCTTAAGTTTTGCATCATCTTGGGCTACCCTTACGTGAAATCAATAATCCAAGAGTAGTGAACATTCATACGTGAATTTCACAGTTATACATATCCCTTCTGCTTACTGGAAGAGATTACTCAAGCTCCTTGGCTATAGTCTAGTCGACTTGTTCAACTCGCTGTTCGGCCATATTACAGGAGCGCTGCAACTCTTTTGTTAACTCGCTCAGACCGACCTAGATATTCTTTATCATATCCAGACTTATTTTTTTTATCAAGACTGATATCATGGTGTGTGTCTGTCAGCACCTGTAATCGCTGACTGAAGTCGTATAATCTTTGCCAATAACCCAGCCACAAGTTAGTCTACACCAGACAGGTGATGCCTGGAATCTTACCTCGTTTCGAAACCTCTCATTCCTCATCACTAGTTTGTGGTCTACCGCTTGAAAAAGTTTCCTGGCAACTTATATACTCACAGATTATCTCCGTGCATTTGGCAAGCTAATCTTATTATTTTCTCATTCTCTGACATATATCCTCTTTGTCAATCTTTCCTCACTCATTCTCTCCCTGTGACCAAACCATTTCAAAATGCCCTCTTCTGCTCTCTCAGCCACACTCTTTTCATTACCACACATCTCTCTTACCCTTTCATTACTTACTCGATCAAACCACCTCGCACCACACATTGTCCTCAAACATCTCATTTCCAACACATCCACCCTCATCCGCACAACTCTATCTATAGCCCACGCCTTGCAACCATATAACGTTGTTGGAACCACTATTCCTTCAAACATATTGTTCTCGCCTTCCAAACATTTTTCCACGCTCCCAGAACTTTCGCCCCCTCCCCCACCCTGTGACTCACTTCCGCTGCCAAATCGATACCCAGACATCTAAAACTCTTCACTTCCTTCAGTTTTTCTCCATTCAAACTTACATCCCAATTGACTTGTCTCTCAACCCTACTGTACCTAATAACCTTGCTGTTATTCACATTTACTCTCAGATTTCTTCTTTCACACACTTTCCCAGTCACTATATATATATATATATATATATATATATATATATATATATATATATATATATATATATATATATATGTATATGGTTTATGTGTCACGTTCCTGAACTCCCTCAGCACTGTTTTCCAAACTCGCTGACTAGGCTAAATACTGTGTACAACATTCGAAACTGAAAGCTGAAAGGGAAACTCTCTCTCAGTCAGAGCAGGTCACAGTCACCCACTCACCCACTCGTTAATTTCGCTTTTTCTTACTTTATATATAAGATACGATTTTCACTGTTGATCTAAGATTCTAATCTCTATGCTGATTTTTTTGCATTTCTCATGGCACTGTTGCCATTCTCGCTCATCGGGGGAAACGTCTCTCGAAATATCATCCTCAGTGGCCATGTTTTACACTTCCCTTCTCTGAAGCCTTGTCTTGACTCGTCATCGACACCTACGAAAGGAACTCACGCTGCCTGAAAGTTTAATCTTACTTCCTCATGACAGAAACTGCATACCTTCGACGCGTCACCTTTTACTTCCTTCATTGCACATTGTGCCCACCTGCATGAGGTTTCGCCACCAGTGGAAGGTCATCTTTGACCAGGTTGTCTTTCATCGTAAGTGGACGAAAAGGTCTTGTTGAAGAGTTTCTCACTCCATACGACTCCATTATTTCCCCGCTACTGATTGTAACGCAGCCTAGACGGTGGAGAATCCCCAGCTAAAGGGGTCCTAGGGTTATGTATAAATTCATATACACCACAGGTAGGATTCGAACCCTGGACGAAGCGCTTGGCTGCCTCGGCCACAGAAGTTAGACACACACACACACACACACACACACACACACACACACACACACACACACACTAGGAAGAGTACTGTTTATATGTGTGTGCCAGCCTCAGGTCGGTGGGAGAGCATGGACTTTAATCTATCGCGGCTCCAAAACCCAGGTGTGTGTGTCTTTTAACTTCCGTGTGGCGGGGGCAGCCAGGTGCTGCATCCTGGGTTGGTTCAAATACGACCTGTGGTGTATATACATTTGTTTGTCCATCGATATATATATATATATATATATATATATATATATATATATATATATATATATATATATATATATTTATATATATATATTTCTTTTCTTTCGTACTATTCGCCATTTCCCGCGTTAGCGAGGTAACGTTAAGAACAGAGGACTGGGCCTTTGAGAGAATATCCTCACCTGGCCCACTTCTCTGTTCCTTCTTTTGGAAAATTAAAAAAAAAAAAGAAACTAGAGTGGAGGATTTCCAGCCACCCGCTCCCTCCCCATTTAGTCGCCTTCTACGACACGCAGGGAATTCGTGGGAAGTTTTCTTTCTCCCCTTTCCCCAGGGATGATATATATATATATATATATATATATATATATATATATATATATATATATATATATATATATATATATATATATATATTTTATTTATTTATTTATTTTGCTTTGTCGCTGTCTCCCGCGTTTGCGAGGTAGCGCAAGGAAACAGACGAAAGAAATGGCCCAACCCACCCCCATACACATGTATATACATACACGTCCACACACGCAAATATACATACCTATACATCTCAATGTACACATATATATATACACACACACAGACATATATACCCCTGCACACAATTCACACTGTCTGCCTTTATTCATTCCCATCGCCACCTCGCCGCACATGGAATACCATCCCCCTCCCCCCTCATGTGTGCGAGGTAGCGCTAGGAAAAGACAACAAAGGCCCCATTCGTTCACACTCAGTCTCTAGCTGTCATGAAATAATGCCCGAGACCACAGCTCCCTTTCCACATCCAGGCCCCACACAACTTTCCATGGTTTACCCCAGACGCTTCACATGCCCTGATTCAATCCACTGACAGCACGTCAACCCCGGTGTACCACATCGATCCAGTTCACTCTATTCCTTGCCCGCCTTTCACCCTCTTGCATGTTCAGGCCCCGATCACACAAAATCTTTTTCACTCCATCTTTCCACCTCCAATTTGGTCTCCCACTTCTCCTCGTTCCCTCCATCTCCGACACATATATCCTCTTGGTCAATCTTTCCTCACTCATTCTCTCCATGTGCCCAAACCATTTCAAAACACCATCTTCTGCTCTCTCAACCACGCTCTTTTTATTTCCACACATCTCTCTTACCCTTACATTACTTACTCGATCAAACCACCTCACACCACACATTGTCCTCAAACATCTCATTTCCAGCACATTCACCCTCCTGCGCACAACTCTATCCATAGCCCACGCCTCGCAACCATACAACATTGTTGGAACCACTATTCCTTCAAACATACCCATTTTTGCTTTCCGAGATAATGTTCTCGACTTCCACACATTCTTCAAGGCTCCCAGGATTTTCGCCCCCTCCCCCACCCTATAAGTCACTTCCGCTTCCATGGTTCCATCCGCTGCCAGATCCACTCCCAGATATCTAAAACACTTTACTTCCTCAAGTTTTTCTCCATTCAAACTTACCTCCCAATTGACTTGACCCTCAACCCTACTGTACCTAATAACCTTGCTCTTATTCACATTTACTCTTAACTTTCTTCTTTCACACACTTTACCAAACTCAGTCACTAGCTTCTGCATTTTCTCACATGAATCAGCCACCAGCGCTATATCATCAGCGAACAACAACTGACTCACTTCCCAAGCTCTCTCATCCACAACAGGCTTCATACTTGCCCCTCTTTCCAAAACTCTTGCAGTCACCTCCCTAACAACCCCATCCATAAACAAATTAAACAACCATGGAGACATCACACACCCCTGCCGCAAACCTACATTCACTGAGAACCAATCACTTTCCTCTCTTCCTACTCGTACACATGCCTTACATCCTCGACAAAAACTTTTCACTGCTTCTGACAACTTGCCTCCCACACCATATATTCTTAATACCTTCCACAGAGCATCTCTATCAACTCTATCATATGCCTTCTCCAGATCCATAAATGCTACATACAAATCCATTTGCTTTTCTGAGTATTTCTCACATACATTCTTCAAAGCAAACACCTGATCCACACATCCTCTACCACTTCTGAAACCACACTGCTCTTCCCCAATCTGATGCTCTGTACATGCCTTCACATTCTCAATCAATACCCTCCCATATAATTTACCAGGAATACTCAACAAACTTATACCTCTGTAATTTAAGCACTCACTCTTATCCTCTTTGCCTTTGTACAATGGCACTATGCACGCATTCCGCCAATCCTCAGGCACCTCACCATGAGTCATACATACATTAAATAACCTTACCAACCAGTCAACAATACAGTCACCCCCTTTTTTAATAAATTCCACTGCAATAACATCCAAACCTGCGGCCTTGCCTGCTTTCATCTCCCGCAAAGCTTTTACTACCTCTTCTCTGTTTACCAAATCATTTTCCCTAACCTTCTCACTTTGCGCACCACCTCGACCAAAACACCCTATATCTGCCACTCTATCATCAAATACATTCAACAAACCTTCAAAATACTCATTCCATCTCCTTCTCACATCACCACTACTTGTTATCACCTCCCCATTTGCGCCCTTCACTGAAGTTTCCATTTGCTCCCTTGTCTTACGCACTTTATTTACCTCCTTCCAGAACATCTTTTTATTCTCCCTAAAATTTAATGATACTCTCTCAGCCCAACTCTCATTTGCCCTCTTTTTCACCTCTTGCACCTTTCTCTTGACCTCCTGTCTCTTTCTTTTATACATCTCCCACTCAATTGCATTTTTTCCCTGCAAAAATCGTCCAAATGCCTCTCTCTTCTCTTTCACTAATAATCTTACTTCTTCATCCCTCCACTCACTACCCTTTCTAATCAACCCACCTCCCACGCTTTTCATGCTACAAGCATCTTTTGCGCAATCCATCACTGATTCCCTAAATACATTCCATTCCTCCCCCACTCCCCTTACTTCCATTGTTCTCACCTTTTTCCATTCTGTACTCAGTCTCTCCTGGTACTTCCTCACACAAGTCTCCTTCCGAAGCTCACTTACTCTCACCACCCTCTTCACCCCAACATTCACTCTTCTTCTCTGAAAACCCATACAAATCTTCACCTTAGCCTCCACAAGATAATGATCAGACATCCCTCCAGTTGCACCTCTCAGCACATTAACATCCAAAAGTCACGCACATGCAGGGGGAGGGGGTTGTCATTTCACTTGTGGCGGGGTGGCGACGGAAGTGAATAAAGGCAGCAAGTATGAATTATGTACATGTGTATATATATATATATATGTCTGTATATGTATATATATGTATACATTGAAATGTATAGGTATGTATATGGGCGTGTGTGGACGTGTATGTATATGGGTGGGCTGGACCATTCCTTTGTCTGTTTCCTTGCGTTACCTCGCTAACGCGGGAGACAGCGACAAAGTATAATGAATATGTAAATATATATATATATATATATATATATATATATATATATATATATATATATATATATATATATATATATATTTGATCGAGTAAGTAACGTAAGGGTAAGAGAGATGTGTGGAAATAAAAAGAGCGTGGTTGAGAGAGCAGAAGAGGGTGTTTTGAAATGGTTCTGCCACATGGAGAGAATGAGTGAGGAAAGATTGACCAAGAGAATATATGTGTCGGAGGTGGAGGGAACGAGGAGAAGAGGGAGACCAAATTGGAGGTGGAAAGATGGAGTGAAAAAGATTTTGTGTGATCGGGGCCTGAACATGCAGGAGGGTGAAAGGAGGGCAAGGAATAGAGTGAATTGGAGCGATGTGGTATACCGGGGTTGACGTGCTGTCAGTGGATTGAATCAAGGCATGTGAAGCGTCTGGGGTAAACCATGGAAAGTTGTGTACGTATGTATATTTGCGTGTGTGGACGTATGTATATACATGTGTATGGGGGTGGGTTGGGCCATTTCTTTCGTCTGTTTCCTTGCGCTACCTCGCAAACGCGGGAGACAGCGACAAAGCAAAAAAAAAAAAAAAAAAATATATATATATATATATATATATATATATATATATATATATATATATATATATATATATATATATATGTTTATAGATAGATAGATAGATAGATAGATGTGTGTGTTTGTGTGCGTGTTACCGGGCTTCGCCTGCAGGAGTTTACACCGCGAGTGAAAAGTCACCTTTAGGAAGGCTGTATCACTAGCAGTACAGTCTCATCAACGAATATCTACCTCCAAAGGAGGCCACATTTTCCTTTCACTAGAAGTAGCGTGGCCTTGGGCTGCAGGAACGTTTAGAAAGAGGTTGTGGATAACACCAGAACTCTTTCATAGAAATTGGTACTTGGGTAATGGTAATTAAGTTAATATATTTATGTATATGCAAACCACACAGAACGGTGCACTCGGAGCAATCAGTGGCAGACGAACACTCAACTACTTCACAGTGAAGCAAAGATCCTCCCAGTGCAGACCCACCTCATCATGCTTGGCACTCAGTTCTATGCAACAGCATTAGACCTTCCCTCCTCTTACCCTAAACCACTCTGTAACTGACTACAAGCCCAGACTTGAAATAAAAAGCACACACCCACCAACCACCACAACGAACATGACCTTAATACGACCGTAGCCTGCACGCTAATAGTTCCTACCGAACCACACGTCCTCCCAACATTTCCTCCCCTCCCCTCCCCTCCCCTTAAAAACAAAGGGGAGAGGAAAAAAAGTAAGTGGATGGCCACTCTTTTACGCGTCGAGACACATTTAGAAAGACGATTTAAAGGGAGTAAAAGGAGTGTGCGGACTGTATTGTTGTAGACTGTGGAGAAGCTTCTAAGAAAATTGAAATTTAGTGCCGGGTTTTGGATTTATGGATGTGTTAAATCAACAAAATATAACCTACGTCACTTTTAACTGTTTCCTGTATTGTACAGATTTCTGAGCTCCTGATAGATTTCAGTGGTGTAAGTAGAAAATAGCATGACTGAAAACGCAGTAAGGAAGAAAATTATGGCCAAACGTTTATCATGACTATGAGGTGAAGGGAGAATGAGATGGCCTGAACGCAAAGTGTAGCTGCTTTACAGTGCAGTGCAATGTAAGTTACAACTCGTGACGTGTGGATGATACAGTTACGTTATCTGAATATAATGTAGAGTCTGGCAGTGTTATTGCCATGATGTGCTGCAGTCTGGTGCGGAACGGATAACAGGAGTCATTCATTGCATGTAAGTGGAAGATTTTCATGTCCAGAAGAGAGACAGACCCTCACACTATAACGTCAGTCTGGACGATTAAAGTGAGAGTTGTGAAGGAATTTAGGAACTTTAGATTGAAACTCTGACACAGTGGCTGGGGAGAAGTCCAGGCCAAGAGTTGATTAATGCTAGACGTAATGTAGAGCTGGAAGTATCTTCAGATGTATGGACGAGGATCACTTGTTTCCGTTCTTTTTTTTATCAACGTGAAACGTCATTGTATTTCATACAAATAATGAGTGAAATATGACACCTGTGGAATAAGGAGGGCACGAAAAGCCTCATGGATGAAGATCCACTCCGAAGATTACATGGCGTGGAAAACATGAGAGATGAGGCATTAAATGATAATCGTGATTGGCTGAAGATGCCGAGGAAACTGGTACACTTACCGAATGAGGTCCTGGAATCATTAAGATGACGGCACTAGAGCAATGACTGCAAGAATTATGTGCTGGAATGTGACTGTGAGCGGGGACAGAAGCCTCACCCAGCGAAGCACCAAAGACACCGGGGTCTTCATAGACCGGGATTCCACGCTAGGCCTGGGCCTGGCGAATCTAGCAACAAAAACCCTCAGATGCCAGGTAGTTATGTCAACTTTTTATGCTAGTTTTTACCTCATTAACTTCGGAAATTATTCCACATTTATTTAAACTGGCTGCTTATATTGCAAGCAATTTACGAATATAAGTATGTATGTGTTAAGAAGAGCTGTAGATTTACCACGCTCCTGAGTGTTCTAAAATACAAAATCTTTGCCGTTTCTCTCAAATTGTAAATTTGTTGAATATATTTATAGGTGCTTCAAAGGCCGGCCACCGCTTTCTCCGATAAGTGTTAGGAAATAAATATAGGGATAAAGGAAAGATACACGAGGAACAGGAAATTATCCCCCGCTTTGTGGTCTGGTGAGTCTTGTACAATCTTCCCGGTCTTCTGGTGTCGAAATTCTGGAAGGTGTGGAAATAATGTGGGTTTGTGCAAGGCTGGGCACTCCTCCAAAGTGTGTCTGTTGTTCTGTGCAGTCTGTAGCGGCCACTCCGCTCCTCTTACCGATATTACTGGATCGTGTAATTCACACTTTAGACTACTCTGGTCTGGTACGGGGCTCTGTGCCAAGCTACTGCTGCCTGAATTTGTCACGATGGATATCCAGGCACAGGTGCTATGTTGTAGACTTTCCCGGCCACTTTTAGAACGCTGTTGACCTTGTCTTAGCCACTGTGGCTGACGGCTTCAGTCACTACCACTCCCTCAGTCAGAGCACACGCACCCGTCACTGCTCTGGTACAAGGCACACACCCAGAGCACCAGAATCTTGGGGCGAACGTCAAGATATACACGCGACTTACCGACTCCAGAATACGTCATTTTGGACGGTGGATTGTTCGGCATCCTTAGACTGAGGCGCTAAGCGTCAGTGACGTTCAAACTAAAGAGAAAATTTGCCACAACCGTCGCTAAAGCCCACTGTGGCTGCCTCCTTGACATCCATACAACAACATCCAGCTGCCGTGCCCTGGATCACACCACGGATTAAAGGGTGTCAGGATGATCCTCTGGACGTAGATGTTCCCGCGGCAGCCAGTCATTGTTGTCTGGTAACCAAAGTGACTCCCTACTCCACGCACACCTGTTTGTGTCCACCAATAACAGCTAAGCTTTGTGTCAACCCAGTTATCAGATCTGAGTCAACAGGGTAGAGTAATTTGTTTACTTTCAGTCCAATCTTAGTAATCCGCTGTGACGTCATGAGGATACCGGTGGTAGAATGCACAAATGTTATGTAAAAGATATATACGCTATGAACATTAAAGAGTGCATCTATAATTTCAGATGTCGCAGATGAATCATATAGACAGCTCGGCAATATTGGGTATTTTTAAAAAGGTCGAATGTTGATATTTAGAAAACAGTTGTATCATATATATATATATATATATATATATATATATATATATATATATATATATATATATATATATATATATATATATATACAGAGAGAGAGAGAGAGAGAGAGAGAGAGAGAGAGAGAGAGAGAGAGAGAGAGAGAGGATGTGTGGATCAGGTGTTTCCTTTGAAAAATGTATGTGAGAAATACTTAGAAAACAGATGGATCTGTATGTAGCATTTATGGATCTGGAGAAAGCGTATGATAGGGTTGATAGAGATGCTTTGTGGAAGGTTTTAAGAGTATATGGTGTGAGAGGTAAGTTGCTAGAAGCAGTGAAAAGTTTTTACCAAGGATGTAAGGCATGTGCACGAATAGGAAGAGAGAAAAGTAATTGGTTCTCAGTGAATGTCGGTTTGCGGCAGGGGTGTGTGATGTCTCCATGGTTGTTGAATTTGTTTATCGATGGGATGGTTAGGGAGGTGAATGCATGGGTTTTGGAGAGAGGGGCAAGTATGCAGTCTGTTGTGGATGAGAGAGCTTGAAAAGTGAGTCAGTTGTTGTTCGCTGATGATAGTACGTTGGTGGCTGATTCGGCTGAGAAACTGCAGAAGTTGGTGACTGAGTTTGGTAAAGTGTGTGAAAGAAGAAAGTTTAGAGTAATTATGAATAAGATCAAGGTTGTTGTTATTAGGTTCAGTAGGGTTGAGGGACAAGTCAAATGGGAGGTAAGTTTGAATGGAGAAAAACTGAAGGAAGTGAGGTGTTTTAGATATCTTTGAGTGAACTTAGCAACGGATGGAACTATGGATGCGGAAGTTAGTCAGAGGGTGGGGGAGGGGGCGAAGGATCTGGGAGCGTTGAAGAATGTGTGGAAGGCAAGAAAGTTAGCTCGGAGAGCAAAAATGGGTATGTTTGAACGAATAATGGTTTCATCAGTGTTACATGGTTTGAAGGCATGGGCTATAGATTGGGCTGTGCAGAGGAGGGTGGATGTGTTGGAAATGAAATGTTTGAGGACAAATGTGTAAGGTGGTTCGACCGAGTAAGTAATAATAGGGTAAGAGAGATGTGTGGTAATGAAAAAAGTATGGTTGAGAGAGCAGAAGGTGTGTTGAAATGGTTTGGACACATGAAGAGAATGAATGAGGAAAGATTGACAAAGAGGATATATATGTCAGAGGTGGAGGGAAAAAGAAGCGGGAGACCAAATTGGCGGCGGAAGGATGGAGTGAAAATTATTCTTAGCGATTGGGGCCTGAACATACAGGAGGGTGAAAAGCGTGCAAGGAATAGAGTGAATTGGAACGATGTGGTATACCGGAGTCTACTTGCTGTCAGGGTATGTGAAGCGTCTAGGGTAAACCATGGAAAGTTTTGTGAAGCCTGAATGTGGAAAGAGAGCTGTGGTTTCGGTGCATTATGCATTACAGCTAGAGACTGAGTGTGAACAAATGTGGCCTTTGTTGTCTTTTCCTGGCGCTACCTCGCTGGAAGGGGTGGGATGCTATGTCATAGTTGGCGGGGTAGCGATGGTAATGGATGAAGGCAGCAGTATAAATATGAGCCTGTGTATATATGTGTGTGTCTGTGTATGCATATGTATGTATACGTAGAAATGTGTATGTGCGTGTGTGGGCGTTTATGTTTATATATATATATATATATATATATATATATATATATATATATATATATATATATATATATATATTTATATATATATATATATTATCATACTTAGTCGCTGTCTCCCGCGTTAGCAAGATAGCGCAGGAAACAGACGAAAGAATGGCCCAACCCACCCACATACACATGTATATACATAAATGCCCACACACGCATATACATACATATATGAATTTGTTTTTCTTGTGATAAATGAGTCAACCTTTAACAAAGGAAATTCAGTTCTTTAATGCGATAAATGTAAGTCGTTTGATAAATCTGTATGTGTCAGAGCTATGAACGGAGCGCTGTGGCTGGGTCTCATCCTGTGGCTTGAAGGCGTACTTAGTGATCGCCGTAAAACCAAATACGTCTAAGGAAACCATCTGCAACTACCGCCTGTGTTGTGCCCTCGCCACATCATCCTTGTTAGCGATGTCTTGATGGACACACCCGCTTCATGAAAGTACAACGACGACTCTGCCATGATATGAACATTGACACCAGCTCCTCCGTCCAATGTCGCTCTTCAGAAAACCCTCCTCATCCCTGAAAACAAGACCACATCCATCACCCTTACAATCGACGATAGCACGACCGTGGTCATGGTTATCGACTTCGCTTCCAACCATGTCCCATCCCCGGCTATCCCACGAGATCCCAAGATTCCAAGATGTGTAGATCACCATAATTCTTGGGATTTACTGTGAACGAAATGCTAAGGTTAATTAAACATATCAGGACCATAAGGAAATCTTCCAGCTACCATCTCTTATATTCTTCGTCCACTCGAGACGCCCTAATTCTTCCCAAAGTCGCTTATGCCTCCCCTGACATAGTTTTCTTCATTATCAACTGTACGCAACAGGCAAGACTAGAAAAAGGTGCAGATAGAGCATGCAAAACCATAATCAGGCCCTTTTACGCAGCCTGAGAGGCGCTGAACGCGCTAACCATCCACACTTTCTCCAAACGACACATACAACATGGTTCGCGATGAAGCCACCGCAGCGTCTCCACCTTCCACCACCACCACCACCACCATCTTCTGTTCCCTGAACTCCCTCCTCCCGAGTTCACAGCAGCACAATCGTCCTTTACACATATGACCTTCCACAGGCCGTACCGGGAGCAGCCCCGTCCTGACCACTGCGAACATCATCAGTAATTAACAGTGTGTATATTAACCTCCAGTCTTGCATGTGTGTGGGGACTCTCTGTTTACCACTCAGTTTTAGGGCTCCCACCCTCTCTGTTTATTATTGTCATGTATTTTCAGCATTTGGCTGCAGTTAATTCCGCATACCGTCAGTTTATTATCATCATTATTATTGTTGTTGTCAGCAATATCAATCATATTCATTATTATTATTATTATTATTATTATTATCATTATTATTATTATTATTATTATCATCATCATTATTATTAGTATTATCATCATCATCATTATTATTAGTATTATCATCATCATCATTATTAGCTGGAGCATGAGTAACTAGGTGTCCAGGACCATGATTAGATACATGAGCAAAACAACTTCTTGTGATAATAGAAGTAATACTGAAGTTGTTAGTACTGATAACAACAGTAGCTGTAGCAGCGACAGCCGGGGTAATGGCAGGAGTGTTATTCGTGGTTATTATTAAGAGAAGTAATTGTGGTGATATGAACAGAAAAATAGGTAGTACTCCATGTAATGTTGGCAGTAAGAGGAGCAGTGATAGTTGTATTAAATTCGTTATTTTCTCTTCATATATTCAAGATTAACGAAAGAAAATAATCGTGTGGACTCTCTGTAAGCTGCCTGGGTGGATAAGAGACGCAAGATGTCAGCGAGCTGATCATGGCACCAACCCATAACACTCTCCCTTTTTTTTCTCTCCACAGGTGAGTGACGTCACTGTTCGCCGTCAGGACCCTGGTGAGTACAGTAACCCACTTTCCGTATTTCTTCTGGTCTCGAGGGTATGTTCGTAGGCGCTTGGGTGATGGAAATCCTCGTGTGTCTGGGTTCTTACCGGAATCGTTAAGTGTAAGGGTTATGTTTCGTCGTAAACATTTGACTGTGACACCCGGAATTCGTAACATTACAAACGCGTGACCGTAAAACACAACGCTAGAAATAATTTCAGCCAGAATGTTGGTTCGTATTTATATATATTTACAATATCACTTATTAACGAATTAAAGGAAAGAAGTACTCCTACCTCCATTGCCAGTCTTCTAGCGATATTTTTCCTCAATCAGCCTCAGTATATTCCAAATACCTACATCATTGATTATCTTAGGTTTTCATTTAGGTCGATCTTTAATCAAGTAATTCTAGTTAATCTGATACTAATACATCCACTACGCCGTAATTTTCATCCACTCCCTCATCTTCACTAACTTCCATCTTCACTACGCCGTAATCTTCATCCACTCCCTCATCTTCGCTAACTTGCATCTTCATTACACCATCATCATCACTATACCTTGACGTGTAAGACAGGTTTAAGGGCGGCCTTGAATCTACCTTGGTTTATTTTGTATTCTTTATACTCTTCTTCACTGCACTTTTATCACTGCAAAGTCCATCACTTCTATATCCTTATTTTCACTAAGCTAGGTTAAAAGCTGGCTTAGAATCTAACTTCGATCACTTTGTATTCACTAATTGCATCTTTAATCCATCCTCATCTTCGCAGTACCCTGCTTCCATTAAGTACGTTGAAGGTTGTCAGTGGGCTTCGAAAAACCTTGAATCCAGCTTGGATAGTCTTTTTATATTCGGTGCATTTCTCTTTACCATACCCTCATCTTAAAGATACCTTCATCTTCACTCAGCTAGGGTTAGCTACTTTCTTTTTCACGACACACTCTTTCACATACCCTCATCTTGACTAGGGTAGTTCAAGGCCTTGGACCTTGATTGCAATATTGTGTGTTCACCTTCCGCTACTCCTTCATCGTCTCTGCTGAGGCCATCATCGCTACACCCCATCATTACACCTTCGATACCAATGACCTCTGACCTAACCATTGAGGGTGAGGTCAAATTTTTTCCATAAAAACACACACAGAAAAGAGAAAATGGGTTTTGTGCTGCTGCCCCATTACTCTCCGGTTCTAGGTAGCTAGAAACAATAAGTAGAGACAGAATCATTAAATTTCTAAATCGTAATAGAATAATGACCGAGCATCAAAACGGCTTTAGGAATATACGTAAAATCCTGTTTAACGAATTTGATTTAATTGTTTACTCGTGGATATGATAAAAGGTATCATAAAAGTGATAAACGTGGACTTTCGTAAAGCTTTCGATAAAACATCTCATAAATGACTGGTAAATGAAAGGTGAAGGTCACGGATTAAGGGTTCGAATCCGGGCGTGGATTGCAGATTGGCTCTCAGAGAGGAAACGAAGAGCGGTGTAAATGGGGGAAACATCCAACTGGCCTCACGGGTTTAGTGGATTTCCTCAAGGTTTAGCCTTAGGATCCATACTTTTTTATCAACTACATCAAGAGGCTGGAGACGGAACTCACTCGTAGAATTGCGAAATTTGTCGACGACAAGAAAATGGAAAACGTACACTCATCTTGCAAGACTACCTTAAGATTCATATGAATACAAACTAACTGATGGAGTGGGCAAAGACATGGAAGATTTATGTCAATGTGGACAAACGCAAAAGCGGAGTATTCTGATGCCAAAAGGACATATCATGCGTAGCAAAACACCACTAGAAATAAATGTTCTTAGAATTATTATCATTAATGACCTTAGATACGACAATGGAGAGATGGGAGAAGGAGGTGCCTCCTGCTATGTTATCGTGTTTTCACCACTGTTTTAAGGATACCGATTGAGATAACCTTGTTATGGACCATCAGGTTTTGAGTTATCTTTTCTTCCCACGTGCACTGAAAAGCAGACACATTCAACAACGGCAAACAGATCAAATAGTTTCAGCTGGCTTTTATCAATTCATTGCTTGTGAATGTCGCTTTAATACACACTAGTGAAAGAAGTAGTTAATATGTCATAATTACCTCATTCTGCAAGTGCCGTGCAGATGATATATGCAGTAGTCACCATAAAGATTGATTGAGGACTGAGAGAACCACTTTACGCTCAGGACTGATAGAACCACTTTACGCTCAGTGTGAAAGTGACGGTGAAGATGACTTTGCTGATTAAACTTCTAGCAAACTGTAGTCTCAGAGTATGATGTGGGTTAAGCAAGTATAGGGAACAGACGTTTAAATGGTTCAAGCTCGTGAACATAAGCCTTTCCTAACACAAACTGGCTGCCATTTTTTATTGAATAAAAAGAGAGAAACTGATTTGGAAAAAAAAAAAAAAGAACGAGTGTTGCCAGGGTGGCATGATTCAGATCTTCCATTAGTACTCAGAATAACAGAGGAAAGTATGGGATTAATTCTGAAAGGATCGGCATCATAACTTTAAATTTCAAAGTCCGCAAAACGTCGCCAATTACCAGTACTCCAGAGGCTTCTACACCTCAGCGTCGTTCTTGGCCATCAGTAAACAGAGTTGACTTGGACGCTTTGTTGAGTTTGTGGATCACGAGAGAGTTTAGTGACCCAGGAAGGTCGTGACAGCAGTATGCTTCAGCATAGCGTCCTTCCTCGTCGGCCTCGGCTACAGGCTACAGGCTCTGCTTTGTCGGCCTCTGCTACAGGCTACTGGCTCTGTCTCGTCGGTCTCGGCTACAGACTGCAGGTTCTGCCTCGTTGACGTCGTCTACAGGCAACAGGCTCTACCTTGTTGGCGTCGGCTACACGCTACAGGCTCTGCCTCGTCTGCATTGGCTATAGGCTACAGGCTCTGCTTTGTCGGCGTCGGCTACAGGCTGCAGTTTTTGCCTTGGCGTCGGCTACACGCTGCAGGCTCTGCCTCGTTGGCGTCAGCCACACACTACAGGTTCTGCCTTGTTGGCGTCGGCTACAGGCTACCATCTTTGCCTCGTCGGCTATGGGCTACAAGCTCTACCTTGTCGGGATGCGCATCGTCCAAAGCCTCTCCGTCGGCTTTGCCCACGTCTTCTGTCTCTTCGGCATCCCCAAAAAACCTCCGCCTCCTAGACGTCACCCAAAGTCCTCTGCATCGTCGGCATCTCCCAAAACTTCGACCTTGTCGGCCTCGCTTCGTTCATACCTCCCACACCCTCTGCTTTGTTGGCGTCGCCCAGACGCTCTACGTTGTTGTCGGCTTCGCCTCTCCTCTTCGGTATCTGAGACCTGAACCACCAGTTTATGGACTGCATTTGCAGTGGTTTGTATGTTCTACAGTCTCTATAGGCGGAGAAACTTTTCATGCGTCTTGATTAAATGACATCGTGTGCCTGTACAGCTTCCATAAAGAGTTCACCTTCTTGCCTTACTGTTTATTATCATAATACCTCGGAGATGTTGATCCACCTTTCGTTACCCTTTTATAACCTGTCCACCTCTCATCTTATGCCTCCCACACGCATCCCTCTCACATGCCAGCATTGCTACCCTAAATATCTCCCATTTCTCACCCACTCTCCTTGCTTCGCTTATTCTCACAATTTCCCAATCTGCACTTAAGCTCATATGGTATTTCTGTAAACGTCTCTTTTCCAAGCTCTCTTACTTTCAACGCTCTGCTTACCCACTACGTTTCCTCTTTTCCAAAAGCCTCAACAAAATCCTCACCTTCGCCTCCACAAGGTAATAATCAGACATCCCTCCAGCTACCCTTTTCAGTACATTCACATCCTAGCTGCGTTTCTTCGTTGTACATCAAGTGACTGTTTTATTTCTCTCTTGCGTCTCCCCTGATGATGTGATTATTTCACGAAAGTGCACTTGGGAACTTATCGTGTTTCATTTTCCCCGTGGGCTCATAGGAATATATATATATATATATATATATATATATATATATATATATATATATATATATATATATATATATATATTCTCCTTAATTCATTTGTTTATTATACTTTGTCGCTCTCTTCTCCATAACGAGGAAGCAAAAACAACAAATAATGTAATTTTAGGAGGGACCCTTGAAGGCCTATATAACGAATGTTATAGCGGGTCGGAAGTTCTTGTTAGAGGCCTTTTTTCCTCATTAGGGACGCCATCTATATTAGATGTTTAATGGTGACATTATATTTTGGAGAGAGAGAGTTTTTCTTTTCTTTAATATCGTGATGTTCTGGGTGCATAGTGCTGTTGAATCAAACCCATATCCCCTGCTGGGCTGGACCTGTTGTGTGAGCTGTGGTTCGTTGTTTTATATTTTTCATGTGTCTTAAAATGTAATTCATTAAGGCGTTGCTGACCATGGATCAGCAAGGAATCGGACCCACATGGGCTCGAATCCTGGGCGCGGCAGTTGGCCCGCACCAAACCCAGGTATTAACCTCCCCTCGGGTTGGTCGATATATGGGTACCTGGTTTAGGTTAAGACTTGTAAAGACAGTGTACATGTATTACATGTTAAAAGGTGGGCAACATAATGTAAAACTGTCCCTCTGTAAAACACACACACACACACACTTACACACACACACACTCGCACACACACACACACACACACACACACACACATTCGCACATATATATATATATATATATATATATATATATATATATATATATATATATATATATATATATATATATCTTCTGTTTCCCCTTTTAGAAAGTCAAAATACAAGGAGGGAGGGTTTCTAGCCCCCCGCTCCCGTCCACTTTAGTCGCCTTCTACGACACGTGAGGAATGCGTGGTAAGTATTCTTTATCCCCTATCCCCAATCACATGTTTACCAAATGGTGTCCTAGCTTCGTCTCTTCAATGTATATCAACTGACTTTTATTTTTCTCTTGTGTCTCTCCTGATGATGTGATTATTACACGAAAGTGCACTTTGGAACTTATCGTGTTTAATTTCCTCGTGGACTGATAGGAATATATATATATATATATATATATATATATATATATATATATATATATATATATATATATATATATATATATATATATATATATAATCATTTTATTCTCTCCCTACGGACCCGATTTCTATGAGAGATATCTGGTATTTCCCAGCATCTTTTCCCAGAGGCTTCAGCAGCCCAGGGCTGCATTATATGCAGTAGCTGGAAAATATGATCCCCTTGTACCGGGGAGTCCTTTGACGAGACTCTAATTCCATTTATACAGCCTCGCCAAAGTGACCTTTAACTCACGGTGTAACCTCGAGCAACCGGAGTCATATATATATATATATATATATATATATATATATATATATATATATATATATATATATATATATATACGAACAAAGTGCATGTGAACGCACACCTTCATAGGGCATACAAGCCTCCAACAGCCGGGATCGAACCCGGCAGCCCTGTCTGTTGGTGGTTTGTATGTTACATATATATATATATATATATATATATATATATATATATATATATATATATATATATTTTTTTTTTTTTTTCATACTATTCGCTATTTCCCGCGATAGCGAGGTAGCGTTAAGAACAGAGGACTGGGCCTTTGAGGGAATATCCTCACCTGGACCTCTTCTCTGTTCCTTCTTTTGGAAAATTAAAAAAAAAAAAAAAAAACGAGAGGGGAGGATTTCCAGCCCCCCGCTCCCTTCCCTTTTAGTCGCCTTCTACGACACGCAGGGAATACGTGGGAAGTATTCTTTCTCCCCTATCCCCAGGGAATATATATATATATATATATATATATATATATATATATATATATATATATATATATATATATATACATATATATATACATTTTTTTTTTTTTTTTTATACTTTGTCGCTGTCTCCCGCGTTTGCGAGGTAGCGCAAGGAAACAGACGAAAGAAATGGCCCAACCCCCCCCCCCCCCATACACATGTACATACACACATCCACACACGCAAATATACATACCTACACAGCTTTCCATGGTTTACCCCAGACGCTTCACATGCCCTGATTCAATCCACTGACAGCACGTCAACCCCTGTATACCACATCGCTCCAATTCACTCTATTCCTTGCCCTCCTTTCACCCTCCTGCATGTTCAGGCCCCGATCACACAAAATCTTTTTCACTCCATCTTTCCACCTCCAATTTGGTCTCCCTCTTCTCCTCGTTCCCTCCACCTCCGACACATATATCCTCTTGGTCAATCTTTCCTCACTCATTCTCTCCATGTGCCCAAACCATTTCAAAACACCCTCTTCTGCTCTCTCAACCACGCTCTTTTTATTTCCACACATCTCTCTTACCCTTACGTTACTTACTCGATCAAACCACCTCACACCACACATTGTCCTCAAACATCTCATTTCCAGCACATCCATCCTCCTGCGCACAACTCTATCCATAGCCCACGCCTCGCAACCATACAGCATTGCTGGAACCACTATTCCTTCAAACATACCCATTTTTGCTTTCCGAGATAATGTTCTCGACTTCCACACATTTTTCAAGGCTCCCAAAATTTTCGCCCCCTCCCCCACCCTATGATCCACTTCCGCTTCCATGGTTCCATCCGCTGACAGATCCACTCCCAGATATCTAAAACACTTCACTTCCTCCAGTTTTTCTCCATTCAAACTCACCTCCCAATATATATATATATATATATATATATATATATATATATATATATATATATATATATATATATATATCTTTTTTCTGTCTCTTTTTCATACTATTCGCCATTTCCCGCGTTAGCGAGGTAGCGTTGAGGACAGAGGACTGAGCCTTTGAGGGAATATCTTCACTTGGCCCCCTTCTCTATTCCTTCTTTTGGAAAATTAAAAACGAGAGGGAGGATTTCCATCCCCCCGCTCCCTCCCCTTTTTGTCCCCTTCTACGACAAGCAGGGAATACGTGGGAAGTATTTTTTCTCCCCTATACCCAGTAAATGTGAATAAGAGCAAGGTTATTAGGTACAGTAGGGTTGAGGGTCAATTCAGGTTTTTATCGAGGATGTAAGGCATGTGTACGTGTAGGAAGAGAGGAAAGTGATTGGTTCTCAGTGAATGTAGGTTTGCGGCAGGGGTGTGTGATGTCTCCATGGTTGTTTAATTTGTTTATGGATGGGGTTGTAAAGGAGGTAAATGCAAGAGTCCTGGAAAGAGGGGCAAGTATGAAGTCTGTTGGGGATGAGAGAGCTTGGGAAGTGAGTCAATTGTTGTTCGCTGATGATACAGCGCTGGTGGCTGATTCATGTGAGAAACTGCAGAAGCTGGTGACTGAGTTTGGTAAAGTGTGTGGAAGAAGAAAGTTGAGAGTAAATGTGAATAAGAGCAAGGTTATTAGGTACAGTAGGGGTGAGGGTCAAGTCAATTGGGAGGTGAGTTTGAATGGAGAAAAACTGGAGGAAGTGAAGTGTTTTAGATATCTGGGAGTGGATCTGTCAGCGGATGGAACCATGGAAGCGGAAGTGGATCATAGGGTGGGGGAGGGGGCGAAAATTTTGGGAGCCTTGAAAAATGTGTGGAAGTCGAGAACATTATCTCGGAAAGCAAAAATGGGTATGTTTGAGGGAATAGTGGTTCCAACAATGCTGTATGGTTGCGAGGCGTGGGCTATGGATAGAGATGTGCGCAGGAGGATGGATGTGCTGGAAATGAGATGTTTGAAGACAATGTGTGGTGTGAGGTGGTTTGATCGAGTAAGTAACGTAAGGGTAAGAGAGATGTGTGGAAATAAAAAGAGCGTGGTCGAGAGAGCAGAAGAGGGTGTTTTGAAATGGTTTGGGCACATGGAGAGAATGAGTGAGGAGAGATTGACCAAGAGGATATATGTGTCGGAGGTGGAGGGAACGAGGAGAAGAGGGAGACCAAATTGGAGGTGGAAAGATGGAGTGAAAAAGATTTTGTGTGATCGGGGCCTGAACATGCAGGAGGGTGAAAGGAGGGCAAGAAATAGAGTGAATTGGAGTCATGTGGTATACAGGGGTTGACGTGCTGTCAGTGGATTGAAGCAAGGCATGTGAAGCGTCTGGGGTAAACCATGGAAAGCTGTGTAGGTATGTATATTTGCGTGTCTGGACGTGTGTATGTACATGTGTATGGGGGGGGGGGTTGGGCCATTTCTTTCGTCTGTTTCCTTGCGCTACCTCGCAAACGCGGGAGACAGCGACAAAGTATAAAAAAAAAAAAAAAAAAAAAAATATATATATATGTGTGTGTGTGTGTGTGTGTGTGTGTGGCGGGGCGGCAGCAGGAATGGATGAAGGCAGCATGTATGAATATGTACATGTGTATATATGTATATGTCTGTGTATGTATATGTATGTATACGTTGAAATGTATAGGTATGTGTATGTGCGTGAGTGGCGTTTATGTTTATACATGTGTATGTGGGTGGGTTGGGCAATTCTTTCGTCTTGTTTCCTTGCGCTACCTCGCTAACGCGTGAGACAGCGTCAAATTATAATAATAAAAAATATAAATATATGTATGTGTGTGTGTGTGTTTGTGTGTGTGTGTGTGTATGTGTCTGTGTGTGTGTGTGTGTCGGTCTGTCTCTCTGTCTGTCTGTGTGTCTGTGTATAACAGAAAATTATGTTCACATAGTCTGGAACGAGGGGTTCACGTGCCATAAGAGTTTTTGAATTCCCTTCTCTACAGCCATCACAGAACTCGGGGGTCTGTTTTCATTCGCTGGCCATCGATCATCCTTGCTTACGCCCATTTCTCGTAACTGAAAGCATAATGAAGAAAGTGAGCCGACATTTGCGCTGTCCTCATTTATAACTCTCTCTCTCTCTCTCTCTCTCTCTCTCTCTCTCTCTCTCTCTCTCTCTCTCTCTCTCTCTCTCTCTCTCGTGGTAGAAGATGAGGGCTCTGTCATATCCCACATTAGTCCCACACTTCCCACAAGTACAGAGGAGCGCTAGCTATTTCCTTCGTCTCTGGTCTGATCCTCACATTTAGGTTGTAGTATCCTGGGGTCGTATTACAGGAGGTTTTCTTTATTCTTTGATATCATAAGTCCAACGCTTAACCCTATGTCAGAAGGTTAAAGCTCAGGCGCTATCTATTTAGTTACACACACACACACACACACACACACACACACACATATATATATATATGATACAGCGCTGGTGGCTGATTCATGTGAGAAACTGCAGAAGCTGGTGACGGAGTTTGGTAAAGTGTGTGGAAGAAGAAAGTTAAGAGTAAATGTGAATAAGAGCAAGGTTATTAGGTACAATAGGGTTGAGGGTCAAGTCAATTGGGAGGTGAGTTTGAATGTAGAAAAACTGGAGGAAGTGAAGTGTTTTAGATATCTGGGAGTGGATCTGGCAGCGGATGGAACCATGGAAGCGGAAGTGGATCATAGGGTGGGGGAGGGGGCGAAAATTCTGGGGGCCTTGAAGAATGTGTGGAAGTCGAGAACATTATCTCGGAAAGCAAAAATGGGTATGTTTGAAGGAATAGTGGTTCCAACAATGTTGTATGGTTGCGAGGCGTGGGCTATGGATAAGAGTTGTGCGCAGGAGGATGGATGTGCTGGAAATGAGATGTTTGAGGACAATGTGTGGTGTGAGGTGGTTTGATCGAGTGAGTAACGTAAGAGTAAGAGAGATGTGTGGAAATAAAAAGAGCGTGGTTGAGAGAGCAGAAGAGGGTGTTTTGAAGTGGTTTGGGCACATGGAGAGAATGAGTGAGGAAAGATTGACCAAGAGGATATGTGTGTCGGAGGTGGAGGGAACGAGGAGAAGAGGGAGACCAAATTGGAGGTGGAAAGATGGAGTGAAAAAGATTTTGTGTGATCGGGGCCTGAACATGCAGGAGGGTGAAAGGAGGGCAAGGAATAGAGTGAATTGGAGCGATGTGGTATACCGGGGTTGACGTGCTGTCAGTGGATTGAATCAAGGCATGTGAAGCGTCTGGGGTAAACCATGGAAAGCTGTGTAGGTATGTATATTTGCGTGTGTGGACGTATGTATATACATGTGTATGGGGGGGGGGGGTTGGGCCATTTCTTTCGTCTGTTTCCTTGCGCTACCTCGCAAACGCGGGAGACAGCGACAAAGTATAATAATATAATAAAAATATATATATATATATATATATATATATATATATATATATATATATATATATATATATATATATATATATATATATGTTGGAAAGGATCACAGTTTTGCGCGTGATCAAGTATATTCCTGAGTCCACGGGGAAAATGAAAGACGATAAGTTCCCAAGTGCACTTTCGTGTAATGACCACATCGTCAGGGGGAGATACAAGAATGAGATAGAAGACGTGGAACAGTCAGTTGATATACAAGGAAGAGACGTAGCTCTGCCTTGTATATTGACGGATTGTTTTATGTCTTCTGTCTAACGGTGAATCAGACAGTGATGACAGTAAACAAAACTCGATATTTTGACCTCGGGAAGGACTGATTGCCATGCGTCAGCATTTATTGTGGCATCAGCTCATTTAAGTCGGGCTCCACCTGGCTTTGTGATGTTGCTGAACTCCTTGCCCAACTGTCAAGACAAACCAAGAGGCCAAGTGCAAGTCAGTCCCGAAATTCAAACCCAAGTGAGTATAGATCACAAGGTGAACATGGGTTCGAATCCCTTGTCTTGTTGAACGTAAGGTTGATATGCAGTAATGTATTCAGATGTTTTTCACTTGTATTCAGTGAGAAATAATTCGTCACATCGATATACAAACAACGCCACGCATCTCCGATGGGCGGAAAGAAATTCTTTTGACCTTTTTTTTTGTTGTCGACATTGGACCAGCAAGTGAGCAAATTATTATTTTCTGAAAAATAGTCTGACGAGAAATCTGTTATCGACTTCCTTTCCGTAGGCAACCCGAGAACCACCTCTGTGTTGTGTTATCCGACTTAATACCATGACAAAGAAGCTTTTGTTATGTACTCCAGACGAGGCAAACCGTGCGTTTCCCCGTAGACTTTACTGGTGCCGTGTTGCCCGCAGGACTCCTTTGTTAGACCTCAGCTGTTGTTTATCATCGCTCGGATTTTGACTTGTCGTCCTTCCCTAAGTGCCTCATGTTCTATGTCTTTTCGTACGAGAGGTCAGTTGATACATCCCTTCCGTACCTACGCTCCTCTGATCTATAATATCCGTGCCATTTATTAACTTCTTTTTCCCAGAGTGCCTTAAGAACGATGAGGGGAGAGAGATGAACATATGTTTCTTAACGTTTACTGTTTGTTTATTTTTTCACCAACCTTACACAGTGAGTCGATGTAATTTAATGTAAAGGGTGCGTCGTCACATCGTCTTGTATAAAACCATAACATATATCCTTCTTGACTCGACTCTTTACTTCTGAATCGCTGTTGCTCGGTGTACGGAGACATATTGTGATAAGCTGAGTCGTGTACCAGCGTAAACTTGCCTCCGTCATTGCTGCTGCAGAGGAAATAAAAGCTCAGGAGGAGGCAGCATGTGGGAGATCTCCACATCTCAAGAACTATACACTATTTGCTGTGACTGAAAGGTCAAGGGGTTTCCAGAGCACTTGCCAAAGGCAGTAATGCCTTCATGACGTCGTTTTAACTTGTCGGTAAGCGGCCGCAGTGAAACTAATGCCAGGGGTCCTATCCAGCCAATTACAGTGTAAGTCGGTCTTGTTATCCACTTAGTTCTGTTGCAATGATATACCGCTGAGTATTGAACACGGGTGTTAGTTAGCAAAGCATGTTAACAAATCGTTCTGGTTAGATTGAACTATTGGACTTCTCTGTGTCCTCTTAACAGTTCATCTAACCACAGATGTTTTCTTTCAACACCTAACACTCGTTAAAAGGTCGATGTCGGTGTGCGTTGTGCGGCCTCGTCAGATATGCCTTTTTGTAATTGGTTCCAAACAACCAATGGTATTTCATCGGATTCAGTCTTGGGGGCCAATACTGTATATTATGCATGACAGTGATTGGCCAGAAAGACATGAATCAGATTTTTCAACAAATGTTTTCGGAAGATGCTAGGTTCATAAGAGAAAGGAGGAATGTCCAGGATTATGAGAAATTACCAAGATATACGAACAGGGTCAGATACGTGGCCGATGAAATTCGTCCTGACCCAATGCTAATTGGTGAAATAGTCTGGTAGTCAGAGAAGGCCTATGTATGAACACCGTCTTCCATAAGACATATTACAAGAGATTGTATGAGACGAGGGCCTTGTGGGTTCGACACAGGTCTCGGATAACAACCGCAGCACCACTTCAGGAGAACTGCCAAGGATGTGAATGATCTGTTGGTTTATATAGAGCCTGCCTTCAAGACCCCGAGAAAAGTATGTGCACCTTTTATCAAAACCGTATCACAGTACGCGTCACCATTTGAATCACACCATTTGAAATGAAACATAACTATCTGCTGGAGATACTGAAAACAAAGGCATCAGACATTGTACCTGATAGATGAGAGACGAGTTATAGGAAAAGTACAGAACCAACTGATTTGCCTGCACTAGAAGATAGAAGAAAGAAAATATGGTTTTTCTTGCTGCGGTAAGAATGGAGCCGCAAGACTGCACACCAAGAACCTAAGCGAGACAAGATCATTTAAAAGATATTAAGAGATTCAATGCGAAGTGGGTTGTAAGTGAAAACAAGGGATCAAGTAAAGAAACATTAAATGCAAGATTTGTTGATAATATTGGAGAAATATAATAAGTAACACAATTTGAGATGAGACTCTACAAGTATGAAATGTCTTCGCACACACACACACACACACACACACACACACACACACACACACACACACACAAACGTACACAAATGAGAAACTACTTAAGCCAGAGGAAACACGGATTCAGGGTAAGGGAGTTTACAAAACAAAACACATTTTTCTCGGCTAGTGTAACCCATTGAAGACTTAAGAGGAAGATAGTTGGATATTATATAGCTCTACTACATCTGAGACTCTCCCATACAGGAGACTGGTGAAGAAACATGATCTTCAAGCAAGTATAAAATATGGTTTTTCTTGCTGCGGTAAGAATGAATTGAGCCGCAAGACTGCACACCAAGAACCTAAGCAAGACAAGATCATTTAAAAGATCTTCGATGGTCAAAAGAATTGCATCAGTGGAAGAGAACATGTAACGCTTGCAAGAGAGATGCTCTTTATACTGTTTTGTTTGGAGGGGGTTGACAGTAGTTGTGGCAGGACTCGGACCTGGGACTACTGCTCCTCGTGATTTATGTAAATGACTCGCCGGGAGGACTGGACCCGTACTGGAATGTGTCTGCGGATGATGCGAAAGTCTAGGGGGGATGTAAAGTGCGGTGAGGATTGTACTTGCAAAAGGACCCAGACGAACTCCAAAGTTGGATTGATACGTGAATGAAATTCATCCTCAGTATTACAAGGTTATGAGGATGCGTCACAGTGAGAGAAGGTCACTGTACGAAGAGAGAGAAATCTGGTAGTCGACACTGTACCTTCCTTACATCAGACTACCTCCTTAAGGGAACTGTGAGTTCTACAAACTTTTTCTTGCAAAATCACTTCAGCCAGCCAGCCAGCCAGCACACACACACACACACACACACACACACACACACACACACACACACACACCCGTTGTCAGCTCTCTCAATCAAACTGCCTCACACCGTATAGCACCTGAATACCATCCTCGGGCACTATTTCTAGTAAGTCCTAACTCTGTTTTCATTCATTCCCAGGACACATCCATAAAAAACTGCTGAGACAACAGCTATCCATCTTTGCCCTAGAGTCACTCTGACCTCTCCCTCCACTCTCATGCAGAACATTAGCCCTCACCCCCACCATATGGGCCCAAGGTGAGGTGTCTTAGGACTGGCAGAATGCCTGTATAGTACCTTTATGAAAAGACAAGGGAGACAAGATTTATGCTAGAATTATGGAAGTATAAGTACGCTGAGCATACCAATAAAACTGTATGGTAGAGTGGTCATTGGGAGGCTGGCTGGTGTCATGCGCATAGTATCAAATCGTGGAGGAGCTACGATGTAAGATTTCCAAATTCTCAGAAACTATGCTGGGAAATAACACAACAATAGAAAGTGGACGTCCACAGCAGCAGGCTGACACAGACAAACTGATGGCTTGGAACCCCATGTGGGTTATAAAGTTTAAGGTCGATAAGTGCAGAGTTGTGCACATCGGTGGTAAAAACGAGGAGGTACGCAACAGTATGAATTCATTTGAGCTACAAAAGGTAAATAAGGAATAAAGACTTAGGTGTAAGAATCTCTCATTGCCTAGAGCAATAATAAGCTGTGCATAGATGCAGTAAAAAGGAGAACCAATTTTTTTAGGCCTATTGATAAGGGCATCTGAATTCAGATCTGAGTATCTAACCCTCGCCTTTTAGAATTTACTGACGGCGCCTCACCCTGAAGACTATTCAGTTTGGTTAATCTTGAAAAAAAAAGACGTCGAGAGAGTGCGGCAGCGAGCTACCAAGATGATTCTAGAACTGCGAAACAAATCCTCAGAGATCCGAGCAGACGAATTAGGTTCGAAAAGACAAGGTTGGTAGGTGACCTGATACAAGTATTTAACATTGTCAGATGCTTTGATGTTCTCAATCGAAGCTGCTACTTAAAGCTAGATTTGAATTATTTCACTCTTAGTAATGTACAGAAACTCATGAGAAAATGTATTACTTCGAATGAAGCACAATACTTTTCCTTCAGTAGGAATTTTAACAAAAATACAATCATTTGAGAAATGACTTGGCACCAGCTTTGTTGAAAGTCCACCACTTGCATTGTTTGTTCCTAAGTCACTCTCAAGTCATCTGTTCGGTTGTCATCTCCAGTCACGATGATATAATGTCTATGTTTCATGTATCATCCACGATCAAAGGCAGCCTCCAAATGACCCAGTGCTCTGTTGCTGTTTGCGGTCCTTTGTATTCCGTTGTTACAGCGTCCTTGTGGATAACGTAACAGATGGCGGCGTTTGTTTCCCAGAGCAGATATGAGACATTCTGGAAAAGTTTCTCCCGAAGGTTTACTTTAATAAACTACATTTATTATATCAATAAATCAAGGATGAATTAACTGTGTGTTATTTGCAGCCTCAAGTTAATCACCGGTCTCGAAACAGTAGGGAAGAATGTCATACCCTTGGTGTTCACACACAAACACACGTGAGAGAATCATTGCTTTAGCAATCTGGTTTTAGCTTTAGCCTTGTTCAGGGAGACTAGGATACGAAGGATATTCCTCACCTTGCTGGATGTTACACTGTGTCCCTCCTGGTCGGCTGTCTCGCCCAGTTCCTTCTACATTCTGTCGTTGTCATGTTCATGGCTGCTGTAGCCCATCGTATGAGACACCATCACATTGATTGATCACTACTACTCAGAGTATGTAGACCGCTTCAAAGGCTTTCTTCTCGGTGATTCAGTCGTCTCGGTGTCATTTCAGCACCTTGCCACCTTGATAAGTGGTCATGCTTGTCTGTGTGGACGGCAAACGCATTCGACGTCCTGTGATTTATTTATTATTTTATTATACTTGGTCGCTGTCTCCCGCGTTAGCGCAAGGGAACAGACGAAAGAATGGCCCAACCCACCCACATACACATGTACATACACGTCCACACATGCACATACCTATACATCTCAACGTATACATATATATACACACACAGACATATACATATGTACATATGTACATAATTCATACCATCTGCCCTCATTCATTCCCGTCGCCACCCCGCCACACATGAAATGACAACCCCTTCTCCCTGCGCATGTGCGCGAGGTAGCGCTTGGAAAAGACAACAAAGGCCATATTCGTTCACACTCAGTCTCTAGCTGTCATGCATAATGCACCTATGATATATATATATATATATACCAGCTTTATGGTCAATAAAGGTCATCGAAGGCTCTGTGTGTAGTTTTTTCTTTTTATTTTGTCGGCTAAAAGCTTTTACGACTTCGTCGAAGGTGACTTTGTGATCGTTGTGGTATAACATGCCTTGTAGCATTTTTAATACTTCTAATTGAGGTAGATTCTATGTGTATAATAAAATGAATCTTTTTTATCTTTTTTAGTAAAACCGAAATAAATGTGAATTAAATTGTAATGACTAAATAAGTATCTCACTTTTGAGCATTTTACTTATTCCAGCTGAACTAGAATGGAAAAGTTGACTGTGGTTGAAAAAGACGATATAGTCCTCAACTACTTTCCGCTTCTGTTCCTGTCTCCTTTCATGACGTAGATACAGCAGGAAAATGAGAGAGAGTCTATCTGGGTCTTGAGAGCAACAAAGATGTATAGAAACCCAGTCATGAAATCCATTCAAACAAACAGACACAGGCGACTCTTCCATGTCTGCGTTTTGGCCCTAAATTTTACTCATCACTCAAGTGCTCTTCTAAACTTATTTTCTTTGTCTTTGCAACAGATTTTCTATCAGTTAAAGTTAAGAGTATAGAGAGATACAGTAGATTTGTGTTTTATCTGACCCAAGATATATTGTTTTGGACAAAAAACAGATAGATACAGTGCGTGCAAATTTACTCACTCCTCATGAATGGTAGTTGCAGGTATACAGTGGGTGTTAGGGAGGTCATGTGGTGATCTCAGGAGAGGGTTCCTACGTGGCGTTGCTCAAGGGATGTCAGACTGGCATTGTATAGGTTCAGGTGCAGATCGTGAGACCAGAAAATACACAGGAAAGCTTTACTACCTCCGCTAGTGCAACGTGCCTCCCTTCTACACCCTACCGACAGCCCGAGTGATAATGTTAAACCACTTTTTGTCTCCCGGTCTCTCCCTTCCTTTGATGTTCCTATTATTTTCCATGACAAAGGGTGTGCGTTTTTTATTTAGAATATATTATTTTCAACATGCGAGTGAGCCTGTTAATGGAATTTTACTTACCACTGTATCATTACTCTATTACGTGAGAATTTTCAAAAAATCCAAACCTCAGTCGTGGTTTGAATTTTTAAAGGCAAAACAGAGAGAGATTTTCAACTTTGATGGTACCATGCCTTTTTGAGGAATGACCACAAAAACAAATATTCCATTCATATACTACAAAAATCTTCTGGGAGAGAGAGAGAGAGAGAGAGAGAGAGAGAGAGAGAGAGAGAGAGAGAGAGAGAGAGATAACTGCCCTGAATTTGCATCTGTAAAAATCAGTGGAAGACTTTAAGCCGTTACTGTGCGCACCACCAGCTCGCCCTTGACACAGATACCAGCAAACAAGAGTCGTTCTTTCTCCCTCAGGAAGCGCTACTTGCCACGCTGGGCAAGTCAGTGTTCACAGTGCAGACACATGACACATGTCTCCTTGTCTAACCGTTAAGATAGACCAGGAGGCCAAGTACAGATCAACCATGTGCGTTCTGAGATTCAAATCCCCAGTTGGTATGTAATCGAAAATGAACGTGCGTTCGAGTCGCAGCGTAGGACGAATATGATAATACCAAGGTTCGACGGTGTCGATTTTTTTTTCTTTCCCTTATAAACAAATAATTGTTTACTTTAACGTGATTGCAGATGCCAATACAGGATGAGTGTGGGTTGCAGGAAAAACCCTCTAGTCATGCTACCTCTCATTTATCATTTCATCGTTTATACTGAAAAAAAAGGGAAAAAAAATGGAAGAAAATATGCTTCTAGTTTGTACCGTTGCTGAATCAACCAGCCAGAACCGGCTCTGTTATGTTATGTGTGTTGATACCGTCACAAAGAAACTTTTGTAATGTTCCTGACACCACAACGCAGGTATGTACTGCGTCAGACAAGCCGTGCATTACCCGTGGACTTTATTGAGTCGTCGTGTCGCCCCAAGACGCCTTTGTTAGACTCCCCTATCAAGTCTTTATTATCATCGTTCATACACTCGCTTCTCATCCTTTCCTAATTACTCCGTGTGCTATGCCTTTTCATACGAGAACGCATCCCGTCCCTTCAGTTCATTAAGTGACATTCAGGTGTACCAGCGCCGGGTTGACCTTTGATAATAGCCTCGCCATTTGTCAACTCTTTCTTTTCATTTCATTCCCTGGGGCACGATGGCGAGGAGAGAGAGAGAGAGGCAGACTTATGGTTCAGTGACAGACACTTGTGATATTTACCTTCACAAGCATTGCGCACCAAATCTGTGTAATTACGACGTGTAGAGAACCTCCCCGAGGAGAAATCTATCATCCAGTCCTCTTGGTGCTGATGAGGTCAGCATGCAGATAGATTTGAGGAGGGTGTGATTCACAGCACCACAGAGTACGGGCCGTTGTGAGACATGGACAGCTATGCTAGGCAGAGGCAGGGTGAATATGGCAGTGAGCTGAAGCAAGCACTCGTCTTCACAAGTCACCCGAGGACTTGCTTCCGTCTTCGCTGCTCCAGAGGAACTTACAAGCTAAGACAGCAGCAGCTTGTGAGGAGACTCCGGCGGCTAGGCTCCCAAGACCAGTGTTCCACTAGTGTTTCCTCGGTACAAGAATTGAGAGATCAAGAATAATTTCCAGTAGGTGAAATATACTCCCCCCACCTGTGTTTTATCAAAGCGTGAGGCTTCATAAATGCTAGGTTAGTTTGCACTTAGGCTGTGTCGGGCTATATTAAATGACGTCAGCAAAGTGACCTTTTTCAAACTAACGCAAGCATCCTGTCCATCCAATTAAAGCGCAACTTGATACTGTCGGCCAGTTTGAACTGTTCGCCGGAATAATGGAAACCGTTGTCAGCTAAAAATAGATAAATGGCTTTAATTAAACAGTGCTGTTGGATTTCCCTTTATTTCGTCTAACAGTTCATCTCTTCACAGATATTTTTTGTGGACTCATGATACTCGTTAGAGACGATATATGGATATTCGTTAAGTGGGATGTACGTTCGTTAAGTGGAATACATGTGGAAAGGAGACGTGTGAACGTGGCACTTTCTGATTGGTCTTGAAATGACAAGTTGTGTCCCACAGGGTTCATTCTTGGGACCAGTGCTATTATTGACCAGTGAGAACTATGAATAACTGTTTTCATCTTATTCTTTTCTAATAATCTATTTGCCTTCTAACATCTACCACACTGATCTGTGAGTTTCTGATACCTTCCACTATCACAAACAGTCTTGAAAGGACCCTGTGGTCTGTTTGTTTGCATTTCTTTGTATTCCTGCGTGCAAAAGAACTTCAGTCACTCTTGCATATGTTTTGAGGACAATGCCTAAATCATGAGACGACCCGAAATGGTTTGCGATTAAACTACGAAGAGACTCGAACAAGGTCAGATGCATGACTGACGTAGTTCAACAAGATCTGGTGCAGTATAATGAAAATGGGTTACCAGCGAAAGAGGTCTGCTCATCAGCACATGTAACAGGAGACGAATCACACGAGTTGGTGTGTGAGATGGACTTGCGAGTTGACAGAGCGATCATGCTGTCGAGGGAGCAACACCGGAAGAGAGCTGTCAAGAAGGTGGATAGTCTCTAAGTTGATGGCTTTCCACTATGCAAGCAAGATGGCCAGAAGATTAGCCACGACATATATCAGACCCAAATTTAGAACAGGTATGACCAGTTTAACCACTCTGTTTGAAGAAATATATAGATCTGCTGGAGGAAGTCAAAAGGAAGCATTAAATATTGTACCTGAAATAAAGGATATAAGCTATCGGTGAAAGAATGGCGGCAGTTGAATTTTCATTGTAAGA